>NW_015645076.1:1260252-1280531 GCF_001515625.1 Sinocyclocheilus rhinocerous | reverse complement strand
GAAAAAAACACACTGCTCAGTTTAAATATGTAGTCAAATCTGTGCTGTTAAGCGTTATAACCGTACCGCCGTGATGTTATGCAAAACATTTTGTTTTACGTGGATATTGGAACACCAGTGAAGAAGGCTACATAATAAATAATATTTTGGCATTCAAATACATCGCAAATACAGAAACATTTGATTTTGTGTCGAATGAGAGACCCACTTAGGCCTATTTCTGAATGAAATAATAAAATGCGACTTATACGCGACTTGCGTTTTTTTCTTCTAAAAAACGCTATTTTTTATATATGCGTAGCGTATTTTAACCATGCAGCAAACCTTTTTAAATATTTTGATAAATTACTGAAAAAATTTTATAAATAAATTACTTTTTAAACCGTTTAACTGGTCAAAAATTCTTATGGTAGGTTAACGGTTAACCGGTTAAAATGAACATCCCTAGTTTGAACCAAACCATTAATATAATTGGAAATAAATAAATGAATAAATAAATAACATTTGGCTGTAACAAATTAATTCAGAGTGTATTTTTTTAAAAGTGATTAGTAGCTATGTAATAAGCAGGATAATGTTTCCTGATACACCCTGTCAGGATTTATTTTGCGATAATGATTGGCTCACTGCATATCCCTCCCTTAAAACATTGCAGCCATATTTGGTTCCAGTTCACCCGCATAACCGTATTATCATGAGCAGGATATACAGTGACTATGAAGGCTCTCAAAATCAGGATGGAGACAGAGACATAGACATAGAGAAAGACTGAGATTTAACTGCATGTGTGCGCGCTTGTGTTTTCAGTTAGAGAGACCAGCAGAGAGAAGCACTGAGCAAAGTTCTCTCTCCTGACCCAGATCAGCCGCCTCCGCCTGCATTTGAAGAGCAGATCTGACAGACTGCTCCAGGAAAAAGTGCAAATCTCTTTCTACCACAGCTGATGCACGTGTGCCCCTTCCTGTGTCCCCATTCCTCATTTTCCTCTCTCTTTCTCTCTGTACATTCATGGCATCATTATATGGTCTATTCATTGTTTCGGTCCCTAGTGTATAATTAGAATGGTCACTTATGAAGTCTCACTCGTCTGGAGTGATAGCTTTTACTTTTATTCAAGTCATTGTCTTTGAGACTATCAGAATATGAACTAAACCCCTTGCGGAGAGGAACCAGGGTGCCTCAATCCCAACATTAATTCTCAGCCTCTGATCATTGCTAGGTTTTTACCCAGGCACATTTTAAACTGGAGGTTACTGAGGATGCAGGGTTACTTCAGTCATGGAAAATAAGGGATACTCTCCGTTTCTTTTGAAGTGTCTGACCGCATGACAATGAAATTAAAGGGATAGTTGACCCAAAAATGAAAATTCTGTCATCATTTACTCACATAATTTATTCACATGTAAACACATACATACAGCACATATAAGCTTCTGTGTTTACAGTATGTTTATGTATCTCTTTAAGATTTTAAGTGTAGTATTTTTTCAAACATTTTTTTATCATGAAGTATTTTTTGTGTTTTTACTGGGAAATTTGATGGACAGACATGAAAACAGATTTTTGTTTTTTAGAATTACTAAGAGGTACTCACTCAGTCACTAAACAAAAAACATCCACTAGATATGCGGAGAGATTGGAATGGACTCAAAGTTTATTTTTGTTGGACTAGTGAGGGTACAGAAACAGTTTCTGTAGTTAAGTGATATTGGGTCAGGTCATGGCTTATGAATATTTTTGATGCTTTTCCCCCTCATTTTAACCTATTGTTTATGGGTATTGCCAAAGAAAATAATGTATCAGTTTCAAATTGGTCTCACTTGTTGAAATCTGACAGGTTCATGATTTATGCATTTATTCAACAGCTGAAGTATGAGTCTCCTCGGTAGCATTTGAACAGCACACTGTGTGTGTGTGTGTGTGTGTGTGTGTGTGAAGGTTCAATATTTGTGTTGATATACAGCAGTCCTCACCTGAGACTCATTGCCATCTGTTTATACCAAGACCAGACTGGAAAAATGCAAAAACAGGAAAAAATAAATGGGGAGGGTAAAACATGGATGACATTATAAGTGGAAGCATATTAGGGGTAGAGTTTAATTCCGCTTGTTTTACTGAGATACATATAGTCCACCATTTGGAAATTTATCTTCTGTGGTTTACATTTTGTTGTGCATATTCACACCTTTGACAAAAGGGTAAAAGGCTTTCTCAACTTAAAACCTCTTAAGTTGAGAAAACCTGTAAAACTTAAGTGGTTTGTTGCAACCAGCTGCTGGTCCACAATACAGCTTATTCTGCTCAAGACTTAAACAGGAAGAGACAGTCTGACCTGATGTGGCCATGCCGTCTGAGGCTGAGGCTAGTTGGCAGGTACTGACAATACTGACACAGTGATCGTTAAGAGGTATTTCAACATCATAATATCATATGGATAATATTGTAACTATTTATAGTTAGTTTTGTAATACAGTGTATAGATACACTACTAGATAGTTTGGGTTTGGGGTCAGTAAGAAAGTGACAGTAAAGATATTTATAATATTATACATTTATAATATTTCTGTTATAAATAAGCACTGTTATTTTTAAAAATTCTATTCATCAAGGAATTCAGAAAAAAAACTTTACACTTTTTCCAGCATTGATAATAATGCCTATAATAATGTTATAATATAATAATGTTTCTTGAGGAGCAAATCAGCATATTAGAATTATTTTTAAATGATCATGTGACACTGGAATGTTGAAATACCTCTTAACGATCACTGTGTCAGTATTGTCAGCACCTGCCAACTAGCCTCAAGACTGGAGTAATGGCTGCTGAAAATTCAGCTTTGCGTAACAGGAATAAACTACATTTTTAAAAATGTTAAATTGTAATATTTCACAATGTTACTGTCTTTACTTAATTTGGTGAGCATAAGAGACTTCTTGAAAAATCCCAAAAATCCTGATCCCAAAATTTTGAACAGAAGTGTATATGGTACTTTCTGTATGTTCAAGAGGATGAGCTGAGTAAGGTGAGAGGAAAGCCTCAGAATATATGCAGAAGAATATATGTGTGTGTAAGTGAGAGAGAGATGTACCCATCATTAATGAGGTGAGTTGGCTTACGCCGACAGTACACACACACACACACACACAAACATGCTAAAAATACACACCCATGCTGCATTTTCCATGCCGTGACCTTTCCATACAACATGCACTAGAATATTTTTTCATCCTCTGCAAAGGCATTCAAAAATCAGTCCAGATTTGGTCTTTATTCATCTGTGTATTAAATCCAATTCCCCAATGCAATATTTCAACTTTAATATATAACCTACTGCCCTGTCCACTCCACTATTGCCCTAGTTCACACCCAACACCTGCTGCCACAACCCTTCCCCTCTGTTACCATGGCAGCCATGTGCTTGTGCTAAACCCTTTGATGGAGAGGTGGCAGCTCGAGCTCTGTGGGATTACTGTAACGCAGCGGGTTATTATAGTGATTATAGTGCCCTTATGACGCTCACAAAGGCCAGGGTCATCTGGCTGAATCTTTATAGGGAAATCTAGTGGGAAATCGCTTTTGTGTTATGTCTGTGAAACTGGACAAATTGCACAAGCCTCCATGTAGCCCTTTGGTAGATTACCAGCTTGTGTATTCTCTTTCTTGCTGGCTGTATTGGCCTATAATTATCAGAATGCAAACAGCTAGGTCCGTGATGTAATTAACTCCTTTTGTCATTAAAACTGCAGCTTTGGCTTTCCTGATCTAGCATCGCTCGTTTCCCCTGTGATGTCACCCTGCTGTGATAAGAGCCAAAATAGATGACTTCACGAGTGTAGCATGTTAACCCAGCACTTTTTCGGGTCACTTATTATGAGACACTTACTTGAATCTCATAATGCCCATGTCACATTTGATTGCAAAATCAAAAGAAAAAATTGTTTGCATCAAGACAATTAAGCATATGTGACCCTGGACCACAAAACCAGTCTTAAGTTGCACGGGTATATTTGTAGCAATAGCCAAAAATACATTGTATGGGTCAAAATTATTGATTTTTCTCTTATGCCAAAAATCATTAGGACATTATTTAAAGATCATGTTCCATTAAGATATTTTGTAAATTTCCTACCGTAAATATATCAAAACTAAATTTTTGATTAGTAATATGCATGGCTAAGAACTTCACTTGGACAACTTTAAAGGCGATTTTCTCAATATTTCGATTTTTTTGCACCCTCAGATTCCAGATTTTCAAATAGTTGTATCTCGACCAAATATTGTCCTATCCTAACAAACCATACATCAATGGAAAGCTTATTTATTCAGCTTTCCGATGATGTATAAATCTAAATTTTGAAATATTATGACTGGTTTGGGTGGTCCAGGGTTCATTTTGATATTATTTTGATGTAAATTCTATAAATTCCCATGACTTTAATCTATACAGACATGCTACTTTTTGTAATTTCAATTATTCTCAATGGTGATTCTCATTATACTGTAATCTCATTACTGTATACTGTAATGTTTAGGTGTTTTAAATCCACATAAATTTGGTACAAAGTACAAACACAACCATTGCGTATAATAATACTAAACTACTGTGTTTTTTTTACATTACATAATGAGGATTGAGGAGAAATTAAGGAGAAACTGTCAAAATAATGTCAGTTTAAAAACAAATAATACTCCTTACAATTTGGCTTGGCCTTTAAAGTAATTGTCCAAAAATGAAAATTCTAACACCATTTCTCTCCCTCCTTCACCTGGTTACCAATGGTCTCGATCATTAACTCATTAATTATACTGATCTGGTTCTCAAGTTCTCAAATTCAACTTACAACTGACTTATATGATTAAGCAGCAGTAAAAGTAGATCGATTGTTTGGCACTGTAAAGACATAACAATGCAGCACTGAGGGACTTGCAGAAATACTGCATACAGTAACATCTGCTCTGTTCTTTACCTGTAGTCCATAAACACATATTCCCACCCTGTCCAGCACAGAAACATATATCTTCCTTTGATGGACAATTAACTCCTCTACTGCCATTGTGAACCGCTTGACCGTTTAGATCTCTGTCTCGCTTCTTTTCCAGATGCATAAATCTGTCAGCGGATCGTAAAAAAAAGACATGCAGGCATGACAGAGAGGGGGTCTCCAGACAGGTGTCTTATTTCTTAGTCTTCCTTATTACTGTTTCTAAATCAAATTGGGGCAGAGGGGTGAGAGGGAGGAATGGAGAGGATGAAGAGAAAAGAGTGTGAAGATTGGGACTAAAAAACAGCTCAGGACCCATGCCAGTCCATCACAACCCATAGCGGATAATCCTGCATTGTATATATAACATATTGTATGCATATCTGTCTTTAATATCTGATATTTAATTATTTATTTGAAAACAATAACATTTTAGCCAAATCTGCAGCCAAATTTATTAGCTATTCTCAAATTATATTTAAGGTTTGGTTCAAACCTTAAATTTTGATTTAACAATAATAATAAAAAAATATTTTCCCAAAGACAAAATTTATGCAAAGTAAAAAGATCATTGTTATTGACCTTGTTCAAGCTGAGAATAAAATGCCCCATAAATCCAGTGTGTATATGTGTGTCTTTAGTGAATGTTAGTATGTAGGCCATAAATTAAAGGAGGAGGGGAGAGGTGTAGCAATGTGTGACAAAGTCTAGCCTCCTCATCGTCTCTATTTTCTTCAGTATGGTGGGAATCCTCTCAGGCACCACTTTTAGCCTCACAGCTTCATCTATCATTCATTTCTCTCACTCTCATTCTCTCTCCCACTCCCTCTCCTTCCTTCTGTCATGTATATTTGATAGCTGCACAGGAAGTGCAGTGTAATGGCATTTTCACACTGTTATGTGTGAACATACATGAAGCTAGGAGACGAGAGTGAGATAAAGGAGATAAGAGTGGAGGGAAGAAGAAAGGAAGGAAGTGGAGAGTTGAGGAAGAGGAAGGTATACCAATGTATAGCTAATCATCAGTTTCATTGAGCAATTGTTTATAAAAGATTTGTGTGAAAACAGCAAAAGGGAAATAGTGGTAGTCTGTTTGTGTGGTCTATATTAAATATATAAATTTGGACCACTTTATTTTCAATATCTCAGCTGGTTTTATTAAGAAGTTCTAAAGTACTTCATGCTATCTAAATAAATGTGGAAAGCTTATTTATTTAGCAATAAAATTATAATTTAAATTTCATTTGCTGTGTAATTAATTATCAGTGTTATTATCAGCAGAAAAAAAGCAGAGCCAGGAAAGATTTTGGATCAGCAGATGTTGTAAATATTTGGATATTGGTATCATCTCATAATTTTTTTTTTTCCCTTCTTCTTTAATTTTTTACATTTTTGACCTTTGTTTGAATGTTATAATTTTCTATTTAATCCACTAAAATGTCTGAAATGTAAAAAAAATTAGAAAGTGAACCCAAGTTAGAAACTTTTTGAATAGTATAGTCTTGTAGTCTTCAATTTTATGCACTAAATTTGCCTGACCTGTAAATTAACTGTCTGAGCTGTAAAAATGTATTTGAAATTAAAAGGGGAAGCCAAGCTTGAAACATAAACCTAGTAAAAGTTCATAATGATATTCTTGTAGACATTTCTCTTCTGTTAAGTAACTTAGGAATATTCTAGAAATTAAATATAAATGTGGTTATTACACTAGCTTTTGCATTCTTTCAGACTTCGTTTTAGTGTGCATAGCAGCAGGAATGAAATCCTGAAAGGATTCACAGGTGAATCATAGTCATTTGTGTCTTCAGGACAGTGTGCCAACAATACAGACAGAAGCTGCTTTTCAGAGCATCTGAGCAGCTAAAATGCTCCCTACAGGGCAGAAAGATGGGCAGAGTGTTGGCATAATAACTGAGTGATGTCTGAAATGGAGCAGAAATATCTCAGAATGGTCGTGTTGCAGTAACTGAGACTCCAGTGATGAACACTGAAATGTCAGCATGTTTAGGGCCGTAGAGGTGGGTGATGGGATGCAGCATTTTTCCTGGGCTAGTGGGTTTATTTTCCCATTACAGTCAATACTCTCCTTCTTTCTTTTGCCATTTGTCTCTGTCCCTGTCTCTTTGTCTAGCTGTATCATGCTTGATTCATAATATCCACACATATGCTTCCATTCTGCATTTTAAACACGTTCCCAAGTGTGCCACTTCCCTAATGCTATATTAATCTTCACAGAATCATTCAGGCACTGTTCCACACACAACCTCTTGTTTCTCATTGTCAATGTTATTGTCTGGTGGAACTGGTAAATTCCCCCACTGATGGGTTGAGAGGCTGTCTGGTGATGAATTACACTGGTCATTAGATGGAAGTTAATAATGGCAAGTATCTGTGCAGGGAGATTTTTCAAGGTTGTGTAGACTTTACATAAAAGTTACTTGATGGGTTTAGTGAATCTTTGTGCTGTATTTTACATAGTGGTGGAAGATTTTCCTGATAAACATTGCGATTGCATTTTAAAATGCAATTTAAATAGAAAAATCCTAGATTTTCTGTGCTTGTTTGTAAGGCTAACAATTTGGGCAAATTTCTTTTGTGATTATATATTAGTATGGCTATAAAATAATAATAAAAAATAAATAATATAATAATAATAATAATTAGCAGTAGTAATATTATTATTATTATTAGTAGTAGTAGTAGTAGTAATAGTAATAATAATAGTTCTTATTACAAAAATATAAAAACAAAATAAAAACAATATTTCACTGTAAAATAAAAACAGTACATAGTATAAATTACAAGTATGGGAAGATGTTAGCGCATTTTGCATTCCAAAAAAACAAACCCAAACTCAGAGCAGATGCACAGAGGGAGTTTGTGGGAAGCAGCGTTTACTGAGAACCGAGTCGCTATGAAATGCTGAGAACAGTGGCGGATAATGAGCTGCTCATAAGAATAAAGTGCCATGCTTCAATACAGTGCTTGTATTTATTTAATTAAATCGCAGCCTTTGATATTTGATAATTGCGTTAGTCCATATCACAATTCTGGGTTTATTTTGATTAATCGTGCAGCCCTGTGGTCGGGCCTTTAATATTGCTGGTTCCTTAGGGGCTGCATCTTTTATATAGACCCTCTTGCGTAACCTTCTCCAGTAAGAGCATGCTCTCCTTATTCCCTTACATGCATGTGGTTGGATATTTCTTTTATATTTTTCAGCAAATGAAGCCGTTTTCTACTGACAGCTGTGCAAGAGCAATAGCAGAGTTATCTGTTGATGAAGACGTTGAATTCTTTCATCTCTGTTGTGTTCATGCATGATTACCCGCTCCTGCTCTCCATATAGGGTCTGAACTCTCATTAATATTTTGTTCGTTCAGAGTCGGCACAAACGGCACAAACCAACAGCCTCTGCATCTGTGCTAATTAGCAGCTCCTGATCCCTGTTAGAGATGCTATCTGCAGCTGTGTAAAGCCAGGAGTTCCTGATAAGAACATGAAGAACGCTTAAGAGAGAGACAAGTCAAACATCAAAGTCATTTTTAATTTCTGAACTTCTTCCCATGCACACAACACACATAGTGGCATGCGCGTGTAGGGCTGCATGATTAACCAAATAAAACTGAAATCACGATATGACTTATCAAATTGCGAAGACAGCAATTTAATTAAATAAATGCATGCACTGTGTGTTAGTTATCTGTTGATGAAGACGTTGAATTCTTTCATCTCTGTTGTGTTCATGCATGATTACCCGCTCCTGCTCTCCATATAGGGTCTGAACTCTCATTAATATTTTGTTCGTTCAGAGTCGGCACAAACGGCACAAACCAACAGCCTCTGCATCTGTGCTAATTAGCAGCTCCTGATCCCTGTTAGAGATGCTATCTGCAGCTGTGTAAAGCCAGGAGTTCCTGATAAGAACATGAAGAACGCTTAAGAGAGAGACAAGTCAAACATCAAAGTCATTTTTAATTTCTGAACTTCTTCCCATGCACACAACACACATAGTGGCATGCGCGTGTAGGGCTTGCATGATTAACCAAATAAAACTGAAATCACGATATGACTTATCAAATTGCGAAGACAGCAATTTAATTAAATAAATGCATGCACTGTGTGTTCCAGAGTGAAGCGTGGCACTGTGTTCATTTACTCTGCATGTAGCTCATCATCCAAGTCTTGAGCGGCGTGGTTTACAGTAAATGCTGTTCCATACGAACTCATCCCTGCATCTGCTCTGAGTTTTGGTTTCTATGTAATGTGCATTTAGGATGCAACATGCGCCAACCATCTTCCCAAACATGTAATATGAGAAGACTTGTATTAGAAAATTCGCAATGACATTTTCCCCCCAAAATTTTTTACTTCTGTTCCACTTGTCACAGTTTCTTCCAGACCAATTGCTGTTTTTGGTAGTGTACCGTCTATATGTAAATGACATTTGTTATAATAGTCTCTGTGAATAGGCAGTAATATTAGTTATGGGTGTGATGATTTGATTTCTGAATAACACATTTTTGTTTAAATAAATAGTTTGTATAGGCTGTGGAGGGAGTTTTGTGTTGTGAATTGAACAATGAATATTTTTCCCCAAAAGAGCAGGAAAATTTGCTTTCCATGATGTTTCTCCTTTTAATGTCTTCTGATGGGAATGAAATGTGTAAGTGTGCATAGCTCAGCAGCTGTCTGTTGTGAGTGTTTTTCTGCCTGCATGGCTTGGTTCCTTTACCCAGGGGCAGAGCAGCCTGTCTTTTGTCTTCACCACTGTAGTTCCTCTGACTGGAGGTGGGACGGCCCGTCATAGTCAACCATCTGTTGACAAAGAACAGTTTCTATCTGTTCATCAGTCTGTCTCTCAATCTGCCTGTCTGTCTGCCTATTTATCGTCCAGAAATTCGAAATTCATGTGTCGTAGAGAAGGTCATCCGCTTCAGAATCAGCAGGGCTAATGTCCATGTCTGGGAAACTCACACTAATTTTTGGATTTGGGGTGGATTCACAAATTATTCTCTGTTTGTTTGTGGGCAGGAGTGAGTTTATGTATGTCCAATGATTCAATTTCAATTACATGCTTGTGTTGTCTAGCAGTGGTTTTCTGTGTTGGTTTCAAACACTTATTCAAAATCCCCTTTAATAAAGTAGAATAATATTTGTGAATTCTGGCAGGTTACCATTGTGACAAATTACCTCTTATACTGTGAGTATCATAGAATGTTGTCACAAAATAATACTGGAAATGTAAATGGATGTGTCTTCTGGGCCATTTAATGCTTCGGAAGTAATATGTGATTTTCTGTGGGAGCTGGTGATTATGTATTGAGTTTCCTCTTTGAAGCTAAGGGCTTATCGATCCGTTTCCCAATTATTAGTAGTTAACTTCATACAGCTGGACATAATTCAGTCCGGCGCTCACATGGAATGGCACTTTACTGGAGAAGAACAGGAGGACACTTCCGAAATGACATCATTGCCCACTGTGCTGTGTGTTATTGCATTTACAAATTATAATGTGGGGAAATTCAGTAAAGCACAAACCTCCCATGATAAATCTGCTTAGTCTGAAAACCTTTCATACTTCATTTGTGATTGTTTAAAGGTACAATATGTAAGATTTTTTAAATTAAAATATCCAATTTCCTTGAAACATGGAAACACCAAAGACGCTTTAATATGTTGTGTGTTTTAATAGACAGGTGACGACCGCACTGAGTAGCATTATAACAGAGCTTTCAAATGTATCTAGTATGATAAAACAGCACTGCTTTACCTGCTTTTCTCATTAGCAATTGCTTCAGCGGCCTCGTTTCGCTTAGACGGCTTTCAGCCTCACTCTGCTTCATACTACGATGTTAATAAATCTTTAATACATTAGCTCATCCATGAACATGATTTCTGAGTCCCGTCGGATTGAGTCGGCTGTGGGGATGAAGACGACAACTCCCATGATTCCACACTCAGTCACGGCGTCATCAAACTACGCCTTTGTTTCTTTGTTTGTTTTGAATACACGCCCTCTAGCGGTGAAAACGTACATATTGTACCTTTAATTCTGTTATACTGTGTGAGAAATGTAGTTGGGTCATTCTATGCCTATGCCTTGTCCATGATCTTTGAAGTATACATTTGGAAGGTTTTAAACATTCCTTTAGTCATGTATTTTTTTAAGTGTAAATAAATTGCCTTGTGTAATTTGAGATTAATTTAATATATTTTAATGTCAGAATATAATGTACAGTACACTGAAAAAAAAAACGGTGTAGGATTTATTTTAAACAATTTTTTAAAGTTGGTGTAGGATTTACTAAAACAATCTTTTGTGTCTAAGCTTTGTGTGTGGGCATCTATGAGTGTTTGTAAATGAAAAGCCACCCACAGGTCACCCTGAAAGTCATACATTTCGACAGTGAATGACTACATGAAGATTTTGTGTTTTATTGTTCTGTGGCTCTTACAAGCAACTTGGAAATATAATCTGGGATTGTGCTGATTTGTGTCTGACTGCTTTTGTGTGTTTTGCAGGGTTCTCGAGTGTGGGTGAATCATAAAGATCAGCTGGTTCCGTCTACAGTGAACTCTTGTGGAGATGGAACCCTGGTGCTCACCACCGATTACGGGGAGGTAAGACTCAGCAATCTTTCATAAACACACACACATGCAAACACACAGATGTTGCCCTTTATGGCTGAATGGGTGTTGTGTGAGTCAGAGATTACCCTGGGTTGATATTGTGCTCTGAATGTCATCATAACAGGGCTGAGGAGCTGTGTGTGTGTGCATATGCATGTTTGTGTGTGTATGTCGGCCATCTGCACGTCTGAGGCTAAATCAATGCGTTCACCCTCCCATAAATGTCCACGTGAAAGACACTATATCATATAACTGACCATAATGCACTCCACCAGTCTATATGAGCTTTTGGCCTGTTCTGGTGCAATGTGATATATGCGGAGAAATAATCACAGAAAAAAATACATGATCGAAAGAGAGACAGTAAAAGAGAGAGAACTCTTCTTTTAGTGCAGAGATATCCACTAACATACGCTGTCATGGTAACAGGGTATCCTTTGAAAGGTGATGCAGCTGGAGAAAACTGTATCAGACCTTTCGTACGATACCCAACAAGCCATTGCTTATAACCAGCTGGTATAACTGCACATGCAACAATGTCATTTAGAGACTGAAAAATGTCTGTTGTATTGTCATATCAGTTTCACACAGGATTGCAAGGTGGTCCAGTTAAAGCTTTAATTTGCGCTGAACACTGAAGAATGACCTCTGAGGGTCTGTGCATAGTTTTAATATGTGCCTCATTCTGTCATCTCAGTATAGAAATAAAATTTGCAGCTCCTATTTGTGTCATGACCATTATATATGGTAACCTATTTGGACTTTGCAATAGTGAAAGTACAGTTAACCTGCCATGAACTGCATCAGGGACTGAAAGCAGTAGCCATCTTTTGAGATGGTCTCAATTCAGCACACTTTAAATGTTATCTTAATTTGTTGAGTAAATATATCATAATTGCAAATCACTCTCAAAAGTTTGCAAACAACCAAAAGTTACTTGTTTGATAGCTGTTTTGCCATTCTCGTGGCTGTGAGCAGATGTATGATGTGAGAGCCTTATTATATTTCCTTCATAAATATCCCACTAGTCTTTCGTTGTATTCCCTGTACGTGGCACTATTCCGAAATCTCAAAATGGAAAATATAGATTATATTATCTCATGTAAAACACCTCAGAGAGTTTTAAAATTGTCAATGTTTTGTAGTCTGTTCACCAACCTTTTAGTGTCTATTACATTTCCCTACAATTCAGTGAGCAGAACTGCCTCTGTTTCAAGGTTTAATTGTAATCAAATTATTGTATTAGCACACAACCACACACACAGTGCTGATAGAGGTAAGTAGTTTGTGATGACTGTGGGTTGTTGGAGCTGGCAGAGCTGTGATGTCAGGCTAATAATAACAGCTGTGCTGGCCTGGATTCAGCTCAGAGAGAGAGAGACTGCACAGCAGGGAAGGGTTATCTGGATGTACAGATGCATACAGGAAGCCTGTTTGCATTTGTGTTTTTGTCTACAAACATTTGTGTTTGCATGTGTGTGGTGCATATATGTTCATTCTTGTGTGTGCTTGGTAGGGGTGGGCAAGATGGCAATAATATCATATCACAGCTTTTTTCAGGCAAGATCACAATCCACAATTTCATCACCATTCTTTTTCATGTTGGTTTTAAGACTATTTTGCAATACTGAGTAGTATAGACAAATTAAATTGCAATATAGTCCTACAAGGTAACAAAACATAAAAGATAAAAGAATGACAGACCACTGGGTTAATATGACCAGTGGTGGACTGTGCTGAAGTCCTACATTGGTCATCTAGAATGACTCTTAAGTGTGGCTCTGTCATTAAATGTTAAGGTCTTTCTGATGGAGATGCACATGCAAACAGATATAAAGATGAGAGTTTCAGCTGACTAACAATTATACTCAGTGATTTATGATGATCATTTTTTAATGATTCCCAGTGTCTTTGTAAATCACTAAAGGGGAATTCCCACTTGATTTTGCAGCGACAAATGTGATTTAATTTCAGTGAGATTTGGGTTGACATGAGCTGTTGGCAATGCAACAGGTTTGATCAAAATGCTTGATCAACTTTATGCAAATGGGCAATGATGTCTACTAATGGAAGATCATGTGATCTGTATACAGTGGGCGCTGCATTTGAGATTGCAGTAACTTAATGCTTAATACTTTATCCAATCCCAGTTTAGTATACAGAGACAGCAAAGTAATTTGTTAATTGATTTCACGCATTTTGACCCGCTTGATATATTAGCATTAACTTAACCAAGTTTGGGGCGGGACTTCTGTTTGACCAACCAAAGACAAATGGAGGGAGTGTTGTAAAAAAAACTATATTTTTGTAATTACAGTACATTTGGTAATGCTAGTGGCATGAAAGTTACAAATTTCAGGAAACAGTTCACCAAATTTTTCTCATCCTCATGCTGTTTCAAACATGTATGTATTTCTTTATTCTGTGGAACACAAAAGATATTTTGAAAAAAAAAAATCCTATACAGTGAAAGCCAGTAGTGTCCAATGAGTTTCATTATATGTGCAAAATGCTGTCATCTAAATGAACAGAATCCCTAAAATGATTCAGACTGTCCAGTTTTACAGCTGAATCCAAGGTGGGTTCCAAAAACACATGAACAATCTCCTTTAGGTTTTATCTAAAGTCTACATTTCCCTAATATTTCCTGTGTGCTGGTAACCTTGATAATTCATGCCCTGAATACCAGAGAGCTTGTGCTGACATGAGAATATTCAGTAGCATTCTATGTAGGGCTGCAACAAACGATTATTTTGATAATCAATTAATCTAACGATTATTGGAACGATTAATCGACTAATCATCGATTATTTGGCTGATTAATCAGTAGACATTTTTTGATTATTCATCTTTTGCAATTAGTTAAAATATTGAGTTATACATATTCTAACAAATAAATTAAGGTAATCACTTCAGCTTTTGAAAGTCATATTATTTAATTACAATTATAAAATTAATTTATACAAATAAATATTTTGGCACACAAAATGAGATGGCAGAGAAACTCTTATTCACCATTTAATTAGCTATATGAGAAAGTAGCTGAATGACACATCATTCTGCCTAAAATCTCTTTTTGTAAGTCATATGGATAAGAAAAAAAATAAAGGTTAAGTGATAAAACGTTTTATTTTTGGATAAACTATTTTATTCACAACAATCTCTCTTAAAATACCTTATAGGGTTATGATAATCAAAACAGTCCTGAGCTAGATCAAGCTTTGATCTCTGCAACCCAAACTATCACTTTAATTAAAAGTCGTGACGTGACTGGACTGGACTTTACTGGAGTACTGAACTGCAGAGCTCGTACAAACATCCACATCGCTGTAATCAGATGCATTTTAAAATCTCACAAATTTTTGCTCACTCAGTGTTTTTTTTATTTTACAGTGGGGTAATTGTTGCAGTAGCACGAGATAGCTTGATTTCAAACTTTGAATTTAATTAAAAAAAAAAGACAAGTAATTTTTTTTTTTTACCAATTATCCAAATAATGTATAGTCCTAGAAAGCTATTATTATCAGAATACGTGAGCGTAACATAGCGGTTAGAAGATCAATGAATGAGAAGGCAGCGTTACGAGTTGCCCATATACCACACCATGTTACAGCACAGTAGGGCTATTGCAACAGAAACAATACTGTACTACATAGATGTTTCCTGTCGGCTCGATTTTTGAGTGGACTTTACTGTTTCGATGAGCATGAACGATAGAGCCCTGCATTTTTAGCCCGGGCCCAACGGGCCCCAACTTTTTTTACGCCCCTCGGGCCGGGATTCGGGCCAATTTTCACGTCAGACGCGGGTCGGGCCTCGGGCCTGTTTTAGGCTTCTCCTTATTTTTATATTTTAGACATCCATCAATTAGTGATGAAAAAAATTTGCCGCGCTAGTGGAAACAACACGAGACCGTGCTGCCGCGACTGTCAAGAGGCAGAAGCAGCATGTATGGTGCGTGCCGTCAGCGCAGCTGAAAAGTTCTGCATTCAAATGCACGCAATAAGCTTAAGCTTGCCGCAAAGCACCGGCAAAAGTAATTACCATAAATGTGACAGGGAAATAGTAAGGAGATATTTGAATTATTTACTAATAAACTAGTGTTTTCTGAGTCGGTGTCGCAAGGATGAAGTTGCCGATCCTTACTCGCCATCTCCTCATTAGACGCGCCTTTAGAGATAGGCCTAAGCTTCCATTTTACAGATTATGATTATGATTATAATGAAAGAGTTTTTGTTTTTGATTTGTTTTATTTAGTTAAGTAGTAATTTAAAGCTTTCTATAGATATATTTATCATGTCTGTGAGGCATGCATTCACTGAGTTTCGTTTCATTTTTGTGAAGTGCTCCTGTTCAAGACGAGACGGCAGAAAGCGCATCATGTTTGATTTCTTTATTTTATAAAAGCACAACGTTTTGTTGATATTGTGAGTGCACACAAATAAAAGTAGACCCTTTACAGTTATGAATGATGTATTACTCTTACCTTTATGAGCAAAAATGACGGTGTATCCACTAAAAAAAAATGCAAGTGATCGCGCTGGCGCCTTCATGTCCTGCAAAGCGCGCTTTAGCTTGCACTCTCCGAGTCTCCACACAAACTATTGGATATAGCGCACATATATCTAGGTTTAACGTTTAAACATTGTGATATGCTTTTTATATCTATAGATTTTATTTTAGGCAAGTCGTGATGATTTGAGAAGGCTAAATTGATCAAACATAGGCTCACTGTATGCCGCTGGCCGCTTGGTCATTACTTTAAAAAACAAAAACTTGTATTTAACGAACAAAAAATACTCCAAACATTTTTCAAAATTAACTTAATAAAAAAAACGAAACGAAATATAATCACTTTACCGTTACATACAAAACTGAACTATTTTAATAGCTGAAACAGTAGTATAAGCTGTTTTGGGAGAAGGGGGAAAAAAGACGGGCTCGGGCCGGTAATTCTTATAAGCTGTCGGACATGGGCCGGGCTAGGGCCTGAGCGTTTCGGGCCAGGGCCAGGCTAGGGCCTAAATTTGAGGCCCGTGCAGGGCTTTAATGAACGGTAAATTAGTGGAGCGCTGAGGGGAGAGCACACGCATAGAGCGGGATAATATGCAGAGTGTCACACCACGTGAAAGTGAAACCTGAGCGGTGAACTAATTTTCGGCAGCCAGAATTTCGGAGCATCTCTAATTGTTGGCGACATCAGAAATGGATGTTATATAATGGATGCTTTTTTGAACATTTTAGCAATTTAGAAATATTAAAAAAGGATTTTTTACACGGCACCCCAGTTGGAAAACACTGCATTAGGTCATATGAGATCAAACGACTACTCGACAACAACAATATTTGTCGACAATTTTTTATAGTCAACATTGTCGATAATGTCGACTAATTGTTTCAGCCCTAATTCTCTGCAGTAGTCCAAACCCTCCTCCATGAATCAATACACCGATCCAACCTTCTACTAGGTCTCAGGCAACCTCTCCAGGAAACCCCAACATCTTCCATACTGTCTTCCTGGAGGTCTTCTCACCCATTGTTTTGGGCCAGAGCTAATCCTAAGGTCTTGGTCCAAAGGGGTAGAAAAATAGTTTTGCATGTGTGGGAGATTTGTTTTGAAGTAGCAACCCTGTTGGAGAATGCTGAATTTTTATGTGGATATTAAAGCATGGTATAGTACAGGGCTGGATGCAAACCGACATCTCTCTCACTCTTTCCCTCACTTTATTTCTCTCTCTCGCTCTCATTTCTGATTTGGTTAATAATTTAGTTAAGGGTGGGTGTGACCCCATTCTTGCAGTGGTTCTGACCGAGTTACTGGGACAGGATGTGTGCTGTGCATGCATGCTTGTGTGGATTGTACATGTGAATTGAAACATTTTAAAAATGTACTAGAAACAACAACTTAGATATACAAATGTAACCAAGACCAAAATTCAACCAGATGCAACCTGCTACATTTCTGCTAACAACATGAATACATTAAAAATGTTGCATAAAAATTAACATAATAAAAAAAACATGTATAATACAAAAATACTGTATATTAAAGGAATAGTTCCCCCCCAAAATTAAAATTAGCTGAAAATGTATTCAACATTTTCAAGATGTAAATTAGCTTGTTTCTACGTTGTAATTGATTTGGAGAAATGTAGCATTACATCACTTGCTCACCAATGGATGCAAGAGAATGATGCCATCAGAATGAGAGTTCAAACAGCTGATAAAAACATCACAATAATCCACAAGTAATTCACACGACTCCAGTCCATCAGTTAACATTTTTGAAGTGAAAAGATGTGTATTTGTATTTTCACTTGTAAATGGTGATTGATCTGTGCATATTTCTCTCCCGATTCAAATGAGGCAACTTTTTCACTGGAGAAAGCAATATTATGGATAGAGGACTTATGGATTTTTGTGATGTTTTTATCAGCTGTTTGGGCTCTCATTCTCATGGCACCCATTCACTGCAGATGATTCATTAGAAGAAACCAACCCATTCACATGTTGAATGACCTGTGGGTGAGTACATTTTCAGTAAATTTACATTTTTGGGTGAACTATTCCTTTAAAACAATAGGGTAAATGTGCTATCATAACCTTCTCATGACTTAAAATGTCATAAATGTCATGACTTAAAATGGCATAAAACTTTTTTGTGGTGTAGTAATGCTAGCAGGGTTCTTCTGACTATGTCACAGGGCTTTATTGTGTTGATAGAGTTTGATTCCATCGTATAAGATTGCATTGTCAACCTTGTCCTTTCAGGCTGAATTTGAGGATGTGAAAAAGGTCACATAATGTCGGTGGTCATAATTTTGGCCTTGTCCTTTCAGGTTGAATTCAATTTCAAGTCAATGTGTTTCTATATTTTGTCAGTATATCAGTCAATCTGGTGTGTTTTCCCATATTCCTCTGTATCAGCTGGAAAAAAATGTAGGTGGGTTCTTTTTTTGGTGGGTGTGTATTTGTGTGTGTGCCCTCCGGAGCATTGGTCAGTGAGTATCTCCTTCCTACCATTCACGCTGAGGTGAGTCTTCTGCTTCAGTGCTTCAGTGTGCGTGTGTGTGTGTGTGCAAATTCACCTAAAGCGTTCACAGGTTTGTTATAGGATTTAAGAACTCTGAGGCACAAATATAGGCTGTGACCTTAATTACAGAAGTTAACTATAAGAGTTCACATGCAACTCTGAGCTACAGCGCTCGAAGGCATCTCACCCACCCCCTCCTGAGATGGCCTTTCTGTGTGTCGTCATGTATGTGAAAGCTATTTCTAATTCACTTCACACTGAGAAACATCAGCAGATGCTGAATCTAAGCTCAGTGGATGAGATGAGATGAAAATGAAAAATGATTGAATTATGCTTAATTAATGGCCATCAATCAAATAAAAATGTTAATATGTTGAATATGTTAATAGTTTATTGCATTTAATGACATACACACACACTAGCCTTTTAAAAGCTTGCAGTTAGTACAATTTTTTTTCAAAAGACATAATTAATTATATTCACCAAGGATGCATTAAACTGATTACAAATGACAGTAAAGATATTTCTAATGTTCCGAAAATTTTCTATTTAAGATAAATACACATCACTGGCCTACAGTCCCCAGCAATCCAGCTGGTCATCAGACTAAAGGTAGACTCAGGGGTTATTCACACAGGACATGTTCTTTTATTACTTCTTAGATATCACTTTTGGTCTGTATGCACAGACAGACAGATGTCTTTAACCATTATGTCACATCTCACTGTTTTTCAGTGTCTCACTCCATGTGGGCCTTGCTTTTAATTGAAATTTAAACATGCATCTCTGGACCCCCACATTCTGTTGCACTTCTATTTCTCTATACGTGTGAATGTAGGTCACTGGTGCTTATAGTCTTTCTCTCTCATGCTCTTTTTTCACCTTTCATCTGAATCATGCAAAGCAGCTTCAAACATCAAACAGATTTGCAGGAATATCCATGCACTGAGGGGAGAGAGATGGAGCGGCTGTGTGCTTGTGTGTGTGTGGGTGGATGGGTGGAGAAAATGGAGCATGAAGACCTCCTCATCTTCTCTTTTCAGCGTCTAAACTTACAATCATCACAGACTCACAACAAAACACACACACACATTTACTTTTTTTTAATACCATTTTTACAAATGAGGATTACCTGAAAAGGAGGTTTTAAGAGATTTTGTCAAGTTTAGTTCACTTCTGGGTACAATTTTGCCCCCAAAATAAGTCGGTACACACACATACAGGGTTTGAAATTAACTTTTTCACTCACCAGCCAATTTGGCTACTAAATTTTTAAGTTACCGGCCATTCATAATTTCTACTAGCCAAAAAAATTCAACAAATAATTATGAAAAAAAAAGGCCAGAGGTAAGCCAACAGCTTGAGGCTGTCCACACTGGATGCGACAAAGTGACCATTGCAAATCATTTGTACTTTGTCAAACAGTAGGCCTACGTCATAAATAGAACGAGGCATCAGTTTACTGTCGGGGATTTGTCGTGCTGTGCTGTGCCACATCCAGTGTAGGCCGCATCACCGATTATAATGGGTTCTATAGTATTTTGTCGCATCTGGTGTAGAAACGATGTGAGTCTTCAGGCATTTTTTGACTTTTCGTCATTGCTTCAATGCAAAGGAAACCAGTGTGCCC
>NW_015645076.1:1243019-1260071 GCF_001515625.1 Sinocyclocheilus rhinocerous | reverse complement strand
TCGCTTCGGCGATCGACCCACCGGGAATGTCCCGGTGCTCCCGATGGCCAGTAGCTACATTGCTGGGTATGTTCAAGTAAGCTAGATATGCCCAGATGCTGCGGAATTAGGCTTATTTAATATATCATGATGAGTCTCGAGTTCAGTATTTACACTAAATCTGTGCAGATTTGGCTTACATGAAGTTCCTCAAGAAATTAATTAGTAAACATAATTTACGAAAAGTAACCCGCCAAATTGGCTAGTGATTTGACAGCGTTACCCGCCACAGCTGATTTTTACCCGCATTTGGCGGGTGTTAATTTCAAACCCTGCACACATACAACAGATTCAGTATCTGAGACATGTCCAATACATATCAGATACTGCCCAGCCAACAAAAATATGTTCTAAAAATGTTTTTCCAATGTTCCCATTAAGTTATAAAAACTTTATTTCTGAATGTTCTCTGAATGTTCAAAATATCCCGTTTTTTAAAATGTTTTAGAAACATTTTTCTTGGTTATTCGAACTGGAAACCTTCCATTTTATCATTTTGCACACATTGGGCCATATTTTAACGATCTAGTTTAAGGACGGGAAAAATGGTCGGCACGCCGGGTGCATAGTCTAAAAGGGTTGTCCCTATTCTCTTAATGAGTAATGGGTGTGTTTTGGGCGTAACGTGCCATAAACCAATCAGAGTCTCATCTCCCATCCCCTTTAAGTTGCCCCAGTTGCGCTCGCGCTATGGCGGGTTCACTATTTACATGGCGCAATTTAATTTTTCATTTATAAAAATGTTTGTGTGCTGCTGCTCATCCCTGTGTGTATATTAAGCAAAGTGTACGCATGTTGTGCACCCGCCTATAGGCGCAAAGAAAAAATATTGCACCAAACTTTAGACCAGGTTTTTGTTGGTCAATGGCTCAGTCTATGGACTCTATCATACACCCGGCACAATGCGGCGCCAGGTGCGACGCAAGTGTTTTTTGCTAGTTTCAACCCGACGCAGTTATCATTTTCATGTCCTGCGCCACGTTGTTTAAATAGCAAATGAATTTGCGCCCATTTGTGCGCCCATGGGCGTGCTGGTCTGAAAACGAGGTGTGTTAAGGCGCATTGCTGGCGCGTTGAAATTATTATTGTGTACATAAATATAAAAATGCCTACATGTCATAATGGATAGTCATTGCATGTATCAGAATTACGCGCACGAGCATATCCGTTTCCTCGCTAGAGAAGCGTTCAGTTTTTCTGCTTGTAAATTCCGCCATGTAAATAGCGAATCCGCCATGGCGTGAGCGCAACTAAAGGGAATGGGAGATGAGATTCCGATTAGTTTATTGCACATTACGCCCAAAACTCATTAATATATCATGATGAGTCTCGAGTTCAGTATTTACACTAAATCTGTGCAGATTTGGCTTACATGAAGTTCCTCAAGAAATTAATTAGTAAACATAATTTACGAAAAGTAACCCGCCAAATTGGCTAGTGATTTGACAGCGTTACCCGCCACAGCTGATTTTTACCCGCATTTGGCGGGTGTTAATTTCAAACCCTGCACACATACAACAGATTCAGTATCTGAGACATGTCCAATACATATCAGATACTGCCCAGCCAACAAAAATATGTTCTAAAAATGTTTTTCCAATGTTCCCATTAAGTTATAAAAACTTTATTTCTGAATGTTCTCTGAATGTTCAAAATATCCCGTTTTTTTTTATGTTTTAGAAACATTTTTCTTGGTTATTCGAACTGGAAACCTTCCATTTTATCATTTTGCACACATTGGGCCATATTTTAACGATCTAGTTTAAGGACGGGAAAAATGGTCGGCACGCCGGGTGCATAGTCTAAAAGGGTTGTCCCTATTCTCTTAATGAGTAATGGGTGTGTTTTGGGCGTAACGTGCCATAAACCAATCAGAGTCTCATCTCCCATCCCCTTTAAGTTGCCCCAGTTGCGCTCGCGCTATGGCGGGTTCACTATTTACATGGCGCAATTTAATTTTTCATTTATAAAAATGTTTGTGTGCTGCTGCTCATCCCTGTGTGTATATTAAGCAAAGTGTACGCATGTTGTGCACCCGCCTATAGGCGCAAAGAAAAAATATTGCACCAAACTTTAGACCAGGTTTTTGTTGGTCAATGGCTCAGTCTATGGACTCTATCATACACCCGGCACAATGCGGCGCCAGGTGCGACGCAAGTGTTTTTTGCTAGTTTCAACCCGACGCAGTTATCATTTTCATGTCCTGCGCCACGTTGTTTAAATAGCAAATGAATTTGCGCCCATTTGTGCGCCCATGGGCGTGCTGGTCTGAAAACGAGGTGTGTTAAGGCGCATTGCTGGCGCGTTGAAATTATTATTGTGTACATAAATATAAAAATGCCTACATGTCATAATGGATAGTCATTGCATGTATCAGAATTACGCGCACGAGCATATCCGTTTCCTCGCTAGAGAAGCGTTCAGTTTTTCTGCTTGTAAATTCCGCCATGTAAATAGCGAATCCGCCATGGCGTGAGCGCAACTAAAGGGAATGGGAGATGAGATTCTGATTAGTTTATTGCACATTACGCCCAAAACTCATTAAGAGAATTGGGACAACCCTTTTAGACCATGCGCCCGGCGCGCTGACCATTTTTCCCATCCTTAAACTTAGTTATGTAGTTATGTATGATAGTTACTGTCAAGCTCCAAAAAACTTACCATAAAGTAAAGTAAAAGTAGTGAGTAGTAGACTTTAGTGCTATATTTCAGGTCTTCAGTAGCTTTGACTGAACGTTAGAAGTGGCCTTCAAATGTTATGTTAGATAAGCATCAAGTTATATGATCAGACAGACACTTATACAAACACAAAGGTATGAATACCTGCAAATTATCTAAAGCATACACAAGTGATAAAGAGATTTGACAGTTTATTATGTCTCTTAATTCTGCGCTCTCTTCAAAACACACACTCAAATACACCGAAATGATGTGTTACTTCATTCGAAATCAGGTTTGTTTCTTTATATTTCTAAATAAGGTTTGATTCTGATCAGGATTCTGGAAGGTCAATGTCATTACCGTCAGTTGTATTGATTAGCAGCAATTTGTCTCAGCTCATAAACTTTGACCTTTCCTTCTCTTCAGTCTGTCAACCCCAATTTAACAGCATGTAACAAAGGCGAACATAATTCTCTCTCTGTCTTGACCTCCAGTGCTGGGATATATGTACATGTGTGTGCACTTAAAATAATTGTGGCTGATTTAATGGGTTTGAATAGAAACAGCTCATAAATCCATACCTGAAGTAAACGTCACACACACACACACATTAAGCCACGTTTCCACTGCAGGAACTTTCTCCAGGAACTAGGGACTTTGGGCCGGTACTCGGTGTGTTTCCACCGCTTATAAAAACAGCGCCTATTTGAAAATGTGCTTCGCCGATTTCGGACACGGGAGCTCCACTCGATCAGCCGACGCTCAGTGCTCATGTATCCCGACGAGAGCAGCCTCAACTTAGCTTAGTCCTTCTGACATTTTCCGCTGGCTCTGATGTCTCTGTAGTGGATAAACATAAGATATAATTCGTTTTGGGTAAATTTTAACAGGTAATCTTTGGTCTTTATTCTATTAATCTATTAATATGTTAATATTAAAATGAAAACAGGCAATGTTTGATATAATATTTCGTTTCATTGTAATGTAGGCCATGTACGTTCCCTGAACATTTCTGCGGCTATTAATATGTTTAAATGAAAACGAAAAGGGGCAGTGGTGTTTGATATATTTCGTCTTATTGTAAATACAGTGAGGAAAATTGCAGTAGCCAAGGTGAGCTGACTGATGTTATCAAGTACGCTGCTGTTTGCAGAATTACCGGACTTGCGTCCTCCCGTCCGCGGGAGTTCACACTCCTGAGTCGAACTCGCGAAGTCCGAACTACCGAGGATGCAAAAGTCCAAAATTTGCGTACTTGGTATTGAAACGCGCGCAGACCTACGTCACCAGACTATTTGGTGATTCCTAATCAGAATCAAACCTTATTTAGAAATATAAAGAAACAAACCTGATTTCGAATGAAGTAGCACATAATTTCGGTGTAAAAGTTCCTGGTACAATTGTTCTGGGTAATTTCGGTGGAAATGCGGCTTTAGTGGCTGTATTGATTTTTAATCTATCAGACTCTCAGCTCTCTCTTCATGAACTGGGCTGTGCTCTCTGGTTAGTGTGGCAATGGGCAACATGAGTGAGGTTTCAGCAGAAATTAAATGAATGCTGAGGACGAGAGAGAGAATGTCTCCTCCTTTTGTTCTGTCCACTCAAATAAAGCAAAGAACCTTTTATCAAAGTTCATGTAATTTACATGGATATTAAATCTGAAGTGTAACTGGGCTGTGCTCTCTGGTTACTGTGGCAATGGGCAACACGAGTGAGGTTTCAGCAGAAATTAAATGAATGCTGAGGACGAGAGAGAGACTGTCTCCTCCTTTTGTTCTGTCCACTCAAATAAAGCAAAGAACCTTTTATCAAAGTTCATGTAATTTACATGGATATTAAATCTGAAGTGTGTAATTTCTGCAGCAATAGCATCACCAAATTGCAAAAAAAAAATTATGACTCTTATCAAACCCTCAGACCCTCATTTTTGAGGAAATCAACATACAGATGACTTAATTATAGTTGTCTCTTGATACTAAAGTCACATTGTAAATTAAGTAGTGGCAGATCTTTTCTTCTGTATTGTGCATACTGCCTAATGTAAAATTGTAAAGAGATAGTTCGCCCAAAAATGAAAATTCTGTCATCATTTACTCACCTTCAAGTTGTTCCAAACATGTATGAATTTCTTTCAGCTGTTAAACACAAAAAAAGATATTCTGAAGAATGTTGGTAACCAAACAGTTGACAGTAGCCATTGACTTCCATATGACTTCTATTTCCAGTATGGAAAAAAATACTATGGAATTCAATGGCTATCCCTTTAATATAAACACTGACATTTATAAGCTACATATTACACATGCAAAAACATGTTTCATGTTAGCTCCTGCATTATTAAGAGTTTCCTTTTTGCTGAGTTTAAATAGGCCAGACTGTACTCCCTACTTGGCAAAACATCTGGTGTTTTTGTCAAGAAGTGCCTGGTGGGTATAAAGGGTAAAGAAAAGGCCTCAGCATACTGAAACTCCACAAAACAGAAAAGCGGGAACCCTGCTGTCTGACTAATGCATTATTCAACTGTAGGCATTCCCTTAAAATGGCCCAGGAAGGATCCTCTCCCCTTTTGTGATATACTACTCATGCATCTGTGTGTGTATCAGCAGGCTGGTGTGCATGGAAGCTATGTTATTTTGTTAAGCCTACTCTGTCTGTTTCTGTCTTTCAGGCGGTGTACCGATTTCTGAAGGATCATGTGACACAGACTGGAGTATGATGTTGAAAATTCAGCTTTGCCATCATAGGAATAAATTCCATTTAAAAATATAATAAAAATATTTAGAAAACAAACAAAAAAATTTTTTTTTTGAATTGTAATAATACTGCACAATGTTACAGTTATTACTTTATTTTTGATCAAAGAAATGCAGCCTTGGTGAACATTAAAGACTTAAAAAAATTTAATTAAATCTTACCCAACCCCAAATTTGTTGACCGGTAGTATATATAAAGAAATAGAAATGTCCATAAAATAAAACCTAAAACCTGCAGCAGGCGGAGGTGAACAGGGAGAAGGTGTCCCCCATGCACCAGAGCAGCATTGATGGAGTGGAAGACATGTCCACGCTGGCAGAGCTCCATGAGGCCGCCATCATGCACAACCTTCATCAGCGATACCAGAAAGACAACATCTATGTAAGAATCTTACAGACGCTTGACCGCACGAATGTCCTTGAGACCTTATCAGGGTTATTATTGTATGCTACAACTTTGCTACAAATGTCTTTAGGTTTGTCCTGTCCTCTTAAAAACAGTTAAGACATCTTAGATATCTTAATCTAAACCACATTGAAGTTCACTATTATGTTATTGTTAAGCCATATGATATTTTTTTCTGCTTTTATCTGTCTACTCTAGGGATGCACACTTCGGTTAATTTTCCCGACTGACAACCAGCACTCATTATCCGAAACTGTAAAAAAAAAATCATTTCTGAAACTAACTAAAACAAAACTGAAAGTTAAATATATTTGAAATTATTATTGAAATAAAAACAAATGTGAAAATGCAAAACTATAATAACCTTGAATGCTATACGTCTCTTACATGCATCTCATGTATATTATATGCATTTCATAATTTCATTGTATTGCAATAGGATAGACAATGGATGATTTAAAAAAAATGGATTAGTCAGAGCTATGGCCTTGTGTTTCGCACACATGCTCCAACACATTGAGCTGTGGTTCTAATGTGGGCACTGTTAGTTTGAGTCGAGGTTTTTGTTTTGTTTTGTTTTTTTTTGTTTTTTTCCCACTGGTTTATTTTAACGTGCAAACAGCAGGATACAGAACCTGAGCAACAACATTTAGAGCAACAACAGAACCTGAATTCACACATGTCTGAATTATCACACACCTGCAGCACTTCTGCAAACAAAGAAAAATGGAATAAAATTATATAAATAAAAAGAATAAAATAAATAGGCCTACACTAAATATTTTTCACTTAAATAAATAACAAATTAAGATGACAAAACAAAAACACACACTGAATCTTTAAATGCGCACATGTTTTTCGTCAGGCATAAAAATAAATAGCAGGTCAGTGCACAACTTGTCTAGTTTTTATTTTTAAAAATTTATGTATCGACTTGCTGTGGGAGCAAAGTCTGGAGCGCAGCCTGTATCGCGGCAGAAAACACCGGTTTCTTGTAGCCAATCACAGACATATCTGTTGATTTCGTGAACGCAATGGCCAATTAGAGGTGTTTAAGTTAGAATCCATTCACCGCTCATAAAGCAGGAGTTTTGTTCAGTTTTTCTGAGTTGTGCACGCTCACGAATCTTCTCATTAGAACAAACAAAATGTACACACAATGTAAATAAGTGATTAATTGTGCAGTAGTGTAGAGCTTTATTGATTACAACAGAAATTTATGAGATCGCAAAGAACTGAGATGCTTTTTAATTATTATCAGGGGGAGCGCTCTTTGCGCACTTTCTAGGCTATAACCCATTCAGAATTTGAATACATTCACCCACGGATTCACTCTCTGATAACCATTTATCCAATATTGCCTTTTTCCATTGTGTTGTCTTTACTACTTCAGGTTTGCGCAGCGAAATATGTAGGCACGTGTGGTTGCACGTATCCACATGCCCCCTTGAGTTAACAAATATGTATAGAATATTTTTCTTTAACAAAAAATATTTGGGAAAAAAATACTTTTAAAACCGTTTAACTGATAGTATTAATAGGCTAAAATTCTTACTGTCAGTAAACGGTTAAACTGTCAATAAGAGCATCCCTAGTCTACTCATCAAAAGTCTCCTCACTTACTAGAAGTCAAAAGTGAGTGATCCTTTTGAATTTGAATAGTGTCATACAACAGAGGTCAAGTTTATCAAACTAATTTAAACTTATAAATAAAAATATAAAAATATAAATAAAATAACTCAAGACCTCTTCCAACCAATGAGTCACTAGATCAACTGAACTTTTGATTTCACCACAGATTGTTTTTATTTGTTGCACAAATAAATCACAGAGTCATCATGTCTAGCCTTGACGAGATTATTTGAGATGCAAATCTAAACAATGTTCTTTTGATTCCTCAACTGATTCCTTAACTATTACTACAGTTAAAACTGAAATACACTAGTTTGGGGTCAGTACGATTTTTGATTAATACTTTTATTTAGCAAGGACACATTAAATGGATCAAAAGTGACAGAGGGAAAATATTTATAATGTTACAAAAGATTTCTGTTTGAAATAATTCCTGTTCTTGCACAAATTATTAAGCAGCACAACTGTTTTAAATGTTGATTATGATAATAAGAAGAAATGTTTCTTGAGCACCAAGCTTATTAGCATATTTGATTTCTGAAGGATCATGTGACACAGACTGGAGTATGATGTTGAAAATTCAGCTTTGCCATCATAGGAATAAATTCCATTTAAAAATATAATAAAAATATTTAGAAAACAAACAAAAAAATTTTTTTTTTGAATTGTAATAATACTGCACAATGTTACAGTTATTACTTTATTTTTGATCAAAGAAATGCAGCCTTAGTGAACATTAAAGACTTAAAAAAATTTAATTAAATCTTACCCAACCCCAAATTTGTTGACCGGTAGTATATATAAAGAAATAGAAATGTCCATAAAATAAAACCTAAACTGTAAAAAAAAAAATCATTTCTGAAACTAACTAAAACAAAACTGAAAGTAAAATATATTTGAAATTATTATTGAAATAAAAACAAATGTGAAAATGCAAAACTATAATAACCTTGAATGCTATATGTCTCTTACATGCATCTCATGTATATTATATGCATTTCATAATTTCATTGTATTGCAATAGGATTGGTCTACAGACAATGGATGATTAAAAAAAATGGATTAGTCAGAGCTATGGCCTTGTGTTTTGCACACATGCTCCAACACATTGAGCTGTGGTTCTAATGTGGGCACTGTTAGTTTGAGTCGAGAGACCCCCCCCACCACACAGTGGTGCGGCCAACATTTGTAGGACCGAATTGCAACATGGCATCTTTCTGCTGTGCTGTGGGCTGTGATAACAGCAAATCACAATGGCTTATTTACCAAGAGATGTGGATGTATTGGATCATTTTGGTTAAATATTTCTTGTAAGCATCGATGCACATTTACATTTTAGTATTTTACTTAGCAGGCACTCATAAGCTCATAAAGGAATGTGCAAAAAGTAAAATTCGTGTGCGAGACTGCAGCGAAAGCGGCTTTCTTGCTTTGGCCGAAAACTTTCGGTGTGCTTACCACCTAAAGCTAATACATGAACGAGATGTTTTTGATCTTTGATCTAAGGACAGTTATGTGAATCTAGAGTGTTTACGCTGCACTAAACTTTGACGAGATCCGCAAACAAACAGATGATAAAGAAGAGGAGGAGGATGACGGTCCAGCATATACGAGGAGAAAGGTTTGTATTTTTCGTTTCCACATTCTTATTTTTATGAATGTAATCCTAATAAGCAAAACCTGATTTTATTTCATATTACTTCAAGGAAGTTAGAGTGAAGAGGATTTGTTTGTACCATTAGTATTGTAATTCTATAGAAGATCGTTGTTTTCAAATAACTTCAGTTAACTAAATACATAAGCTAGTTTCAGTGATTTTTGCGATGTGAATGCACTGCAATCAGTATGTCTGAGACTATCTGCAATAGCTCTGTCCTGCTTTTACAGTTGCTAAATGTAAGCAGACTTGTACAGGTGCTCACCTCTGCTAAAACACATGTAACTGACTACAACACAGAATCACAGTTTATCACTTCTGTTGCTACTTTAGTTGCTTCTTCACTCAGCATGTTGAGAATCACAGGAATAACTGATTGTTTCTCTTAACATGCCACAAAGGATGATACACAACTTAAATATTAATCTTGCGGGGCACAGCTACTTTAATGTGCTATCATTGTAGATAGTCCGTCAAACAACATATACATTACTACAATATATATATTTAATTTCATTCAGTTTGGTGCATTAAGATAGACCTTTAGTAATAGATACTTGTATGTTATTTGCTCTTTACAGGTGCAGAAATGAAAGCTCCCAAGCAAAGAACCCACCAGATTAAGATGTGGAAAGATGTTACACAATGACCACAACTCCTGATAAAAGATTTGGAAAATGAGCAACAACCAAGGAACAGTAGTCACTGATTCACTCAAAAATGATCCATAGTAATAGTTAGGTAATGATTTTAATTATTTTGCCAAGTACAAATGTATTTTATTCCAAAACTTTGCCATTTACCAATGTGCTATTCAAAACAATTTTTAAGTTTTAATGTTTTAACCTTTACTTGTTACATTTTACAATCCAAGCATAAGTAAATGCATGGATAATTTTGCAAAATGTGTTAAATATTTTATCTACACATTGTATAACTGCTGTTTTTTTTGCTGTAATTGCATGGTTTTGTAAATAAATTGTTGTGTAAATAAATTTTCCTCATGCCAGCTTGATCAAGCAAGTTATTTAATGGACTTTAAAATTGCATTCATAATAATGAGATGTTTACAGATTTGTTAAGTCATGTTATTTATGCATTATAACCTATATTTTACATGTACAGTAAAATCCACATGTACAGCTTTAGCACAAATGACAGATGATTGGTATCGAGTTTTTATTTTTTAATGTATGTAATAATGTATGAATGTTAAGTGTTGTGTGGACCCCAGGAAGACTAGCAATGCCTTAGGGCATAGCTAATGGGGATCCAAATAAATAAACAAACAAATAAACAAATAATTGAAATGAAAGTAATCCGATTTGGCTATGGATTAAATTTTTAATGAAATATTAATGAACAGTACATTAGATATAGAAATGAAACTGGGCCACGTCTCACGCGCTGTGTACAGTAGCGATAGGCCGAGTCCAGCTTGGATGCTGCAGTGTCAGCAAGTTAACGGATGTCGCATGGCCAGATTGATTCGGCCCAGAATCAGGCAGTGAGTACACAGGCATCCAGGCCGAGTGCGGCAGATGGAGCCGGGCCGAGCCGAGGGTAAGTCTCCGGCAGATGAGAATTTAACTGAAACTGGCCCGAGTGTATTTTGCTATCTGGGTCACCGGTGTATGGAGAGGGATTGTGGATGAGGTAGATGTAAATATCAGCAAACGTCAAATTTGACAAGTTTTGACTAGACTTTAGTGGAGTCAGCGGTTCGCTTGACAGTAAATAAGGATTTAATCCTAAAGTATCTGTTTTCTTTAAATACCGTTGTTTTTCATTGGTGGTGAAGTGTGCTATTTTGGCTTACGATCACCAGAAAGAGGCTACGCAAAGGTCCTAAAGATGGCGGCCACAAAAAAAAAGTCTCGTGCCTGAAGCCCATGAATACTGTACTGACCAATATAAGTAATGAAAAATTAACAAATAAGCATCTAGGCATTCTACATCAAAGTGTTACAATCATTAATGTCAATATCCTTAATATATATAAATTGAGATTTCCAAATTTTCTCAATTTCCAAATTTTCTGCCAGTACTTTGTGAAAAAGTAGGTCAGGATGGCAGTTAATGAGTAAGGGTTCACTCCTATTTCCTGTGTAATTAATCCTGTGTTGTTTTGTATTCTGAGTTTGAGGGTGGACAGCAATCTGACTGGCTGAGAGAGAGGAACCGGAGTTTCCTTCCTTAGTTTAGCAGAGTGATATTAACTCAAAACATCTCGGCCTGAGACTGAAAGGAAACCCTGTTTGATTAAGGAATTTTCCTTCTTTAAGAAAAACATCCGAAACATAATACATCCCAAACTGGGTTTTCAGACAAAACTGATTTGAAAATATGTTGTGTAAATGTTTCAGCGTCTGCTTTTATTTAGTTTATCTTATAGTTTAGCTGAGTTTATCAGCCTAAATACCAACAGAAGATTAAAACTGTGCTCTGCTAGTGCTCAATGGACAGACTTTTTTATAATTAGGGAGTCGAATTTATGCTAAAAATAGCACTGGGTTTTGAATAGCAAAATCCAGAATCCGACTATTAACCATCTGTTCTTAAGTTAAACTTGCAATAATGCTCTTATTTGGGTAATTCAACTCACTTTTATCATTCATACAGTATGTACTGTATATTTCACACACTGCAACAGCATCCGTGTGTGTGTGAGACAGAGAGAAATCAAAGAATATGCCCTCTGGACATGTTTAAATATATGTGTGCCACTATAGGGTCTAACCGATGATGTTGACAAAGAGAAGGGTCACGTGATCAGGTGGTGAGTGCAGGCTGGAACCTCATTGGTCTAAACAGAGCCATACATCCCAGACTGCTGGTTTAGAGTTGTAGCCTGGAGGGACTGGTATGACTCACTGTCTGCATGATCCAAACTTCGAGCTTGACCTTTGCAAAATCCATAGAAAGAGACCATAAAGCCAGTAAATCCTTCTTTGTAAGGATTGACTGGGACAGAGGCAAGTATACTGGAGGTTTTCAGCATGATTGCACAGCTTCAGATTCATTTTAATCTTCCATCAGGCAGGTTTTAACTAACCCAGAACTAGTGATAAAGTGCTATAACTTAACTGAACACATGTATTATTTAGTATTATGTTATATAATTAGTTTATTTAGTATTCAGCGCTAGCTGGAATTAGAGATTTTAAAGGGAAAACACTTATTCAGCAAGTTAAGGAAGCAAAATTATTGGGTATCACCCTGGATAATAAATTGTCATGGTCAAAGCATATTGAGAATACAGTGAAGAGAATGGGAAGGGTAGTAGCTGTAGTAAGGAGATTTAGACAATATTTTACGTTTGATATAATGAAAATAATATTGGACACAGCGCTAGCTGGAATTAGAGATTTTAAAGGGATAGTCCACCCCAAAATGAAAATTCTGTCATCATTTACTCACCCTCATGTCGTTCCAAATCTGTATTAACGTTCTTTCTTCTGTAGAACATAAAATTTGAAAAATTTATTTATTAAATTGTATTTATGTCTCTTAATTTGGTCAGCATTCTGACACGGCCATATTTGAATCTCTTGCCTGTGATTCAATAGACACTACAACATCATGTATCATACAAAATTAAATATTGTTTTTCACACATTATAAAATGTATAGTTTTGGCACTAAATTATGATTAGATGAGCCATCTTCAAAAATAAAAAAAGTCATTATAAAATAAAAAACCTACCAGTAACCGCAACTAACCACACATCAGTTGAATTCTTTACTAATAAAGTTACATTACTATATTGCATATTGCCCAGACTACTACAATTTATCAAATTGTTTGATATTGTTTAAGTATTTTACCACGAATAAGTGCCGTTTTTACAGGCACTGGGACTATTTATAAAGCCTCAGTCCCTGTGTCAGAGGTAATTGGTAGCAACAGTTGTGAACAAAAACACCCGACAGTCATCTACACCCAAAACACGTCATGAAATCTAAACCTATTTCAGAGTATAGTCCAATAATCTGCTCGAACAAGTGAGATAATATGGTTGTTATCTTGGTATATTTGTGCTGGTAATGAAATGGCAAGCTTTATGAGACACGGTATAATGAATCAGTCTAGTTCTCATATGCAATACAGGAAATTATGTATGGATGTTTCTACGATTAGCGAAGGTCAGTGTAATGCTTTTTATTAGAAGAGCTAAATAACATTTCACCATCAGTGCCTGAAAATAAGCTATATAAATTTCCCTGTCATTTAAACAAAAAATAAAACAGCATCTGAGGCTTCTTTTTGCAGCTGTATTGTTGATCTTGTTTTAGACTGCAGATTTGTGTCATGTTGTGCCCAGTGGAGTGAATGTGACGGGTCTCTCTTATCCCATCTTGGTAAATGGATACTGTAATTCACCTATCCCAGGATGCATTGCATTGCTAGCATCTGAGGTTGATGCCTGATAGCAGCAGTTATCTGATTTATCTGAGACACCAGGACATTGTCAACCTGAATGAGAATGACTCTTCTCTGTAGCGCCCTCTTGGGGCAGGATCAAAAAAATATTTTTTGTAAGGATAACATTGAAACAATTTCAGATCCACAGATAATATACTGATTTGATATGATTTTTTTTTTTTGTGTGTGTGTAGTGTCCATAATGTTGGGTCTAGATGTGTTTGGTGCCTCTCCACGAATCCAGTAATGTCTCAATTTAATCTCATCACTGCTGTAGCTAAGATCAGTAAATCATATTACTGCCAGTCAGCATGGGTGTTGTTAGCCACAGTATATGAAAATTACAATCACACACCCACACATAAAAACATTAATAAGACCATTCAGTCAATATTAAATGAGATGGATTTTTCTCACGACCCACTGACGCAACCAGTTGTGAAATAAGACCAGATCACATACTGATTATTAAAGTTCCCTTGAAATGTCTCTTTATCTGTGGCTATAAATTAAAATATGCACTGATCACAAATGTGTGTGCATTTGTTTCAGTTATGGTTTCAGCTGGTTTTATTGTTTTACTGTTTGGTGGCTTTATTATACTCAATACTCCTTGATTTACTGCCACTTTTTCTCTGTCTCTCAGACTAACATAGGTTCTATCCTGGCGGCCGTGAATCCTTATAAGCAGATCAGAGGACTGTATGATCTCTCCGCAGTGGAGCTGTACAGCCAGCATCATTTGGGCGAGCTGCCGCCACATATCTTTGCTATTGCCAATGAGTGCTACCGCTGCTTATGGAAGAGACATGATAGCCAATGTGTGCTAATAAGGTAATATAAGACCTCCAACCGCTTTATTTGATCTAGGAAATAGGAGATTTTCAGTAAAATGTGCTCATAAAGTGCTAAAAGTCTTGATTCATTCATTGACTGGAATGAGTATGACCATACAAAGAATTTATCTTTCGCTTTTGGCTTTACTCACTGACTGATGTGGATCCATTATTATCTTAGTTTACTAATCTAATTTGTGTTAAACCTAAAGGCTGAGTTTGAGTAGTTGTGGCTTAGACCCACAAACTGCTATCAGATTTCACAGCATTGCAAATTCAATCAGGGTAACACAAATGTCAGTGAAGGTCACAAATGAATGTGTGCATGTGTGTTTACCAGTGGTGAAAGTGGAGCTGGGAAAACAGAGAGCACCAAACTACTGCTACAGTTCCTGTCTGTCATGAGCCAAAACTCTGCCGGGACGCCGCCTACGGAGAAGATTACATGCGTGGAGCAAGCCATCGTACAGAGCAGGTAAAACACATTCCTTAACACACACACAGCTTAAGCATTTTTATGTGCACAAACAAATCCAAAACCTTTATTTTTTTTCAGCCCCATCATGGAAGCATTTGGAAATGCCAAAACAGTGTACAACAACAACTCCAGTCGCTTTGGGAAATTTATTCAGCTTAATTTCTCTCAAAGCGGGAACATCCAGGGAGGATGCATCGTCGACTGTATCCTTCTCACTGCACACATGCTCTAATACATAGTCTTTTTGACCTTTATGAATGGTACTATACCCTTGTGGAAAAAGAAGTTTGCTTAATTGTATTGAATGTGCACTTGCAGTGTACTTTTAATCTTAAAAGTATATTTTAAAAAAACTTGTAGATAATATAATATAATATTAGTCAAATAAAAGGCCACTTATATATACTTGAAGAAGAATACACCTTCATGACTGTTTCTTAACACATTTATGTACACTTTTAAAAGTGCACTTTATAATAATGTCAAATTCAAAGTTTTACCTGTATTTAATATTACATTTAAAGTTAATATAATTAAAATGTACTAATTTGCAAATTGATCATTACAAATGTGTAATTAGTCTTACATTGGTAGGTCAAAAAATCACTCTAAGTTCAACTAATTGCATTAATATAATTTTAAACTATAAGACATTTTCATTTAATTGCAAATAACATGCAGTTAAGTGTCAGAAAATCCTAGTTACAATAGTTACTCATTTATTTTCACTGAAATATAGTGCACATCAACCATTTCAAGTTTTGGCAGGTATTGAAAATTGCCCTGTGGTGTCAGTTTGTTAACACAGGTTTTCTTTTTTTTTTCTTTGAAATGAATGGGTAACTTGGTAACCAGGATTTGTTTTTCCTCATGCTTAAACATATTCACGGTACAGTGTACTACAAGCTGCTGTTTCAACTGTCTGCATTTCCCTTAACTTTTGACCCTTCAGATTTGCTTGAAAAGGTGAACCTTCCTTCTGCTGCTGACTCAAACCTAACAACCAGAAATCAGTCTTCTGTGATCAGCTGTTCACAGTATAAAACAAGCCATTGTTCTGTTAATACGATTTGGCACTGGATATCTTGTGAAAGGCAGAATCACTCCGCCATTTTGCAGAGAAAGAGTGTCTGCCAAAGTGAGATTCTCGCCCACTCAGCATCTGTGATCTGATCTGTGTTCCAGAATCGAGTGGTAAGGCAGATTCCAGAAAGATAGACTTCACTAATATGCAGTGCTGTTTATGCAGTGCATGTAATCTGGATTATGTAATCAGATTCCAAAAATTAAGTACTTTTAGATTATATTACGTTTTAAAATGCTCATAATAAGATTACAATTACTTTTTAATGGATTACATGATTACATATTATTCACACAATGGCAGTAAATTATTCATAATCCGTTCTTTTTCTTTTCTTTTTCTAAATGAACCTACCGCTTATATACATGAGACTAAAAAGTTACTAAACACTGTAGATGCATAGCTGTGAAGTCTTCATCATGCCCAGTGACCTTCACTAATTATTATTATTGGAGGTCTGGACAAAAATGTTTCAAATCTGGAAGACCTTGGCCGTGTAATGTCATGTTTTCGTTTATATTTGCGATTGTCCATGTAATGTAAGGCTTCATAAGCTTTTTATGTGAGCTGAACCCCTTTGACCTAAAATATTTATTTGAAGTGAGAATTTAATAATTTATCAACATATTTGTATGTTCTCACCAGTTGCACAAGCATCAGTTACACAAGCATATTATGCCTAATATTATAATGAGAAGCTTTACTGTGGAGCGGAGCTCGCACAGTCAGCTCTCGGGAAAAAGAGAGGGGCTGATTGTGCTTTACCCGCCGCGCACAAGCATTATATCTGGGGAGCGGAGCTCGCGCAGTCAGCTCTCGGAAATAAGAGGCTGATTGTGCTTCTCCCCGCTGAATGATCCGCTCCTGCCGGGCACGCTCCGAGGAGTGTGTCCGTGCTTGCGAGCTCGCAGTTTGGTCCCGCTATTGCTGAGGCACGGCGGCGATTCAGATCGCGGGGATCGCACGTGGATCTAGCGGATGGGTTGGAGACGGCTCGCCCTTTCTCCGCCTGCACTCCCTAGATCCAGCGCTCTCTCTCGAGGCTCGGAAGCCCGCGCTGCGGTTTCTTCCCCCTCTGAG
>NW_015645076.1:1242119-1242539 GCF_001515625.1 Sinocyclocheilus rhinocerous | reverse complement strand
TTCCTGGGCATCTCAATATGGGAGCAGACATCCTGTCGAGGCAGGGGCCGAGGCCCGGGGAATGGAGACTTAACCCTGAGGTGGTGAAGCAAGTTTTGGCCAGGCTCAGCTGGACCTGTTTGCGACTCGAGAGACATCGCACTGTCCCCTCTGGTTCTCTCTATGGGAGATTTCCGTCAGGAGGGATCTCCTCTCACAGGCGGAGGGTACTATCTTCACACCCCCCTGGAACTGTGGAACCGTGGGTGTGGCCCCTGGGGGGAGGGCACAACTCGCAGCTTCCTGTCTCTCAACCGAGGTTGTTGAGACCATTCTCCAATCCAGAGCTCCCCCTACGAGGAAACTGTATGCCCTGAAGCGGAATCTTTCACTTCTTGGTGCGGAGACCGCCAGCTCGACCCAGTTTACTGCCCAGTTGGT
>NW_015645076.1:1235132-1241535 GCF_001515625.1 Sinocyclocheilus rhinocerous | reverse complement strand
AGGAAAAATATGCAATATGAAAATAATTGAAGACAAAATGTGTTTTACTGAGAAAAAGCAAGATTTGGTTTTTAAAAAGCCTTTTTCCAAAAGGTACATCTGGAAAAAGGGGGGTCGTCTTATAATCAGGGTCGTCTTATATTCGGGCCAATACGGTAATTCTCTTCTCTGTTTTCCTGCAGTTGTCACTAATGTGAGCGAGCTCCTGGGTCTGGACAGTTTTCAGTTGTCTGAGGTTCTGACCCAACGTTCCATGATCCTCAGAGGAGAAGAGATCTGCTCTCCTCTCACAGTGGAACAGGTAAAATCACATATACTTTCTCATATTGATATACTTTAATAAAAATAAAAAAACTTGACTAGTTTAGCAGTTCTTCTCTTCTGTCTCTACTTGATCAAAAATGGGCATTTTATTTTGTCATGCTTGATTGACAGGCAATAGATTCCCGGGATTCGGTTGCCATGGCGCTTTATTCGCAGTGCTTCTCGTGGATCATCATGCGAATTAATCAGAAGATAAAGGGCAAAGATAATTTCAAGTCTATTGGAATCTTGGACATCTTCGGTTTTGAGAACTTTGAGGTGTGAGGCCACATGGATCACATGATCATGCACAGACACATATTTTTATTGAGATCTAACCCAAGTGTTTGTTTGTTCTGAAGGTGAACCGTTTTGAGCAGTTCAACATTAACTATGCTAATGAGAAACTTCAAGAATATTTCAACAAACACATCTTCTCTCTGGAGCAACTAGAGTACAACAGGTAAAGACTGACAACCGTGAGAGCATGACAATTTGCTCTGCAATTACATATATTCTTATATGTGTAAAGTATCTCCTAAGTGCCTAATCACACTATTGTTTTTTTTTTTTTGCCTAATTTTTGTGAATGCAATTTAAGCTTTTAAAAAGATTATTGTTAAGCTTGTACAAGTTTTGTATACTAAAACTGGTGAATTGTGTCGTACAGGGAAGGCATTCACTGGGAAGCCATTGACTGGATGGACAATGCAGAATGTCTGGATCTGATTGAGAAGGTAGAAGAATCATGGTTAGCTGTCAGGAACAATTAATTTTAATTTAAAAATGTAATTTAATTTAATTTAGTCTGACACATATTTATACATTCCTTCAAACAAAGATTAATTTGATTATTACAATAATAGAAGTTTTCAGTTTTGTATTATTTAACACTTACAGTATTTAATGTTGTGTTTGTGCAGAAATTGGGCATGTTAGCACTGATTAACGAGGAGAGCCGATTTCCCAAAGGCACTGACTTCACCCTGCTGGAGAAACTGCATGGCAGACACTCTGTGAGTTAAGCTCTCATCATACAAAGACATAATATAATTCAACCAAGCATTCAGTGTAATAACATGAACTCACTAAACACATGAGGTTGTCTTTTTCCACAGACTAATCCCTATTATGTGAAACCCAGACTGGCAGACCATCAGTTTGGGATAAAACACTATGCTGGAGAGGTATATGAAATATCCATCTGTCTGTTTGTATATCTATCTATTTATCTCTCTGTCTGTCTCTTTTCTTCATAATTTTTTGTCTTCCTTTTTATAGGTCTTGTATGATGTGAGGGGGATTTTAGAGAAGAACAGAGACACATTTAGAGATGATATACTGAACATGCTGAAGGATAGTAGGTAAGACGCAAACACACAAATGCACAAGCTCTGACACACACACACACACACTGAGGCAGTTTTGTTTGAGTTATTCTGTGTGTGTGCCTGTCTCTTTTCTTCATAATTTTTTGTCTTCCTTTTTATAGGTCTTGTATGATGTGAGGGGGATTTTAGAGAAGAACAGAGACACATTTAGAGATGATATACTGAACATGCTGAAGGATAGTAGGTAAGACGCAAACACACAAATGCACAAGCTCACACACACACACACACACACTGTGGCAGTTTTGTTTGAGTTATTCTGTGTGTGTGCAGATTGGATTTCATCTATGACCTGTTTGAGCAAGTGAGCAGCAGAAATAATGAGGAGACCTTGAAGATGGGCACGGCAAGAAAAAAGCCCACTCTCAGCTCACAGTTTAGAGTGAGATAAAACTCCCATATCAAGACTTTTATCTATATAATAGACCTTAAATTGAACATGCTAAAGTGCTGCATGTTAAAACAATCAGGAACTGCCTGCAGTCCCTTCTGATTTGTCAAACATTTGATCGGTTGTCTCTTCTGTCTCTCAGGACTCTCTTCATGCCCTAATGGCCACTCTCAGTGTATCCAACCCCTTTTTTGTGCGTTGCATAAAACCCAACATGGACAAGGTGAGAGAAGTCACATCAGCTAATGAGAATGCAATTTAAAAATAAATTCTGGGGTGTATTCAACACGTCATAAATTTTAATAATGTATTTTGCTTTTGTTTGTTTTTTTTGTTCTTTAGACCCCAAACAAGCTCGACCCGGATGTGGTTCTCAATCAATTGCGGTACTCTGGCATGTTGGAGACAGTGAAGATTCGCAGAGCTGGATTCCCTGTCCGACGCACCTTTAAAGACTTCTTCAGCAGGTAGATGTTAAAACGCATACAGGTGCATGAATTTTTGTTGTCTCAGCTTTTCTTGGAGACTATGATTTTGTGGTTGTATACATCAGGTATACGATTATCCTGAAGGAGAAGGAAAAGGCTGCTGTGGCTTCAAATGGAGATGAGAAAAAGAAGAGCACAGATTTGCTGACACTCCACGACAGGACGAAAAAGGAGTGGCAGATTGGGAAGACCAAGGTGAGTGACCTTTGGCCTCTTGCTCTATCGCCTCTTTTTACATTAGGTATAGTTTCCCAAAAATTTTCAACCCACAACATTTCTTTAATCTCCTTTTGGATTTGAACATGTGCCACCCGCCCCTTCAAAGCACACACATTACCTATATGGCCTAGTTTCCGACCTGTCCTGATGATTTTTTTATGGGCATCTTTTCATCCTATATCACATTTAGGTTTTGCTCAAGTTTCCCATAATACAGTAATTGTTTTTTTCCCTCAGAGAATAATACCAGAAATTTTTAAATATACACTACCATTAATTTTTATGTTTTCAACAGAAGTCTCTTATGCTCACCAAGACATTTATTCGATCAGAAATACAATTAAAAAAAAGTAATATTGTGAAATAATGTTACATTTGTAATGAGGACGCTGAGGCTGAGTCTGAATCCATGTGCGGGAGTTTATTGAGGACAGTTTCAGTGAACAGGAACGTCAAGGCAGGCAGAAGGTCGAAACCAGAATGACAATCCAATGTAACAACACTTACAGGGGCAATCCAGAAGGCTAAAGTGAACAGGCAGGCAAAAGGTCCAAACACACACATCCGTCCGATCAGGCAAACTAAGCAAGGGGAATAATCCAGGTAAACGTTAGGTCGGTAAACAGGCAGAATCATACACTGAACAGGCAATCAGAATCACAATAGAGAACGCTTGGTAAGGCAGGTTTAACTGGCAATACTTCGCGATGAGCATGAGCACAGTCTCTGGCTATAAAGTAACCAAACAGAAAATGAGTGTAGAGGAAGCAGAGGGAGTGGAACACAGTCAGTACTCGGGTGAGGGCTCCCTCTGCTGGCTTGGCATTACATATCTATAGCTGTGTATGTATTTTAGGGCACAAATCCCACTTACCCTTAGAGTCACTATTATGGTGATTAGTGTTTGGTTCAAGGTATATTTAACAAATGATCAACAGTTTTTTAAGCTAGTCTTATCTTACTCCAAACTTTGAAACTTTACATCATGAATATGCAATATGTATGTTTAGCTAAGCTTTAAAATGCAATTTTGTCTGATTATGCTGATTGGTTGTGATTTTTGTTTTCACATAGCTTTGTCTTTATTCTATATAAGCCCATTTCTGCCACATAAGAAAAAATGCTTTGGAAAATCACAATTATGACATAAAAAGTCACAATTATCACATTAAAAGTTGAAATTATGACATAAAATTTACATTACAACATAAAAGTAATTTTGAAAAAAGTCATAATTATGAGATTCAAAATATAACATACTAACATACTAATAACATACTAAGATAACATACTAAGTCACAATTATGATGAATATATACGTATATATATATATATATGTATGTACATATATATATATATACATATATATACTGTATGTATATATATATATATATATATATATTTGTCATAACTATGACTTTTTATCTCATAATTATGACTTTTTATCTTAAAATTTGACTTTTTGTCAAAATTTTGACTTTTTATCTCACAATTATGACTTATGCCACATTAGAGAAGATGCATTTGTAAATCATAATTATAACATTAAAGATTAAATTATGACACACTAAGACATTATGAGATAAAAAGTTGAAATTATGAGATTAAAAGTCATAATTAAAGTCATTAAGACATAATTAAGTCAAGATTTTATCATCTAATAATTATGAAGACTTTTTTTCTAATGCGTCGGAAATTGGCTACTATGCTTTTCAACAGCATTTTTGACAGACAAATTATAGAGCAACATTTTATTCTTAATGAAAACTTCAGACTCCTCCTCAAAAAAATGCATGCTTATGTGCAGTTAACCTGTCAAATAGATTTTTTTTCAAACCTTCTGACATTGAGTCTAAAAACCTGTCAGAGTTGAAGACAGGTGGTGTTGACATGTTCGTAATGTTTGTTTTTGTCTAACCAGTGTTTCTATATCATTCTTCTCTCTTGCCCTCCTTTAGTCTCCATGCTCGGCTGAGGAGGAGCACCGTCAGATGGAGGAAATTCTGCGTTTGGAGCGCGAGATTGAGCATCTGCAGAAGAAAAGAGAAGACGGTGTGTCTATGCTATGTGAGAGCTCAAGACAGGAACTCCGCTTGCGGCGTGATGCCGAGATCCTGCGTCAGAAAAAAGCGGCTTCTCGTGTCGCCACTGAATTCCTTGAACTGCTCGACACCGGAGGCCCAGAAGTCATTCCTGGTGATGCTAAACCACCTGCCTCCAGACCGGCAGCCGCCACTGAGGAAGAGGTAGATGAAGGCTTCCATGCAGACGAAGAGTGCATACCACTTCCCGAGTTCCCTCCTCCAGTGGAAGGTCCAGTGGATCAGGAAATCTTAGCCACTCTGCCACCTCCTCCTCCTGCCTTTGCCGAGGGCACGTTGGCTCCATCTGCACCCAACGTTCCACCTGGGGCTCCTCCCCCGCCTCCTCCTCCCCCTCTCCCTGGCGATGCCGAAAAGGAAGTTGGAAAGCCTGAAGAGGCTAAAACAGTTAAAGAGGTGGATGGGAAAAAGGAGGGAGAAGATGTGGATCGCACCAGCAGGCTGACTGCAGCGGAGTCTCTTCCAGACACAGAGGAACCCATCTACAGTGTGCCTGGGGATGGCGAGTCAGACTATGACCAAGACGATCTAGAGGACGGACAGAGCAGCATTGCGGCGACGGACACAGAACACGTACGCAAGTCCACCTGCACCAACGCAAGCCAGGAGTCTTACAACCGCAGCTCAGATTCAGTGAGTTACACAGAGTACACGTGCCCTAAGGGTGCAAATTCTTTCTATATAAAGCTATTTATAAATACTATAATCTAACCCCAACAGAAAGCTTTCTGTATTTTTATAATTTAAAATAAATACTTTGAATTTACTTTAATTATAACGTATTTACAAATTTTACTTTGTCCCTAGAAAAGAGATTTTGTCAGGTTTAGCTCACTTCTGGGTACATATTTGTCCCCAAAATATGGTTAAGTAGGTATGTACACTCACACACAGACCATTCACTCTATCCGTCTCTTTTTTTAAGTATGCTGACAGCGATGATGAGCATGATGGGTACGTGGACACAGATGAGGAGGTATCCAACGGTAAAGTCAACATCTTGAATGGGAACGGACCTCCATACTTCCACAGTTACCTTTACATGAAGGGTAAGAAATCAAAGATTAAATCTTTTTACACTAAATAAAGTCCCTGCTGTGGCCCTAAACCTTTTTAAATTCAAGGCCCCTATTGTCAAAGCTAATATTTAAAGGGCCAAAATGGATCTGGTACTTCTGCTTTAATGACAAAGCTACTCATTTTAACACTTTTCACAAAATGTATTAAAATAATAAAATAATGGTTAATATTTAAAACAAATGACATAATTCCAGAAGTTTCAATAAAAAGTAGAGCATGTCTAGCAATTCCAAGGTCATGGGTTTGATTAGCAAGAAATGCATAATTGGATTAAAAACAATATACTTTGAATGCAAAGTAAGTCGCATTGGAAAATAGCGGCTGCCAAATGCATAAATGTTATTTTTTATGACCAATTAATTTAAATAGCTTTTCTAGTCTTTCATGGTTGTGGGTTTATATGTGTGTGTGTGTGTGTGTGTGCGTGTA
>NW_015645076.1:1222971-1235029 GCF_001515625.1 Sinocyclocheilus rhinocerous | reverse complement strand
ATATATATATATATATATATATATATATATAGTTTTTTTTTTTTAGACAAATGACAATTTCTACCCAACAAAATATTTTCGAGTTTGCTATAACTAGAAAAATATTCATTATTGAAATTTCCTTGATTTTACAGGTCTAGAAATCACACTTTTTATCACAAGTTTTCCAAGATTGTGAGAACCTGGGTTCTTAAATAAAAATGACTAAATAAAAATTTAGAGAATGATTTAAGATAAGAAATAAGATGCCAGTTTACCACATTTTTAGCTTGATTGTTTTGTGGCTTAATTTAAAGCTTGTTTTGTCATATTTTAAATAATTGAAAGACATCTTGAGACCTGTATAAAAGTATAAATCTTCTTTATCTCTTCCATAGCTGGCTTGATGATCCCGTGGCGCAGGCGTTGGTGTGTTCTGAAGGACGAAACATTCATGTGGTTCCGCTCTAAACAGGAGTCGTTAAAGTCAGGCTGGCTGTACAAGAAGGGCGGCGGTCTATCCACTCTCTCTCGCAGGATCTGGAAGATGCGCTGGTTCGTTCTGCGTGACACCAAGCTCATGTACTTTGAGAATGATAGCGAGGAAAAGCTGAAAGGGACAATTGACATCCGCTCAGCCAAGTAAGTATGAGAGAAATAGGAAACCGTATTGTGGTATCATTAGGTGTCTATGTCAAATACGAAGACAGTTTTTGTGATTGTTGTTTGCAACTTACAGAAAACCTGGATCAGGTTTTATCAAGTTTTTTCCTGTTTTTAGGGAGATTGTGGACAATCATGAGAAAGAGAATGCTCTGAATATTGTGACAGATGAGAGAACATACCAGGTGTTTGCCGAGTCACCAGAGGATGCCAGGTATGCTGACACCTTTATCTCCATGTGTTTTCCATAATTGGACCAAACTGCTCATCCTCACTCTGCACTCTTTCTTTTGCTCTCTTTCTCTTAGTGGTTGGTTTACCGTGTTGAGTCGGGTCCACAATGCCACCCCAGAGCAGCTGCTGGAGATGTCTCATGAGCAGGCCAACCCAAAGAACGCTGTGGTCAGTGTCCTTACACTTCGTGCACTTTCAGCATTAAATCTCCTTTCTATTTCAACAACTGGCTTTGCTCTCTTTCTCTCAGGGCACACTGGATGTTGGATTGATTGATTCAGTTTGTGCTTCAGACAATCCTGACAGGCGAGTGTCAAGAATAAAATCAACGGCTGAAATTACTTACAGCACTTGAAGCTGAATTGTGTTATTTTTTTTTCTATTTCTGTAGTTTTAATTTTTAATTTTGCGTTCCCATTTGCTTCAAATTTGCCGTTACTCCCTCAGCTGTTGTACTAGAAACTTTTATGTAGCAGTGTTAATTTTCTGTGATTTAATGACAAGATAATATAATTTAAAAAAAATTTTTTTTAAAGTAACAAATAAATGAAAATGAAAAAATACTTTATTTGTGACCCTGGACCACAAAACCAGTCATACGGGTAATTTTTTTAAAATTGAGATTTATACATCATCTGAAAGCTGAATAAATAATCTTTCCATTGATGTATGGTTTGTTAGGATAGGACAATATTTGGCCGAGATACAACTATTTGAATATCTGGAATCTGAGGGTGTAAAATAATCAAAATATTGGAGAAAATCGCCTTTAAAGTTATCCAAATGAGGGTGCAAAAAAATCTAAATATTGAGAAAATCACCTTTAAAGTTGTCCAAATGAAGTTCTTAGCAATGCATATTACTAATCAAAAATTTGGTTTTGATATATTTACGGTAGGAAATTTACAAAATATCTTCATGAATATCTTCATGGAACATGATCTTTACTTAACATCCTAATGATTTTTGGCTTAAAAGAAAAATCGATAATTTTGACCCATACAATGTATTTTTGGTTATTGCTACAAATATACCCGTGCTACTTATGACTGGTTTTGTGGTCCAGGGTCACATTTACATTAATAACTGGGGAAGCTTATCATCACAGTTTATGAAAAGGGTCCATTATGAGTGAGCCATTTTTTGGCTGTCAAAATATTAATATTTTAATGTTTATGTTATGCTAATGGCACAGAAGTTACACACTTTACCTTTAACATTTGAATTTGTATGGCTAAATATCTGAAGATATAAAGTGTCTAAAGTTACCATTTTTATCTGGTGCTAACACAAATTCTATTTTCTTTCAAATAGGCCCAATTCATTTGTGATCATCACAGCCAATCGTGTGATCCACTGTAACTCAGACCTGTTATCCAAATGAAGTCCTTAGCAATGCATATTACTAATGATAATACATTTTTGATATATTTACGGTAGGAAATTTACAAAATATCTTCATGAATATCTTCATGGAACATGATCTTTACTTAACATCCTAATGATTTTTGGCTTAAAAGAAAAATCGATAATTTTGACCCATACAATGTATTTTTGGTTATTGCTACAAATATACCCGTGCTACTTATGACTGGTTTTGTGGTCCAGGGTCACATTTACATTAATAACTGGGGAAGCTTATCATCACAGTTTATGAAAAGGGTCCATTATGAGTGAGCCATTTTTTGGCTGTCAAAATATTAATATTTTAATGTTTATGTTATGCTAATGGCACAGAAGTTACACACTTTACCTTTAACATTTGAATTTGTATGGCTAAATATCTGAAGATATAAAGTGTCTAAAGTTACCATTTTTATCTGGTGCTAACACAAATTCTATTTTCTTTCAAATAGGCCCAATTCATTTGTGATCATCACAGCCAATCGTGTGATCCACTGTAACTCAGACCTGCCGGAGGAAATGCATCACTGGATCAGTCTGCTGCAGAAACCCAAAGGAGACTCCAAGAGTGATGGACAGGAGTTTCTGGTCAGAGGTGTGTTATTCATCTTTAGCAGAGTTGTAACCTGAATTTAGGCACCAAATACATTTTATTTGTGGTTGATTAGTTATATAACATGTCCATGAGTATTTGGATTTGATATTATTGTATTAAAGACAGTGTGTATTTTAGGTTCTGTAACTGGTCACCATTTCCTTAAACTGTGTGTGTCTTTGTGTTCTTTTGTGACACAGGATGGCTGCACAAGGAGATGAAGGCAGGAGCCAAAAGTTCTGCTCTCAAACTAAAAAAGCGCTGGCTTGTCTTGACAAACAACTCTCTGGACTACTACAAGTCTTCTGAACGTAATGCATCTAAGATGGGCACGCTGGTTCTGAACAGCCTGTGCTCTGTGGTCCAGCCGGAGGAGAAAAAGTTTAAAGAGACAGGTGAGTATGATATGGTCACCATATGATGTGACTGAGTATGATATTATTAAAAGTATAATATGGAATTACAGCTCAGTAAGTAATAGAACAGAATAGGAAAGTCCACACCATATCTATAATGATATCAACACAGAGGAAAAATATATTTGGAATCACTTTCAGAATTTTTTTTTTTTTACAGCTGATGAACGCTAAAAAACATTGACTGCCAATCAGAAACCACCAGACTTAAAGAGCTCAAGCATTTCAAGTGGCAGACAATATATATGTAGTGTGTGTTTATAATAAGCAACATTATCTTCTGTTGGTGTGGATGCTAATAAAGTTATTGTTATAGTTATATTTACAGTTATCATTCTTGGTGTGAATGTACCTTTAGAGAAAATTCTTTTCACACATTTGTTTCACAAATAAGGAAGCAAAAAAAAAAAAAAGTTTAAATAATTGTTTAAAAATAATTGTTTGGAAATGTTAGACCACACTGGCCGATAACCGATTAATCAACCGATATTTTTTAAAATGGATACTGAATGAAAACTAAATAGTGCTGAACTTTATTCCAAAAAAAAGTACTGAACCATGCTTTTTAAATAGAATAAAAATATTAATATGAAATATTAATTATAAATTGATACATTTGTAATGTTAGTTCATAGTTGATTAACTAATGTTAACAAATGCAACTTTAAAATTGAAAAATGTATTGGTATTGAAATTAACACACTCTAACAAGGAACAATACTTCTACAGCTTAAATTAACCTTAGTTAATGTTACAAATGGAATCTTACAAATTGTAAAGTGTTATCATTTCATATAAATCCAAACAGTCATGCTTAAAAATGGCCACGTTTAAACATCTGCACAAAGGCCATAGCACTGAAATTACATACATATGTATATTGTACATATACTCTCACACTTTATTTGCTTTTATTTTGGAACACTTGATGATCATCCAATCAAAATAATAAAAAGCACAGCGGACAGAAAGCGCAGCACCGCGTCGCGTCTATAACTGCCAGGTATCACACACCGGACGCATCGTGTTCAGTTCAAGCGGCTGTCCAGAACAGTTTATTTAATCTCAAAACAGGCAAAGGTTCACTACAGGAATGAACAAAGTGGCGTTGATGAGTTTGAAGTTTGGAGCAAAACGGAAAGAGAAAGTGCAATCTGAACTGTAGCTCTCTGTATTAGTTTTATTAGAGCCACAGAAAGACAAAAATTTCGCTGAAAAATGCATAATACACAATCTTCCAGCCTTGGGTGAAGTCATTATACATACGAACAGCAATCTTATTTAATTTACTTTTTTCTAATACAAGTATTTAAATTGTTGGTTATATGTCATTAAATTTGCATTTATTATGAATAATGAGCATATGTTGAAAATGTTGAAATTATGAATTTGTTTTTCTCTCTATAAACTAAGATACATGGTGATGCTGATGTCTGGTTACACTGCAGGTTACTGGAACATCATAATTCATGGCCGTAAACATTCATACCGTCTGTACACCAAGATGCTGAATGAAGCAATGCGCTGGGTGTCTGCCATTCAGGGCGTCATTGACAATAAGGCACCCATTGAAACGCCCACCCAGCAACTTATTAGGGACATCAAGGTAATCAGTTTTTAAAACATAAGTCTGTTTTTTGCACTCAAGGTTAGAATGGATAAAACTGTTGTTTAATAAAAATGGTACATAAATCGTGGCCTTTCCTTTTGCCTTTGCTGACATTTGTGTAGGAAAACAGTGTGAACTCTGAGGCTGTGGAACTTATGTATCGAAGAAACCCCATTCTGAGATATACCCAGCATCCCTTACATTCACCTCTTCTGCCACTACCATACGGAGAGGTCAGCGAAAGCCGTGAGTATCGTCCATCAGCTAAATCACTCGCACATGTAAAACACACAGAAAGTGACATAAGAAATGTACTATCATAAACATCCAACACAGTAACCCTGTTTCCTGTTAGTGCAGAGATGCATTTTGTATTTTTACTTCATCTTCCTCTCTTTTTCTTGCAAATAATCTTACTAACAGATATCTTTCTCCTTCCTTCTGCAGTGCAAAAGGAGAAGGGTTATGGAAGCCTGCAGGATGAGGCTGTGAAGATCTTTAACTCTCTTCAGGAAATGGAGATAGTTTCAGACCCTGTCGCCATCATCCAGGGCATCCTGCAGACCTGCCACGATCTGCGGCCACTGAAAGACGAGGTGTACTGTCAGCTGATCAAACAGACCAATCACATGCCCCAACCCAACAGCCCTGCAAACCGCGCACACTGGCACCTGCTCACCTGCATGAGCTGCACCTTCCTGCCCAGTCGCGCCATCCTGCGCTACCTCCGATTCCACTTGAAGAGGTAACAGAGAGAGATGCTCATTCAATAGCATCTTGGAGATGAATAATGGTTATATTTCCATTTCAAGGGTCATCTGATACACACTCTGTTTTTTGGGTCTCTTTCTGTGAATAATCCCTCAGAGTTAGAGAACGCTATCCTGGCACTGAGATTGAGAAGTATGCCCACTTCATCGGTGAGTCCCTGAAGAAGACAAAGACCAGGGAGTATGTGCCCTCTCAGGAGGAGATCGCCGCCCTGCTGAACAGACAGGAAATGACAACTACTGTGTACTGCCATGGAGGAGGGTCTTGCAAGATATCCATCAACTCACACACCACAGCTGGAGAGGTAAGAGGAAGAGATAGAAATTTTGTCGATTTTATTAACATACTCAGACATCATTTTAACATCTCTGCTTTGAAATATATAATGAAGTGACATAGCATGTCCTGCAAATTAGAATGAAAGTGATATCTTATTTGTCTGTGTCAAGGTGGTGGAGAAGCTGATTCGTGGTCTGGCGATGGAAAACAGCAGGAACATGTTTTCTTTGTTTGAACACAATAAGGTGGAGAGTCGGGCCATAGAAAGCCGCGTAATTGTGGCAGATGTGCTCGCGAAGTTTGAGAAGTAATGAACAGTTCATATGGTCTATGTTGATTAGATGATTTTGAATGAATGCTTGCTCCATTTCTGTATTTAAAACTATCTATAGCATCTATAAAACCTATATTTCTGTACATGTTATTTCTGTTGGCTTTATGACTGAGGGTCATCTGCACTCCTCTGCTCTTTCAGGTTGGCAGGTAGTGGAGAAGAGGAGGAGGAAGGGCCCTGGAGGCTATATTTCAAGCTCTATTGCTTTCTTGATGTGGAAAGCATGCCCAAAGAGGGAGTAGAATTTGCCTTCATGTTTGAGCAGGTGAATGAATTATTTGTATTTTGTAAAATTTTTATAGCCATTAATTCTTACTATGGATTCACCTGATTTAAATCACATAGTCAGACCCGCTTTAAAAATGTTTCTAATCTAATCATGTGTGTTGGAATGTTTTTTAAATGGAATTTACCTAGAATATGCAAAACCTTATTTACAGTCTTCACATCACTTTGACTCCAAAAATCAAATCTTTCTCTAACAACAATTGGCAGAAAAAATGCTTTGCAATGCCACACTTCATTTCAACTAACCTAAGAGTATCTTTGATAGTTTTTACCACTTTATGAGCATATTTTATAGAAATCTTAAAAATTATATTTTGTAATTAGATTTATATATATATATATATATATATATCACGCTAGCTGCAAAAATCAAACAATTTACATTGTTTCATTATATAAAACTATATTATAGTAAAAAATAAAATTTTCACTTGTATTTTCTACAATTCAAACCAAAAATAAATGGAATAGAAGGGAAGATATGTTTCAGTGTCATGTTTTTCCCCAGTTTTTTTCCCTCTTTTTGTGATATAGCATGATTGGCCAACTTGGGCAAATGGACACTGATTTGGGCATCTTTATGGCATCTTTATTGGCCATCTGATTTGGGCATATTTATCTCTTTTTTCACCGTCTCTCTTAGGCTCATGAGAGTCTCATCAGTGGTCATTTCCCAGCCCTTGAGGAAACCCTCCAGCACTTAGCAGCCCTGCGACTGCAGTACATCCACGGTGACGTGGCCCGTACACCCTGGAGCCTAAGCAGCGTCTACCCTGTTGGACGACTTCGCACCCGCATACTCCAGTCCACTAAAGCAGGGGGTGCTGGAGTACCCGGGGCTGGTATAGTAGGGCCAGGAGGTCACACTTTAGAACGCCGGAAGACCAACTTCCTAGACGGGACACTGAGACGCAGCTTCAAGACGGGATCGCTGAAGAAACAGCGTGTCGAGGAGGAACAGATGTTGGAGATGTTTGTAAAGGAGGAGATGTCAGCTACACTGACCAGCGTGCTGGAGAAATGGAGCCGTCTACAGGGCATGCCTCAGCACCAGGCCATGCTCAGCTACATGACCATCATCAAAGAGTGGCCAGGATACGGGTCCACACTGTTTGATGTGGAGGTATAAATCATAAATATATGGTTACAGCCTTGTAAAGTAGCAATATTTATCATTACTAACTCTAAGCCAAGCCCCAAAGTGCTATGTTATTTCAAACTTGTCACAATACATTTGGAACAAATATACCTATAATTCTAACAGACTCATTTTCAGTTTTCCTTAATGTTACAGTAAGTAATTTAGCCACTGATGTTAATTGACATTACTAATTACATGTGTTGTTTTTATTTTTCTGTCTGTAGTGTAAGGAAGGAGGCTTCCCTCATGATCTGTGGCTGGGAGTCAGTGCTGAAAACGTCTCTGTGTACAAACGGGGTGAACCTAAACCACTCGAAACTTTCCAGTATGAGCACATTGTTTTCTTCGGAGCACCTCAGCCCAGCACATACAAAATCATTGTTGATGAAAGAGAGATGTTCTTCGAGACGTCTCAGGTAATACACTTCTGTGCCTCTGTTATCAGTGCTATGTTGGACAAAATGTTGTATACTTGTTTGTTTTAATGGTTGAGGAGCATTTAAATCTTTTGAGGATGTACACTAAATTAAATAAACATATATTACAACAGGAAATAAAGACACATTTTACAGTATTTGCTCTAAATTGAATCTATAAGTCTAGTGCTTCTTATTTAGTCACTATATTCTCTTTTCCATGGTAGGATTAGCATGTGATTTTTAACATACTGATTAACAAGTTTGTTTTGTTTTGTGCTTTAAGGTGGGTGAAATCACTAAGATCATGAAGGCGTACATCAACATGATTGTCAAAAAGCGCTGCAGTATCATGTCCATCACCAGCAACAGCAGCGCCTGGATGAGGTGATCGACAACATAATGTGTCCAGCAACATAATGTGATGAAAGTGAAGTATACGGCTGACCGTTACTGATTGGAGAACGAGAAGAAAGAGAGCAGAAAAGAAACAGACTTCATCTCTACAACGATTTAACTTAACCTACTGGAATCCTCTGTATACCTGTCCTAAATACAACAGCACACGTTTATTTAGTATTTATCGGACCAGTTTCACCTTTACGAAGCACAACAAAGCCTGGTAACCTGCTCACTGTTCCCTCCCCTCACTGCCAGCACCCTGAATGATGACCAAACGTTTCTTCTCCATTTCATTCCCTTCTCTCCATCTTCAGTTTTCAGTCAGTGATGTAGTACCTAACCGACAACCACCTATGACTCCGTATACCGGTAGTTTTACAGAGGTGTGTATATTGTGCTTGTGTGTGAGATCAGAGTTTGCACGCACACGCACACACACACACACACACACACACAGGTGAATGCTTTGTGGAGCACATACAGAGCCATTTTGTAAAGCCGTGACTGCTGGAGGCCGTTCAGAGAGCAGGAGGAGAAAGCTATGCGTTAACATTCCCATACATCTCAATGGCAGCTGCTCGGCTGGTGCAGGACACCCCAGAAGTAGAATTCTGCCATCTTTGCTCATGGCCCCTCAATTTCACATACAGGTTTTTTTTTTTGCCAATCGCCTGAGCCATAAATGCCATGTAACTGGAGGTGCTGGGAAATGACATCATGGCAGCTCTGATTGGCTGATGTCACTGCAGGGAACATGCACAGTTGCTTAAAATATATTAGTCACTGATAAAAAAATCTGCTATAATGAAATATGTGCAACTTATGTGTTGCTTCCGAAAAATTTGCCTTGTGCCCTCAGAAGTGTAGTTACGAAATCTACCAGCAGAGGCCACTTGGAGTCAGTTAGCCAATCAGATCGCAGCGTATCTGGGGCCGGCAGTATGTGGATATCAGTAGCGACTGTACTCGTTTATGAGACTGTTCACACATTATCAATCCAACAAACATCCTATTTTGTATTAAATGCCAGAGTCTATAAATACATATGCTGAAGTGTTCCATTTGATACTGTCTAAATTATTTGTATTTACAGTAATTACAACGTTTCCTTTTTTATTATTTTTGCCACTGACACAAAGCTTGTGTAGTTTTAACTGTACCAAGGCACAAATGCATACCCATTTTGACCAGTTTGGTAATTTAGAGCAGTTCCTAAGCACCTCTATTTGCTATTACAGAGATCAGATAACGGTTATTAAGTGTTATGCGAGTAGAGCCAGGTCTGCCTGCCCAATGAGCAATGAAAAGTACTGTATTAAGCAACAGCAGTCAAGTTTCAATAAGCATGTTTTTGTACTCTTTTAACACATACGTGGCATTAATTGTGAAACACTTATTCTATGATTAAAGCACTTTCCACTAAAGAGCCTGTTCCACTAAGAAATTTGATGCAAAAATTATGGGCCCACAGAATGCAAGGCTAGGGATCTTATTTACATAAATTATCATTCAAAAGTTTAAGGTCAGTAAGATTTTTTTTTAACAATTTTATTCAGCAAGGATGCATTAAATTGATCAAAGGGACATTTATAATAACAAAAGATTTCTTTTTCAAATAAATGCTGTTCTTCTGAACTTTACATTCATCAAATAATCCTGGGAAAAAAAAGAAGCGCAACTGTTTTCAACTTATAATAATAATTAATTGAGCACCAAATCAGCATATTAGAATGATATCTGACCGATCATGTGACACTGAAAAATGGAGTAATGGCAGCTGAAAATTCAGCTTTTTCATCACAATAATAAATTACATTTGAAAGTAATATTAAAATAGACAACAGTTATTTCAAATTGTAATAACATTTAACAATGTAACAATGTTGGTATAAACAGTCCTTGTATACATTTGAAATCTCATTAAACTGTCAAATGTGTCATCATATTTGACTGCACAGAAAAACCAGCACAAACTGAGACAAGTGGGTCTTTGAAAAAAAAAAAGCTTTGCTTAAGGACCATATAAATCTTTTGAGGATGTATATAGTTTGCTGGCATGGACATTATACCCATTTACTTGACTGGGAAAGCCTCAAAATCTTTAAAGTGCATCTTGACCAACTGGTGGCTAATTTTATGTAGCTGCATATCTGTTCCCTCAAACCACAGGTGAAGCGACCGTCTTTTCTTTACAAGCACTGACTAACAAATTACTATAAACATCTCAGGCATTAAGACACATTCTTAAAGTTTAAGTTCGCTTTCTGGCAATTTATCATGACCAAATCAGCCTTTTTGTGTTTCATGTCATGATGGAGCTCTGCTAAGACTGTTACCAGAGTGGCCATGCTGCCAGAGAGATGACAGACAGCAGACATAACAAAGATCTATAATGGACCATAACAAAAAGAAACATCATTCACTGACTCGCGATCAACACAGAATGAGTCCAAGTATGCCTGTTGTTTTTCTTTATGTGATTATAATCCTGCACCTGTGTAATTTTGCTGTTTGATATGCAATTATATTTGTCAGTGTAATGCAAGTTTTTTTTGTGAACGTAAGTATGTCTGAATTTAACGATGAATTGAAACAAGGATAATGATGATGGAATATGATTGTGTTTAGGGAGCTATGTGTATGTGGATTTCTATTATGATATTGTGATGATTATATTTATGAAACAGAATGGGAAGGGGTGGGTGAGGGTTTGTTGTATTTATCTGTTATTATGGTGTTATAGTTGATAATTGGAGAAATTAAGGTGCAGGGTCACCCTTTCATGCTGATCTCAGATTTTTCTCCATTCTCCATTCCTTTTTTTTTAACCACAGAGGATCAGATCAGCATTAAAGGGCTGCCAACACTGTGAATAAATGGATAGAATTGACTTGTCATGAGTACGTGGAGAAGATTTAATGTGACGGTGTGTTGGAAGGGGTGGGTGAGGGTTTGTTGTATTTATCTGTTATTATGGTGTTATAGTTGATAATTGGAGAAATTAAGGTGCAGGGTCACCCTTTCATGCTGATCTCAGATTTTTCTCCATTCTCCATTCCCTTTTTTTTAACCACAGAGGATCAGATCAGCATTAAAGGGCTGCCAACACTGTGAATAAATGGATAGAATTGACTTGTCATGAGTAAGTGGAGAAGATTTAATGTGACGGTGTGTTGAAGTAACAAGCAGTATGTGTTGATGTTGCTGTGTGTGTAAGTGTGTGTGTTAAGAGAAGATGGTGTCAGAGCAGCCGAGAAGACTCAGGTGCTAGCTTACACTCTGCCTCATACACACATATTAACACACACATGATCATAGACATGTTCACACAGAAAGATCATGCACACAGATATAGCACAGTTGGTGCTGTCTTTCTCACACATTCACACTGGGGTCCTTGCTCAGCTGCAGGCAGCCAGTACAAGGCCTGAATGTAATTTCTTCATTGCCATTGTTATAATACTATAAATTATAGCTTACTCGAGAGAGAGAGAGAGAGAGAGAGAGAGAGAGAGAGAGAAAGAATA
>NW_015645076.1:1207124-1222772 GCF_001515625.1 Sinocyclocheilus rhinocerous | reverse complement strand
AGAGAGAGAGAGAGAGCGAGAGAGAGAGAGAGAGAGAGAGAGAATAATAGTGCTTATTAAAATATTGAGAGGGAGAAAAAAACAATTTCTTTTGTAACTGGCTTTACAAAATGCTTTAATAAATTATTGTAATTTATCTCAAAGTAGTGGTTTTGTTTGTATATTGAATATCCTAAATGGATATTGTTTGTTCAGGAACTGCTTGGCCAAGTATGGTGTCCCATACTCGGAATTTGTCCTCTGCATTTAACCCATAACAGTTAATTATTTTGTGTACAAATAATTCAAATGATTAACTTGTATTTTACTTTAAAATTTATCTGGTTTATTTGTTAACGTTATTTCATATTGATAATTCCATTAGGACAATTTATCTCATACGTATTACATACATATTATTTCATACATATAGAATACAAGTACAGAATAATTACATTATAGTATACATACACATATCTTGCTTAATAATCATGAGCCAGAATTTCGCCATTGGAAGATTACAGCGCGACGTCATTAACTACTGTGATTATGTCTTAAACCATCACCATTGAAAGATTACAATGCAGCTGTTGTATTACGTACTTAATAATAATAAACCACGCCTTCGCCAAAGCAGGTATTGTAATTTAAGCTCCTAAAGGATGTTCTGCGCCATGAAAGAAACAAAACTACAAAACCTGTTCCCAGTTTCTGGTCGAATGAAGTGAAGTGCGCTGAGGTTTCAAAGGAAGATATCTGCTGACAAAATTTATTACAAACTAACAGAGGAGTCCGTTTTATTTAGGTGTTCGTTCGTTTAAAGAAGAGAACATGAATTGTATTCCTCTCGTCCTGCTTCTCTTTGGTTTGAGCTCAACGCTAGCACAGAATACAATATCTCCAAGTACTACAACACAGACTACACAATCTTCTACAACTACGACAACACAGACTACACAATCTTCGACAATTTCGACAACACAGACTACAAGTAAAGCACCGACTACAACGCCACGTCCAAGTAAGGCAAATAGATACTTTTGGCGGAATACATACTAGAGTAAAAAGGTTCAATGTTTTGTTACTGTTTCAGAACCTCTAGTTTCATAGGTGTTGAATTTACATACAAACACCTTTAAAACTTGGTCTTTGTCCTTTGACATGAATTTACTGTGATTAGAATAACTAGACTTATTTTTATAGCTGTTTTACTACTTAAACTAAATGGGCAATAAACGATTACAAATACACTGTTTGTAGAGCCCAAACATAAGACCTGCTGTTTAATGTTAAACCATTTAATTCTCTTGAAAGACCAATATGGTGTACTAGTAAATAACTGCCTCTATCTGATTTCCCATGCTGCTTTTGTCTGGTTTCATAACTAAGGATGGCCAAGGCAACCACTGTCTCATAGGGTGTAATTGTTGTCTAATGTATTGAGTCAGGCTCTAGCTTGTTGTAGCGTTTAACACAGAATTAGATTCATTAACGAGTCTCTAACCACAGTTCATTTCTACAACTAATGTGTCCTCTCACACTTTCCTAGGTTGCGAGAGCAAGAATGGTACAACCTGTGAGGAATGCTTGGCATATGTGGATGTGAGTTTGGATTAAATTTTGCCTCTCTCTTTGATGTTTGGAGATATTATTGTCCTTATATTTTTGCCTGTCGCTATAGTCCACAAAGCAGACTGGCCTGATTTATTCGCACCACGTTATATTGGTCAAAACATGTTATAGTATGAGAGAGGTATGAACCGTATAAATAAGATATGACGAGAACTAAAAACATGAGGAAACAGGAGATGAGAAAGAGAAAAACAGAGTGACAAGGAAATAATGAACTCAGCAAGCAGCAAGATTGGCAGGATTTTTTTTACTCTTATCAGATCATCACGTACCTCACCTGTGGAACAGGTTTGGGCTGTTTTGGATGTTTACAGCTTCATACACTTTCAGAGAGCTCTGCGTCACTTGAGACATCCTGTGCACTTCCCTTAAAAAGTCAGTCACGTAAATATTCATATACTGAGGTCGGCCTTTTATTTAGTGGTGCTAAAGCAAGCATCACTGTCACTATAATTCACACTTAGGGCTAGAGATTTGAACAAAAATTCAACCCTGAGTATTAAACCTCAGACATTAATTGTCTTGTAACATTTGTATAATGGACACAAATAATACCTCAAATCCTAGCTTATTGTGAAGAGGTGTGCTAATACTTTTCTAAGCAATCAGAGTTACAGTTTTCACCTGCTGATATTTTACATTTTAAACTAGTTCTCATGTGTTTACTCATGGTGCTACCAGGTCCATCAATGCATTTGAATTGTTTGGGTATATTTTAGCTATAGAATTCAGTCTGTTGTTACTGTATGACGTTGACATTCTGTATTTAAGACACTCCCAACATACCTTTTATATACCACAGACACGCACACACAGCTGTTCTCACAGATACTGACGTGTGTGTCAGTATCAACCCTGTAATAACTCGTCTCTACTGATGTCATCATTGTTTGTGTAACTATCTGCAACCCTAAATTCAGAGAATAAAACTTTGAAGCTTTGAATCCTGGATACAGTGGATGACTGTATATAACGATCTTAGTCTTCAATCTGTCTTTTTAGTGTCTGTGGTGCATTTCAACTAAAACATGTATAACATACCCAGCCAAAACCATCCTGCCCCCCAATTCCCTCTGCCCACTGAATAATGCTCGATGGGGCCTTTGCACAAGTAAGAAACATTTTTCTCTCACTTATTTTTCTGTTTATTTACGATACTGGGTTTCCCAGCCTTTATCAACTTTTCTTTCTTGTCTTCCTTTTTAAGTAGACATAGCACAAAACAAAGATGAAAATCAAATCATTTAAATCACAAAACAACAACACAATAATAATAATTATTAGGGATGCACAAAATACAGTCAAGTCACCTTTATTTGTATAGCGCTTTATACAATACTGATTGTGTCAAAGCAGCTTTACAGTGTCAAACAGGAAAATAGTTTGTCAATAGCAAGAAGAAGAATGGCAAGAAGACAATATCAAAGAGTCATTTTTCCAGATAAAATCAGTTCATTGATGATTCAGTGATGTCATCATCCAGTTCAGCTCTCTTCCAATAGTGTCTGTGCAATCAGTCAAGCGCCCCCAAACTAAGCAAGCCGAAGGCGACAGTGGCAAGAAACCAAAACTACATCGGTGACAGAAATGGAGAAAAAACATTGGGAGAAACCAGGATCAGTCGGGGGGGCAGCTCTACTCTGGCCAGACGAAACCAGCATGGCGTGGTTTAATTACAGGCTGCAACACAGGTCATATTGTGCAGAGGACTCGTCTAGTTCCTGTGGTTTTGTGCCGATGGTCGTCAAGGTGACGAGGTCTTCGCAGGGGATCTGTCTCTGGGGTGCATCTAGTTGACATGGTCTCCGCTGACATTCAGGGCTGTAGAGGTCGTCTCTTGGTGCTGATCCACCATCTGGTCTGGATATGGACTGGATGTGGGTGACTACGGTGACCATCTGATCTGGATACAGACTGGATCCGTATGGCTTCAGTGACCTCGGAATAAGAATGAAAGAGACAAATATTAGCGTAGATGCCATTCTTCTTACAGTGTAGCGAGTACATTGGGTGTTATGGGAAGTGTTCCTGGTTCCGGTTGACCTAATTAATGCAGCTTAACAATCCTTTAACGGATTTGAATTGTAGAAATGTGACAGTGTATTATGTGTATGTCAGGTTAAAGAGATGGGTCTTTGATCTAGATTTAAACTGACAGAGTGTGTCTGCCTCCCGAACAATGCTAGGTAGTTTGTTCCAGAGTTTGGGCGCTAAATAGGAAAAGGATCTGCCGCCTGCAGTTGATTTTGATATTGTAGGTATTATCAAATGGCCAGAGATTTGAGATCGCAGCGGACGTGAAGGACAATAATGCAATATGAGCTTGTGCAAGTATTGAGGAGCTAAACCATTCAGGGCTTTATAAGTAATTAGCAAACCAACAGGGAGAAAATAAGAACATTTGTAATCCAGAACAATAACAGACACTGAACTGAGGAAGACACAGGGTAAAAATACATAGGGAACAAAATCAAAATGAAAACAGAACAGGTGTGGAGCCAGTTCAGGAGGCTGGTGAGAGGCAGGTAACGGGAATAGGGGACAGTTCATGGAGCCAGGGAGAAGCCCGGAGCAGGAGGAGTCAGGCAGAGTTCCAGACCGCAGACAGGACAGCGGCCCACGGTGGAGTCGCCAGAGGGAGGAGCCATGGTGGAGTTAGGGCTGGTGACACTAGGGGGAAAACAGACGGAGACAGAGCCGATGGAAGAGGAGCCCATGATGGAGATGGAGACGGAGAACCGCAGAGCCAGGGTGACACAGAGGTTCCGGAGGGGCAAGACGGAGCAGACGGCTCAGATGACCGAGGCGGAGGTGGGGATCTGGAAGACTGCGGTGGAGCTGGAGTCACAGAGGACAAGGTGGAGCTGGAGGGAAGGAGGAGCCAGAAGCGAGCGCTTAGGAAAGTGCGTAAGGTACACCAGATCCAAAAAGTCCCTGGTATGGTCCTCCAGGAGCTGAAAGACTGGTAAATCCATGCAGGAGAGGGGAGAGAAAAAAAAAAGAAGAAAGAAAGAAAAACGCAGCAATTATAATCTAATTTTACTCATTTTGAGGGTCTGCTATTCTGTTACGGGCTGTCCAGTATAAAGAGTGCACGGCAGAGGACTAGAGTCCAAGTAAGGCCAACAGGGAGAAAACAAGAACATCAGTAATCCAAAATAATAGCTGACACAGAACTGAGGAAGACACAGGGTGCATCTCAATCAGCTCCCTAGTTCAGTAGTCAGGGCACCGATCAGGGAGTCAGCCATTTAAGGGCTGTCTCAATTGCGAAATCCTTCCAGTGCACTGGAAAGTTCGCTCCCTGAAGAAAAAAAAACAAAAACAAATTCACACAATGCACCGCAAAAACTAGGGAGCATTGGTGCTCACTATGCTCCCTTACCGGAAATTACGTCACATTTCTGAAGCGCAAAACAAACCACACGAGCCAACTTAAATATAATGACACGCGATAGAACATTTGAAAAGACAAACCAACACTTTTGGAGTATGTTTCAACATAAACACGTCGCTAGACAGGTAATGAACACATCTAGTTAACATTTGTAATTAATATTCGGCTGAAATGTTGTAAGAACATGTAAAAGAAGAATGTGTTTAAAGAGAATAAAAAAATAATATAAATTACGTCACATTTCTGAAGCGCAAAACAAACCACACGAGCCAACTTAAATATAATGACACGCGATAGAACATTTGAAAAGACAAACCAACATTTTTGGAGTATGTTTCAACATAAACACGTCGCTAGACAGGTAATGAACACATCTAGTTAACATTTGTAATTAATATTCAGCTGAAATGTTGTAAGAACATGTAAAAGAAGAATGTGTGTAAAGAGAATAAAAAAATAATATTAAAAATAGTTTGGTCCTGCCTGTTTTTGATTAATACCAGCGGTGACGTTCTAAAATGTTGTCCGTTGACATTGTACATAGTCATGTCACCGGAACTTGAGTAATCACTGTCCCAATGTGCAGTGAGCCAGGGAACTTACCAGTGACCGAATTTGTGTACACGATATACTGATTCACAAGCTTGGGAGCTAGGGAGCTGATTGAGACGCACCCACAGGGTTTAAATACATGGGGAATGTAATCAAGATGAAAACAGAACAGGTGTGGAGCCTAGTGAACAAACCAGGGAACTAATGCAGGCGAACAGAAATACAGAGAAAACTAAACCAAAATGGATCAGAACAGAACATAAACGTGAAAATTGGTGCATCCCTAATAATTAATACTAATTAAGATATTTTTAAGGCATGTTATGTTTTTTATTTTATTTTCTGTTATTATTGTGTAAAAAAAACAAGTAAAAAAATCATTAAAAACTTTTATGTATATTGGTAATCAGGCACTTAACCCTCATAATGCATTCAAAATCTGTATACTATATGTGGATTCTGAGTCTGTTTGGACACAAAAAAAATCATTGTTTTATAAAACAACTTTAACTTCAAATGTGATCAGCAACTTCTCATGTGTGAATGTGAAAACACAAAGTTTCCATTGTTACTGTTATTACCAAGTTATTATTGCATGTACCCCTTTTTAATTAAAAATTGAGAAATTCTTTGAAATTTTAAATTACACAATCACACTTTTTTTTTTTTTACTATTATGCAAAAAATATCTATTTTATTCTTCAATGTTGATGAGAAATGTTATTTGAATATATCATTGTATGAAATTTAGAACATATAATCTGAGAATTCTTAACCCCATTGGAATGAATGGATTTTAATTAAATTCTTCTCAGTTTATAACTCATGATTGCTCAAAAACAGTCAAAATTTATGAAACCTACATTTTTATTTCTAACAAAACATCAAAACTACATAATAGTTGTATTACTCTGTAAAGTTTTTTAAACCAAGAAAATTCATAAATATTTTTAAATAATATATAAATATAATTTCTGACACATCATAGATAATTTTACAAACGTATTTTTACACCTAATGATTCTTCATACATACAAAACATTTACCATTTTTTAATGGTTATATCTCTTCTTAAAAAATAATTGTAAAAAATCTGAAAAAAAATAAAATGCTGTCTTAATTTGCAAAGTTTTGTTCCCTTACTAAAAACTTATTAATAAAAAAATAATTTTTAGAATTTTTTTATGTATATCTTGATCAGACCCAAATGCGTTATGAGGGTTAAACATAATTAAAATTTGTATCAGTCATAAACAAGCAATATCAGAATTATCTGTATCTTTTCTCTAACCCAAAACTAAAAAGCAACTACAGTACTTAATCAATATTACCATAATCACATATTGCCTTGCCATAAATGTTATATGAGTTGATACGGCATCACCTGGAGATAATTTTTTAACACTTTCTATGACTTTCTCTTTTTTTGTGGAATTCAGTAAACTTCCAGATTTTGATCATTACATTGTCAGTGGCTGCAGCGCTGCTCATCATTGGTTTTTTGCTGTGTATTTTCTGTTGCTGCAAGTGTGAGAACATTGGGTAAGTCTGAACATCCAAGAGACCTCTAGATCATTAAAGAAAGGCCTCAACTTTCTCAATTAAACAAACTTTGTCTTTCACAGATCTGCTCGATTTCAAAACAGGATGAACCGGCAATCAGACAAGATAAAAACAAAACAAGAGCAGAGGTAAGAGTAATTGACATTTGAATATTCAAAATGGAGATGACAGACAGCAGGAGGTGCAAGATAATATGTAAAACCAGTTAAAAGGGGAATAATGGACATTTTCATTAAGTACCTTATATTGAACATCTGCTTTTATCCATATACATATATATGTACATGTAGATGCATCATGGGTAGTGTACCAACGTTTGAATTTTCAAAGCAGACAAAAGATATTATGTTATGAGGAACTAAGATGCGACAAATGATGTTCTATGAGAAACCTGTTCTACAGCTGTAATGGGTACTGATCGTCAACATACCTCTAGGGTGTGAGTGTGAGTTCACTAGGAATTTATGTTCTTGTGTTCTTGTTTCACAGAAAAACTGAGTTGAAGATTAGACATGATGAGATCCGACAAAAATATGGTGAGTCAACGATTCCCTCGTCTCAGAAACTGCATAAATAAGTGAATTTGAACTGGTTGTTATGTTGGCAGTGCAAGAAAAATAAGTCATACTGTCAATCAACATAAAGGTAAGGAGCATATGACAGTGTTTCAAAAATAGGTCCAGCCTAATGTTTTGGAATGTTTTCAGAAAATGCTGGAAGGTTTTAAAACAACCCTTTTTTTTTTTTTTTTTTTTTGCTATGACTAGTCAATTTTGCAGTCTAGTCAAATTCTTTATGAAGTTGTGCTCTCTCTAGTGGTAATTATTTATTCAATTTGTCCTCTTGTGTTTATTCAGTAAACACTCCTTGACAGGAGTCATGATGAATGTATATGTGTACATTCAGATTATTTTTGTGTTCATAATATTTAACATTACCAAGCAATGTCTTTAAGATTTTATTCAGTGGCCTTTTTGTTTAGAAAAGAAGAAGAAGTTACTATATGTTTGATTGAAAGTTAATTAATTATGATTAATTTATATAATTTTATCTTCTTTTTTTTCCTGTCTCTCTCTGTCAGGTCTCAGCAGGGCAAGTCCTTACGCCAGATTTGACAATCCAAGCTAAAATGATGGGTGCACTGTTTTAAAGATGAATACTTTGACTATCTGCTGCCTATTTGAAAATGATTACAATAGATGAAATAATATGATTCCACTGTGCTCAAAATGATGATTTTCAGCTGAAGTAAAATTCAGCTTAATGTCATTTCTGTTAATTTATTTTATTTACTACAATTTTCCACAAAGTATTCAATCAATGTAACCCCCCAGTAACTTTATATATATATATATATATATATAATCAAAATAGAATCAAAATATTATTTGTAAAAGTATCTAACTCGCTCATCTGAAGCCAAATGAGCATCTGCTAGGTTTGGAACAGAGTGAAGGATTGCTTATTAGTCCATGACTGTTTTTCATAGCCTAATAGATATCATAAGATAATAGATATAATAAGATATCTGATAAATACCTGCCCATGTAATATACAAATTTTTTGAATAAGATCATTAATAATAATTCAAAGTTGTTTGTCTGTGTTGACTTGTAATGAATGTAATTGTAAAGTTTTTTTTTTCTTTTTTCAATAAATTGTCAGCTTGGAGGTGCTTAAATGTTCAAATGTTGATTGACCTTGGGATATGAGCTGTTTATTTCATTTTATTATTATCTTTATTATTATTTTCTATAAGGTCTGCAATATATATGTCTAAATATAGTTTTATTAATATTAGTTTAAAATATAGTATATAGTTTTTAAAGGGGTCATATGATGTTGCTAAAAAGAACATTATTTGGTGTATTTGGTGTAATGCAATGTGTTTATGAGTTTTAAGGTTACAAAAACACATTCTTTTCCACATACTGTACATTATTGTTTCTCCTCTATGCCCCGCCTTTCTGAAACGCGTCGATTTTTACAAAGCTCATCGGTCTGAAAAGCGAGGTGTGCTCTGATTGGCCAGCTATCCAGTGTGTTGTGATTGGCTGAATACCTCAAGCGTGTGACAGAAATGTTACGCCCCTACCATACTGTGTTTCGATTATACAGCCTATGGTTTCCATGTGTCCCGGCGCGACGAGACAAAACCAATAAAACCCATTACAAACGAGGCATTTGTTGCATCCAGTGGGGACATAATTACTGATTGTAATGACTTATACTGTGTTTTTACGCTGCGTTGCGTATTGAGCCGTTTTAGGTAGGCGTGGTTGACTCTTAACTTTTATAAAGAATATCTCTTTGGATTTGAGACTTTAGTCTTTGCAACTTTACAGATCTTCTTTATGCACCAAGAGCTTGTAACACTCCAAAGAGAAAGGAAAAATTGAAATCGCATCATATGACCCCTTTAATCAACTAACACTCTGAAATCTTTACAATTTGACAACATTTATAAAAATGTAAAAATTAAATAAAATAAAAAATAAAAACTACACCAGAATGGGAAACAGGGCTGCAAATGTGTCTCTCAGTAGGGGTGGTAAGTTAGAAGTCACTGATAAACTTGGGTTACAGAACTGAAGGTTGAGGTTGATGAATGCAATCACCACCACAATTTGTGTAAAAATGATTATAATCAAATAAGATTATTGGGTTGGATACAGCTAAATATTATGTTTTTGACTTTTCTCTGACTGTAAAACAGAGGCCAAGGGCAACTAGGACAATCCAGCATTTTGTTTGACACATGACCTGAGCATTACTGTGTAATATCAAAATGCATTTACTTTCAATCTCTCTTCTTACCTTTAATACTTGCAGGACTATTTTAACACTAACAGCTGCTGTGAAAAACCTGACAACTTTCTATTCATCACATAACAGAACTGGGCCAGAAAACAAAGAGCATCATTATGTACAAATGAGGAATTGTGGAATTACTGTAATACCTATAGTTGTGCCTATTGTTAAAGCAATATGTACATTTTAATTCAAAAATAACTAATTCGTTAGCCTTGATATCAGGACCTGAAAAGTGCATGATTATCTACAGAAATTTCGCGGGAGCTTTGCTCGCTCCCGCGAACGACAGGAGCATCATGTGACCAGAAACCGACCAATCGTTGATAAAGTAGGTAAAGGAAAGCGCGTCCCCGTCGGCAGCTGTGTTGCTTTACAGTGTGAAGAGTGCATCTTGTGTTCAGTGTGTTTCCATAATACAGACCAAAAGACGCCTGCAAAAATGTCCGAAGACAAGCCTAAGGTGAGCATCCGATTTGTAATTTTACCGTATTTTAAAGCTTTACTCAAAACAAACCGCGTGAGGCCGAGTTCCAGTTTCATTTTGTGCAGCCTTGCTGTGATAAGATTGCGCATTTATGCGGGAGAAAGGCGGTCGGCACGCAATCATTGTCTTGTTTTCATACAAACGCCATCCGTTTTCAATTTGTAGGCTGGTGTTTTTATTCATACGTATTTTAAATGGTGTTAAGTAGATGCTCATTCAAAGGACGACATTATTGTGTATGTACCGCGCGTTTGCCCCGGTGTAATTCAGCGTTTGCGGGGTTTTCTTTGTGAGAGCGGAGTGGCGCTGACCGGCCACGTTACGCCACTAGCGTAAGAAAATGCCGCAAGAACAGCGGAACGAAATATAAAAAAGCGTCGTAGTACCCAATTGTCGTCCGCTATTTAGATGGTAAATAAACGGACACCGTGTGTTTTCCACGCTAGTCAAAGGAATTCACTGAAAAAGTTTGATTTGAATAATCTGTCGGTTACGGATATTGATCTCTGAGTTGCACCTCGCTGCGCCAGATGCTTAAAAATGGCGCACAGAGCCGCAACAATGTTTGAGTAGACGGCTAATATATGCTGCTGCATGTGCATGTCTGTTTTTCTACGTTTTGTTCGGTTCACTACTGCGGTTATAGTTGATTAGCTGGATGTACTGAACGTAGTTATATTTTTTTTTTTCTCATTTCACTTAGTTCTTAAACTTAACATCCACTAGGCCTTGATGTTCACTATTTAAGTGTTAGCCCTCCAAGGGCCTCCTATCAAATTCCAGAGCAGGATAGCATATGTAATATATATCATTGTGTTTCATTCCTGTCAAATGTATGCATTTTGCTCTGTTTGATCTCCCCAGTCTTCACTTTATTGTTATTGTTTCAGGAGGGAGTGAAAACAGAGAACGACCACATCAATCTGAAGGTGGCGGGACAGGATGGCTCGGTTGTCCAGTTCAAAATTAAAAGGCACACACCACTCAGCAAATTAATGAAAGCGTACTGTGAGAGACAGGTAAGGCTCTTCCAGGCATTTCCACTAGATCAATTACATGGTAAGAACCCTGGCACTCAGGCCATCCATGTGAGTCACTGGCACTGTAATTTTGGAATAATGCTGTGTGAAATCACAATACAAATCACTTGTAGACCACTATATCTAGAACTTAATATTGCTTTTAAAAATCCTATAATATAGCCTGTTCCAAGACTGATGTAAATATTGCTTTTCTTTCAGGGTTTGTCAATAAGACAGATTAGATTTAGATTTGACGGGCAACCAATTAACGAGACAGACACACCGGCGCAGGTGAGTGAAAGTGCCCCTTTTTGTTATTTTAGTGCAATTTATATACTGATAGGATATTTATTAACATTTTTTATTAGCTTTTATGTTTTCATTTTAGTTTTAGTAATTGTGTTTTTGTCATTTTATTTCAATTTTTTGTTTCCGTTTTAGTAATTTTAGTCCTTTAAACAATTTAGAAATGTTGCCTTCGCAACTAACTGAAAAAAAAAAAGTTCAGGTTTAAAGTTTTCCATCTACGTTTTTTTTTCTCTCCAGGTTTATTTAAATGAACAAAAATGATTTTTAATAGTTCCAATTTTAGTTAACAATAATAACACTGGAAATCCTGATCATACACCGTTTAAAGGTTTACCAGCCCCAAGTGTAAGGTATTTTGTGTGACCAGATGATGATTGATTAATAAATATCATTTTGATAACCTAATTAGGGTAACACTTTACCATAAGGTTTCATTTGTAACATTAGTTATTAACTATGTTAGTTAACAATAAAAAATACTCCTAAAACATTTATTAATCATAGTTGATGTTAATTTCGACATTTACTAATGCATTAAAGATTTTAAGATGTATCTGTTAATATTAATGCTCCCAAGTTAATATGAACCAACAAAGAACTGTAATATTTTTACTAATGTTAAAAAAGATGAATAAATACTGCATTGCTTGTATGTTAATGCATTAACTAACGTGAACTTTGCATTTGTTAGTTGGAGATGGAGGACGAAGACACGATTGACGTATTTCAGCAACAAACCGGCGGCTCCTGCTAAAACTCCACACCACCTGGACCCCCACACTTATCTATTTTATTCCTCATGATGTTTCATTCAGATGCTTTCACATCGTTTCCCCTTCTCTTTCTCTCTTTGTCTCTCTTCTGTCATCTATAGCTTTCCTAGAGTGGGCATCACAATTGTGTTTCCAGTAGTATTTATATATGCAATGGTTAGACCGCTACTGTGGTGGGGGAACAAACTCATGAAGGCTGTCAGAGGGAGTAGTTGTTCAGATTAACACCAGCCACCATGCACCATGGTTTTACGTTGCTCAGAACACTGATTCACTCGACAAGCCCCGGGAACCGTTGACCCCTCCATAGTATATTCGCCCAATAAAAAGTGAGGAAGCATAATTATTTTTTTTTCTTCACCTTTCAATTCTTAAGAGCTTTAAGTAGGCCTGTTTCAACTCGGATTCTATTTGCCTGTATGTGTTGTAGAAATATGTTTGACCAGTGTTGTATTCATCTGTCTTTTTAATGGGGCCGCTTCTCGTATGAGCTCACTGTAGGGACGGGATCTGTGAACCATCTCGTTGGTCGTTTAAAAATGAAGACCGCATGACACAATTTACAGTGACCCCATCTGGACCAAATCCCAAAGATGGTACTCGATTAGCTGATGAGGGCAGGAATACACCAACAAGTTTATACTTTTAAATGTCTGTAGAAATATATCCATGCACCATTCCCATTTTCTCTTATGTGTTGGTTGAGGAGACAGGAATGATCTAAAAAAGACCAATATATTTTTTTTCCTGTTCATTACTAACCCCCCCATCTCTTGCCCTCCCACTATAATTCATATGGCTGAAAGGGAGAGAGGGTTTAAGGGTTGACTCAAAGATTTCCAGATGATTAGAATTTTCTATCATTATTTATCCACCTTTATGTTGTTGCAAAGCAAAATCGTTTTCTTTATTCCATTGAACACAAAAGGAGAATGGCTTAAGAATCCTTGGAATATAGTCATATGGGGCTCCCCTTTGTGTTTTTCTTTTTTTTTTTTTTTTTTTTTTTTTTGTCCTTTACTACTGTAAACAATAAATATAGTTTGGTACTCATTTTTTTTGCGGAGGTTTTTCGTCATGTCCAAAGAGTGCATTTTTAAAAATTGTTTAATAACATATTTTTAGTTTGTCATTAAGAAGCCTGTAGAAAATCTTATAGAAGCACAATGACGCATCCTTTAACAAGATTTTTAAAAAGTTTCTTTGTACAGTTATTACATGTATAAACATACAGAACATGAGATGAAGTGTCAAAAGATTAAATCTAAAATATAAATAACATCTGGAGTGTCACAAAGGCACTTGATTGTAAATGTCACACATGCAGTGTCTTCATGTCCACATTTAAGATTAAAATATATTTCTAAAAAGCTAGAGTAAGTTACAAAGAACAAAATGCTTGTAAAACACTTTTCTTAAACTGAAGTGCAAAACTGCTAAATAAAAAATCTTGCCTTCAGAATGGTGGTGAACAATATTTTCTTGAGATATTAAAACTATTTGATCGGTCAGAAGTAATGAAGTCCTGTAATAATACTCTTATTGTGTGCAGGTTGCATGTTCTTTCGTCCAGCCATTATTGTCCATTTTATTTGTTTACTTCGGCTGAAACGAACAAACACCGCAACCTACTTGAGTGACTGACTGTACTGTTTTTCTCCCAAAACCCTCTCGTAAAAGCTTTAGTGTCTGAAAGGGAGTCTGGAATTTTTCAGGGAATTTCAGGTCAAGTATATCCGGCAATATAGAAGTTCTTCACATAACTGATAGTCTATGAAGAGAACTAAGAATCCACTAGAGCTTATAGAATTGTCTTCGCTGATTTGTTAGTTACTTGTACAACAACTTTAGCATGTTAGCTGCTCTCACATTCATGTTCTTTCTCCATGGATGCTATGGCACAGGCAGAACAAACACTTCACTAATGTGTGTGTGTGTATTTAATTAGGTGCTGTATTTACAGGTTTCCATCAGCTACACCTTTCCGTTCTGTAACCCTACAAATAGCATTAGAAGCTCGATTTTTATCTTCTGGCAGAATGCAAGAAAGCCTTTTCTCATTCTTAAGAGCTACATAGAGTTACTATGCCCATGGAGATGGCTGTAAACCTGAGTAAACATCTTCAAATTTATCCATTTACATTTGTGGGGAACAGTGTAATTCAAGTGTCTGGTCTTTTTCCCTTGTGAAGCACCAGCTGTGTTATTGGGATGTCTCTCTGTGTGTTCTGCACCGAGAACAGAAATGGAGAGTCTGCAGATTCTTTGCTTTCGCCACAAGGAGGCGCAAGAAGACCGTCGATGTGTAATGTGTCTTACAAGAGCCCAGCTTCCCGGCACATGTAGTAAAACTGGCCTCTTTTTGCAATAAGGTTACTTGGAGAATCCATCTCGATTATATGCCCTTTATCCATGACAATTACCCTGAGAAAACAAAAAATAAGGTAACGTTTAAAACATTAACAAATCAATGTGTAACAGGCAAATACATCACAATCTAACGAGGTTCCCAAACTGTAGCGACGTCGGCAAAAATATGTATAAAAGCGCTAAATTTATTTGTTTGGTCACGTTAGTATTAATAAAACATGACATTACCGATAATTCTGTCATTTGAACAATAATAATAAACACTTGGGGTATCAGATAACCACGTCTATTTTCATAAATTACACAAACTGTTACTGTATATTAGAATTGAGTCACAAATGAACACGTGGTGAAAGACAAAATTTTACGCATCCAAATTATGAGAAGGTAAGCAGCTAAATCCCTCTTAAATTATTTTTTTCTTCTCTGTTTTCAAAACACTTTTCCTATTAATGCGGTCACAGTTAACGAAAGTTCAGCAAAATTTAGCGATGTATGAAGCACAGCTCAAACCAGTCTTCTTTCTGTTGGTCAGCGCGGTGAAATTGCTAGTGTTGGGTCGTTCTTGAACGATTCGTTCATTTTGAACGAATCTTTAATGTGACTCGGGAAGAACGAGTCGTCTCGGGGAGTGATTCGTTCAGTCGCGCATGCGCAACATATAGGTTCTGTACTGGAATTAGTCAAGTAGTTCACCTGTTTCGAGTCTTCGGGTTTTTCGAGTCGTTCGTTCATCACGTGACAGCCCCATAA
>NW_015645076.1:1206568-1206920 GCF_001515625.1 Sinocyclocheilus rhinocerous | reverse complement strand
TCTCCTCTATGCCTCGCCTTTCTGAAACGCGTCGATTTTTACAAAGCTCATCGGTCTGAAAAGCGAGGTGTGCTCTGATTGGCCAGCTATCCAGTGCGTTGTGATTGGCCGAATACCTCAAGGGTGTGATGGAAATGTTATGTCCCTTACCATATTGTGATGCCCTGTTTGGCCGGAGCTATGAGACAAAAACATTCAAACCCATTATAAACGAGGCATTTGTTGCATCCAGTGGGGACACAATTACAGATTATAATGACTTATACTGCCTTTTTACGCGTTGAATTGCATCGCTCCGCGTAAACATAAAACCATGTCTGCATTTGTGATCGGAGAAATGACAAACAACAAG
>NW_015645076.1:1187473-1206416 GCF_001515625.1 Sinocyclocheilus rhinocerous | reverse complement strand
ATATTTGGGTTGAACTGTTCTGGAACAGTGTTGTAAATACAACTTAACCACTGATTTCTAGTCGTGTCCTCTTTTGGAAGGCCAAACAAAGTAGTTTCGCTTTCACAATGAAACACAGCGTCACACACAAGGTGGGCTAGAGTGAGCAGAGGCCGGCTTGAGTGAGCGGCGGCGTGAGGTGAACTAATCATAGACTGAAGACCCAGGTAAACAATGAATGAATATTTTCTGTTTCTTAGAGCATTATAGTTTTGTATTGTTTGTAGTGTGATCAACGTCGTAAGTAGTAGACGTGTTAGGGAAGTAACACGTAATATTTTAATTATATTTTGCTAAAATGAACGAAATGAACGAAATGACTGGAAAAAAGATTTGTTCATTTTGCTGAACGAGACTCAAAGGTCCGAGTCGGTAAAATGATCCGAACTTCCCATCACTAGAAATTGCTCGACTCCGATGCGAAATCTGCATGAGGAAATATTTCGTCCTCATGCGAAATTCCAAATCCCGTGAATTCCTATTGAAAAGGCTGGATTTCACACAACGGTACAACGGTAAATGTGACCATATTGTTTTGGACCACTCCAACAAACAGAACAATTTTTAAGAATGCCACAGAATAAAGTTTGGGAAACACTGTTCAGTGGCTTGGATCATGACATACTTTGTGTAATCCATAATGGTATTGAGGCGGTGTGCGATGGTAAGAACAGCACAATCCTCAAACTGGCTGCGGATGGTAGACTGGATCAGGGTGTCTGTCTCCAGGTCCAGTGCAGCTGTTGCCTCATCCAGCACCAAAATTTTTGTCTTGCGGAGAAGAGCTCTTGCTAGACATACCAGCTGCCTCTGACCAAGACTGCAGGAGGAGAACCATTCACCATTGTTAATCCAAAATCTCTACAGATTAAAATGTCATGGCTGCAACTTGCAGGCCATTGGTGAACTTAAAATAAAAAGACTTTAAACCACTTTTTAGTTATTTAAAATCATGAAAGAATAGCACTTTTGGATGCACATACCTGAGATTTTCTCCTCCTTCTGAGCACTCATGATTGAGTTTATCTGGAAGTTCAGACACAAAGTTTTTAAGGTGAGCAAGTTCCAGGGCATTCCACACCTCCTCATCTGAATAGGCATCGAAGGGGTCAAGGTTCATACGGAGAGATCCAGAGAACAGCACTGGGTCCTGGAAGGATATTAAAATTGCAAAACAGACTGGTGAGGAGTTCATAATAATTTGAAATTGCCACAATGTGAAGAAGAAATTATAGAGTAATTTTGGTTCCAGGTGGAGTATCTCAGTTGTGTACACACTTGTGGAATGATGGTGATGCGGGATCTTAGATCATGAAGCCCGATCTCTGCAATGTTGATTCCATCGATGTAGATCTGTCCTTTTGCTGCTTCCAAGATACGGAAAATTCCAAGAGCCAAAGATGATTTTCCTGCACCAGTTCTTCCCACAATACCAATCTGAAAGGTTAAGGAACCAAAGAATAAGACTGCAGGAACTTTTTCAACATTGCTTGACTTCCAGACAAAGAAATGATGGAATGATTATCAGGAACATTTTGCATTACTACAATCCCACCAAATGTTTGTCATGTATAATTACAGTAATGTACACTAATGAATTTTCACCATATATCCTAGTTAGAACATTACAGTGGCTATATATCTTTATGAGTAAATGATGACATTTTTGAGTGAGCTACTCCCTCAAGGTCTACAAGAATATAACCTTGTTCAAGAGAAGAGGCAAGGTATATATCACCCATATAATATAAACAGCAATAATATTTTATAGTAAATGCTGATGTAGAAAATTTCAAAGTCTTCACTTGTACCTTCTCCCGCTCTTTGATGTGAACAGAAATGCCCTTCAGGGCCAACTCTAGGCCTTTACGATACTGAAGGCCATAATCCTGAAATTCAATGGTCCCTTTTTGAGGCCAAGATAGCGGTAAAGAACTTCCCTCTATGCTCCAAGCTGCCTGTAAATAATGATATAGACAGTAATAATGCTTGCTATTACTGACCAACAAAGAAAAAATGATTTACATCTGGAAATAAAAGCGGATAAAATTAACTATTAAAAATATATATATTTTAATAGATTGAATTTTAATTATGCTGTACAGCCACACTCACCTCTTTTGGTGTGTCTGCATACTCTTTCACTCTCTCAACTGACACAATGTTGTTCTCTACATCTGTCCATGACCTTACAATCCAGCTCAGGAAACCTGTCACCTGAGAGACAGCAAACACATTCAAGCATTAAAACAGTCACCATGGATGGGATCTGATTTGTCTGATCTAACACAGACAAACTACAAATAATGGATTTTCCATGCATTTCTTCTATGCTTTTTCATTTGAAAATGGCTCACCACAGCTGAAAGATACACCACAGCAGATCTTGTGCAAGAGTTAAAAGCTTTTTTGGTTTGAGGGTGGCTCTCGTAATATTTGTGTTAGTAATGTCGGATTCTAGAGTCAATTGGAATGATTCACACCTGAAGTGAATGAGACACGGCCAGACCGACCATCCCAGGGCTCAGGGTTCCTTTTGCCATCACAGAGAGAATAGAAGCAGCAAGGACAATTCCATTACCCAGGAACTCCAAATTCACACCCAGCCACCTGCACAAGAAGACACCCCAGAATGAAGTTAATATCAATGTCAAGCAATCAATATCAGTGTTACAGGATGCCCACCACAGTAGTGTAGAGAGGTCCCATAAAATGTGGCATTGACACTGAATGTGCAGAATTGCATCAGCACTGTTTTTTAAAAGGCTGTCCCATTCCATTGCACCCACCTAGTTGTTTCTGAATACAAGAACGCTTCCAGTTTGTGAAATTTTCCTGAATGTAGATGTTATTGTGATTGTGAAACTGAATTTTGAGGAGTGACTCACCTTGTGGCTACAAAACGGGGAAAGTAAGCAGTTTGGTTATGATCCACCTTGTGATTGGCACCCATGATGAAGCGTGACTGCTCATTGAATGCCCGGATGACACTCGCACCCTGCACTGTCTCGTTTAAGTGCGTGTAGATGGGAGAACGACTCACTGACTCCAACCGCCGCAGCTGGCAGGACGTGGCCACGTAGAAACTCTTCAAGGTTAAAAAGAGTGAGAGAGAGATTATTGTCATATCCCAAGAAAGTCAATGATTTCGATCATTACTGCTGAATTCAGGTATTGTTGGTTCAGCAGATGGGTTTTAGAAAGTTCTTGCAAATTAGCCTTCTTTCCTTAACCGCATAAATGCAGATTCAGGCGCACCTGTATGAAACCATAGAGGAATGCCATAGGAAGAATGATAACGGCTGCGAAAGGAGTGGCCATCAACACGATGATACAGACTTCCATGAGTTTGAAGAAGTAACCTAGCATCATTTTCAGCGCATCAGGGATCATATTGTCTATGGCATCTATCTCTTTAGCAAAACGATTGAGGAGGTTTCCACTGGGAGTGGACTCAAAGAACGACATAGGGGAGTGAAGCACGTTGTTCAGAAGGTCCAAGTGAAGATGGCGGGAGGCGATGATGCACCCTAATGAGATGGCCAACGTGGTACCAAATATGGCAGTTCCTAAAACACAAGAAATTCTAATTAGTTTAGTTTACTTGAATCATAACTTGAGCTGTTGGTGTAAAACACTAAGACTCTGCTGACCTTGTGCGAAGCCGAGAGCTCCATAGACTCCCAGTTTCAGATCCGTGTTTAATTGAGTGCCGTTGATGACAGGCTGATCAGCCCACAAGCTTAACCAGTAATTATAAGACAGAGATGCTGCTTGTTGGAAGGCGTACAGGAATACAATGGAAACTATTAAAGGCAAACCAATGGTGCGGAAGTATTCAATGTACATCTCAAGTTTGACCTATTGAGACAGAGGGAAAATTGAGATCATAAGCCAAACATACATATGGTTAATAGAAAGAGAATGTCATCAAGTTTTAAGATAAATGAACTTACTCTGCCTATCCGTGCTTTATCAACCTTAGTTAGTTTGCCCAAGTCTTCTGGGATGTGGTCCTCATCAGAATCGGGCAGTGGCTCAATTGTAATACTGTTTGTGTCACCACTGAAAGAGATTTGAGTCTGAATCAATCAACAATCTTTATGCTTCTCATATTTAGTGAATAACTAATGCACAAAAGCAAGTGCTATAGTCTAAAAATCCATAAATGAGATAGCATTCCAGAAGTCTATATATATACAGTATATATATATATTTTTTTTCTTCATTTTTTTCCTGAAAAAGGTCTGTGGTTAAAAATGGCTCCAGATATTTTCAGGTTTTATTTTATGTCATAAAAAACATCAGTGATTTTCTTTTTCTTGACCTTTTATTTCCTGAAAAATGCGGTTGCTAACAAGTGGCTAAATGGGACTATTGATGTTGTCATGGACCTTAAAGATCATCATGCCAAACAGGACAACTCATCTACTCACTAGTCTGCTTTTATAACCTCATCATGTTTATACTCATGTTGTTGCAAAATTCTAACTCAAACTATACTACTTGAAATTTTTAATAAACCAATTTTAAATAAGAATTGAAAGAGTTGTCGTAAGCTTAGTGGTGGTGACGTTACAGTCATGCGAGCATGACTTCTGCTGATTGTATTTAGGTTTCAGTTTCATAAACATTTTGTTATCAGTTATACACTTTTGGGTTGGCCTACAAAAATAGGGATCACTGCAACACTCTTATTAGTCACCCAGCTTTAACTGCAGTCATTCTGCACCACAGTGTCAGCTCCTGTTTTCTGTGCCATTTAAAGTCATATTCAGTAGCATTGTATAAACAAATTTAAAATCCCATACCTAATAAGCTGCTCTTGGGACAGATCCCTGGAAAATGGCATGTATTCAGTAACACTCAATCTTACGGACAGTCTTCTGGAGCCTGCAAGTGTATGGATTAAACATAAAATGATCAATAAAATTCAAACCATACTAAGTTTTTTCACATCAAAGCAACAGTTGGATTTGACACACACCACAGTAATATTACCTCTCTGGGAGGCCTCTGAAAAGCACTCTTTCCTTTCAGAGCTTGCAAAGGTGTGGATGAAATCGGCAAAAGCACCATTCCGGTTCAGAAGTTCTTGATAGGAGCCTCGCTCACTGATCTCCCCATCCACTAGAACCAGAATCAAATCCGCCTGAGGCAGGAAGCTCATTCCATGGGTCACTAAAACCCGTGTCTTAAAAAAGAAATGTTGAATGTTAGATGTTGGAAATGCTGAGAAGCAAGAAAATTACCCCCCACTTCATCTGTAGGGTAAACACTACAGTGATATTCACCTTGTCTCTCAGTATGCCCTTGGGTCCAATGACTTTGTTGAAGATGTGTTGACCAACATGTGCGTCCACTGCAGACAGGGGGTCATCAAGTAGGTACACGTCAGCTTTCCTGCAAACAGCACGTGCCAGGCTCACCCTCTGTTTCTGTCCTCCAGACAAATTTAAACCCTGTCAAAAGACAATGCAGAAACTATTTTTATCTAGCTGTATATCAAGATTTATATACAGATCTATGATAATTCGTGATTGGTCTCATGGATGCTTATTGATCCTATTTAATCAATTTGAATCATGGAACTTTAGCTCATACAAGCTCAGTCCTCTACTTTGGGTAAAGTACGAGGGTCTCACCTTCTCTCCAATCTCAGTGGCGTCTCCTGCAGGCAGATTGTCCAGATCTGGCAGCAGGGCACAGGCTTCCAGCACCCGTTGATACCAGCTTTCCTTTTTTTCCCGTCCAAACAGAATGTTGTCCTGCAGACTGGCATTTTGGATCCAAGCTTGCTGGGGAACGTAGGCAATTGAGCCCTATATTGACAGGAGCAAAGAAATGCTAAGAAGACAACCAACAGTAAAGATGAACTATTTTGCACTTTGAAATTTGATTAGTAGCCTTGAAATAGTGCAGAATATTAAATAATATTATTCATTTTTTACTTCGTATTGTCTCTTTGTATTAACATTTTCAAATTGCTGAAACATTTTGTTTATTTCCAGATTTAAATTTGATTTTCAGTGTGGTCTCAGACCATTGTACCTCATGTATTTTTATAATTGCAATATATGATTCTACTTTGAAAGGCAGGGCTGTCATTGTGGTCACTTTGTGTATAATCATAACATGCCATTCAAAATTATATTTCATAAAGTATATACAATAAGACTTATGGTTGATTAGTTTAAGTACCTTGACTGAGATGGCCCCGCTTCTTTTTTCAGTCTCCCCAAGTATGGCAGAAAGCAACGAGGATTTCCCACTGCCAACATGGCCGACAACAGCAACCAGTGAACCACAGGGAACTCTAACACTGATCCTGCTCCAAAACACAGAGTAAGTGAGGGGGGAAGTTGCTTAAACTTGGACACTTATTGCCTGATTGTGTATTCAGGAGCCTTGTGGAAACCTTCTGGATAATAATACCGTTTTAGACATGGGGGGCCATCCTTAGACCAGCTGAAGGTTCCATTCTCAAACACTACACCATCCACATCTGACAAGTAAAGAGGAACAATGAAAGAGTAAAAGTAAATCATGTAATATCATGCCTTAATCACTTACCATAACATGCAATTTATGAAGGCAGACTATCTACACAAACACAAATTGGTCTGGAGAAAAGTGCAGTTGAAATTACAGAGATTGTTTCTGAGAAACTAGATTTCTTCTGCAGCTTGTGAAATTATAGACTCACTGTAATTACACACTCTAATAAGCTTTATCTTCACAATAACAGTTTTCACAAATCTTGAACAGCTTTGATGAATGCCGCCCACCCTCATCCCCCAAGCAAATGTCTTTGTATAATGGCCGCTAATCTGTATGTTTGAGTGTTGTTCATGGCAACATACCGGTGGTACTTTAATATCTCTCCTATCATTTTTTTAAACCAACATATTGTAGCGGTGTTCGTTTTGTCACAAGGCTAATTGTTTTTTAATGGACTGTTGTTTTTGTGCAAGGTCTATGCTGATCTACAAGTAAAAAAATAAATAAATACAAACATAATATACAAAAAATATATTTTATGTAGTAGGCTACATTGCATTCACATGCAGGTGATCCAGTGATTTTTCAGAGATCTCTGATTGTTTTTGCCAGTGAGAGGAAATGAGACATCACTGCCATCTAACTGTGAAATTTAGAGGCTATTATCAAACTGTTGTTAATCTCGCTCTCAACTCATATTAGACGGAAGTGAGGGGCAGAGGGAAAGTCTCACAGGGTACAGGCAACATTAAGTCTGTTTTTAGCCTTACTAAACTATTGCACAATAATGTTTGTCAACAAGTGATCTCTCACCGGATTTAAAGGATTCCCTTGTCACATTGTCTGGTTTGAGTTCATCTTGACAAAGAAATTTCCCCAGACGCTTTAAAGAGACAAGAGCCTGCAACACAAGAATAATTTGTACATTTAATTAAAAGATCAGTAAGAAATAACTGAATACAGACACCATCATTAAAGAGCAGATCATATGGTAATTTATGGTGCAGGTCAGATGGTACATATGGTGTCCTAATATTGTGTTGGAGTCCCCTACAACAGGTTTAAATGCATCTAGGTCAGAAAACATTGTAGTATTAGAATCATTTTTCAATGATTTCGAAACTATTCGTTCGAAGGCAACATTAAGTCTGTTTTTAGCCTTACTAAACTATTGCACAATAATGTTTGTCAACAAGTGATCTCTCACCGGATTTAAAGGATTCCCTTGTCACATTGTCTGGTTTGAGTTCATCTTGACAAAGAAATTTCCCCAGACGCTTTAAAGAGACAAGAGCCTGCAACACAAGAATAATTTGTACATTTAATTAAAAGATCAGTAAGAAATAACTGAATACAGACACCATCATTAAAGAGCAGATCATATGGTATTTTATGGTGCAGGTCAGATGGTACATATGGTGTCCTAATATTGTGTTGGAGTCCCCTACAACAGGTTTAAATGCATCTAAGTCAGAAAACATTGTCGTATTAGAATCATTTTTCAATGATTTCGAAACTATTCGTTCGAAGCAGTTCTGAGCTAAAGGTCTGTAAACCCCTCCCTTCCATAAACCTACTCTGCTCTGATTGGTCAGCTGACCAAGTCTGTTGTGACTGGTCTTTCCATATTCGGAAACAAAACGCACATTAGCATAATTAATTTTTTGCTCCGGAGGGTTACTTGTAAACAAAGATGCTATAAGGTTACAAAAAAGGATGATACCGATGCAGTCGCTCAACTGGAAACTCCATCGCTAGCACGACTTCCCTTACGAAAAAGAAGTTTATTCAAGTGTGCTATTAGTATACTTCTTTTAAACTAAAAAATAGGAAAGTATACTTTTAGTCTACTTTTTATGTACTTCTCAGAAATGGGCTTTATGTACTTCTCAGAAATATAACTTAAGTATACTTAATAAAATAAACTTGAAGTATACTACTTTTTGGTAAGGGTTAATCAGGACGTTTCTCAGTGCTAAGTTTAAACTTTGTTTGTGGTACTTTACGTGATGTGACAGCAATTTTATTGCATTCATTGTTATTATTGAAAAGCGTTTAGCAAATCCCGCACTGCACTCGCCAAGATTAGAGAAGCAGTCCTCTGCAAAATGACGAGCACACAACAAAAGGTTTGAATTGTGTTGCTGTGGTATCGTGGAAAAAAATTATTTTAACCACTGATTCTTCACATAATCATCTTTCGGCAATGAAAACAAAACAAACTTGCTTTCACAGCGCAGAACACAGCGTCTTCTCAACATGATGTACACTAACTAGCGGAGGTGTTTGTGGGCAGGTCAGAGTGTTCGTATTTCGCGGACAGGCGGGGATTATGCAAATGTGTTAGCTTGTGATGTATATAGGTAACAGGCAGAAGATTCGAAAATCTCGTTAAGGTGGTTCAAAGTCGACTCTTTCTTTTGAGAGACAATATCTTTATTTATCATGCACTTTTTTGATTAACAACTTTGCAGACTGTTTACATTGAAGGATAGCTATGTTACAAACTGCAAAAAATATATATTTCGAACACCCATATGACCTGCTCTTTAAATAATCAGGGCAGAATATAATATTAGAATTAATGCATTCTCACCTGCATGGTTGTGCTCATGGCAAAAGGAAGTTGGCTTAAGGGAGTTTTTAGTATGTTGATGAGAGCCATTGATACAAAGATTTTCTGAGCATCCAGAACATTCTTATCATCAATGAGCACATAGACACCAAACATGGCAAAAGCAATCTGGCAAAGAATGGAAATTGCAGTCAAAAAAAACAATATCACATCCTGACTTAGGTAATATATGTTTACAATCATTACTTCTATATAATGTAAACTTAGGTTTAGTTCTTTCCCAAAAGTGTGGCCTGAAGCATTACTTAAGAATCATGTTTTTTTTCTCACCAGGAAGGATGAGGAGTTGAAGGAGGCAAGAGACACAGAGTATAAGATCTGTGATTTCTTCAGAGTTTTTAGCTCCTTCTCTCTGTATCCCAGGACCTGCTCCAGAAAAGCTTTTTCCCAAGCGTAGAACTTCAAGATCTTGATACCATTCAGAATCTCATTCATTAACTTGACCCGTCCATCCATGTACTTCATTTGTATCTCCTGTGGAAGGACCAGAAAAGAGGAAACTGTCATTAAACATCACAAGTTTTGTCACGAAACCACTAAATACATATTTGAAGTATTGAAGCTACCCAGCTGAAAAAAAGCCGCATAGCTGGTTACCAGCAAGTGTTTTGTTTTGAATACTGGTCTTCTGATGTTCCTACAAAGCCTTTTTGACTAACTGAACCAGAAAAACTTTCATGGTCAACCACCATTACCATTAACCATCTTAGCCAGCTATGATTTGCTGATGAACAGGATGGTTATACTGGTCCACCAATTAGACCAGCATCACATCAATTTGGGTTTTCAGCAGGATGATCTCACACCAGAATCATTGATACTGAAGAAGGCAATCAATTCCTAACTGCATGTTAAGAGATTCTAGAACACAATAGCTATGAGCTGAGAGATTGACTCAATTAGTGGCATGCCAAATGTCTGTTGTTTTCTGAAAAGAAAATTTAAGCTTTATTGCCGTTTGCAAGCATTGTGGTTACTTTGCTTTGGAGGAAGCATGGGGAACTTCAAAGGAGCAAGCTAAGCTTGAATCCAACCCATACACCCACGCTCTGCTCACTTCACTATCTAAACCAGCTGTGGACCCTTCACGCTGACTTACTTTAGCACTCATTCATAGCGCTCCTCTATGGTCTCATGTCTCAGAGAGAATTTTAGTGGGTGAGATAAACAAGGAACACATTTTCATCTCCTTTAATGAGAATCTCATTCAGATATAATTCAGATGTCATAAATAAATGTACTTGCCTCCAAGAACTAAAATACATGGCACTGCCATAGCTTGCAATGCAACATATTTAGAAAACATCTTTCAGGTATAGAACTTGCAGTATGTTTTATTGTAGAGTAACCTCTTATATATCTGTAAATACATGTATCAAGAACATTTTGATTTTCCATTCCGTGGCCCCGGAGTCCAGGCCTCAAAGAGCAGATGAGTGACAACACATGAATCCTGAGTTACATCATTAAAGTACCTGGAGTTTGCTTCTCTGCCTTGCAATAAATCCATTCAGAGGGAAAATGAAGATCACAGTGGCAATGCCTGCAAGAGCAGATGGTCCTAATTGCTGAAATAAGTCAAATAAGACATGTCTCATTTATTTCTCTTGGAAAGATAAAACAGCTATTCAACCAATATCCCCAAATGCTTAGAAAGAAATTCGGATTTAACTCATATTCCTAGAATGGAGACAGTTTACTGGAGTAGAATGAAAATAATGAAAATAAGCAAACATATGCACCCTCACCTGCCAAAGAAAGAAGAGACAGAGTGTGACCTCAATGGGTGCTAACCACACCGCATTGAAATACACCACAAAATCCATCAGCTTCTGGGTATCAGCAGAGACCAGATTGACGATCTCCCCCACTGTGCATGTTCTGCGTGATGCGCTGTTCACGACAAGAGACTGAGGAAAAACAAGATGCAGACACAAAAGAAGAGAAAAGGAGTGATTAAAAAATTGGACTGACTCCCTTTCATAAGTGCATTTGAATTGACTTGAATTGGTCAAGCTGAAAATTCAACACAACATTGCATTATCAGGACGTTCAGTAGTTCAACCACAAGATGAGTCTACGAAATTACATGGCATGGTCCATAAAATGTTGGTAAATTAATCTTAAATATATATATTTCTGCACATACTCCCTTTACTTAAAAATTAAGGACCAATCACAGAATCATACATAAGGCTTTTGTGCTGGTTAGATTGCCCACCTTTCTGTAGACCAGACCCATGACAGCTGTTTTAACCCTCATGCCCACAGTAAAGCAGGTGTATGTGTACTGGTGGTTGAAGACAGACTGAAGGCAGGACAGGAGGAACATAAGAGAGGCATAGAAATAGCCCTTCCACAGCGGAGCGTCCTCGTCCTTCATAAAGCCTAACAACAGACTTAAATAAAAAGAGAAAGAAAGGGGTTTGAATGAAGGCACTATAAAGTACGAAGAAATTTTCTGATTTCTGATGCAGCTAAGCATTTGTCTAGATTCCTCTGTAGCAGACCACATCCAACCATTATGGTTAGGCTCAAGGTTTACAGTAGCGCTTAAACCCACAGCTTTCTTTGAAAATGTTTTGAAAATGAAGAATGGTAGATTTGTTGAGCCTAGCAAGAAGTAGCATGTTCAACTGGAAAAATGTTTTTCTGAATGCTAACCAAATGCTACAAAATCCACGTTGGTTACTCTGAGGGCAGAAGACCTTGAATGTTTCCACAGTTCCCATCAAAGTCCACCTTTTTTGACAGTGGATCCCAGTACAATACATGTACTTGCTACAGTTTGGATCTCCCAGCTACAGCTTGCAGGGAGCTGACTGAACCTCCCATTTAGCTGGCTGCTTGCCTATAGTAACCACAACCCCGACAGTGTTCCTCTACCCTCCCCGAAGCTAACACGTCTACGGCGGACAGAATGCTGTGGTCATCTCTCGCTCTCTCAAGCTTTCAGACTTGAAGCCATAATTGCTTCTCTGTGGGCATAAACAGCATGATCTCTGTCTGGCTGGCATGGCGTCTCTGACTCAAGCACCTGCCGCACACCGCCACTTCCTGTTTTCATCCCAAGATATTATGAACCGTAAGTTGTCTCTTCTAAAAATATTTTGATAACCTAGAAAGCTGTCTTTAAAAGCACAGAGGGGCCATCTGTGTTTATTTGAAGGCAGAATTTCTCATAAACACAGCCCAAATCCTAACTTATCCTAGATATACCAAAAGCTCAAAGTTTATTAACTTAAACTAAGGACTGGGCCAAGATGACTCATTAAATCTGCTTTGTCTTTCTCACCTTAGAACCTGTGGAACTGAAAACATGAAGGCATCGTGGACCATGAGGCACAGCGTCCCGTTTAGGAAGTAGGGTCCGAAGCTACGCGCAAGGGTCCGTAAGAGACAGAATCCCCAACTCTGCTCTTTCTGAATCTTCCTGAGAAATTGGGCCTGCTCTGGTAGTCGAGATCCCAAGGCAATACTGGTGCTTAGGTGGTTCTCCTGCCTGTAGATGGAGAAGAGGCAAACGGACATGTGCATAAGAAATTGGTGCTAAAGCCTTAATGCAGTTAAGCTTTTTAATCCCTGTTTGAAAGTTGTAACTGAAAACAGAATGACATTAAAACATCCTGTGCCACAGCGCAAATTTCCACGAATTGTAAAATGCATGGGACCTCTTACATGCGAGGCCTTAAAAGAGGATTTCAGATGACTTGAAAACACTGTATGTTCAAAACAGAAAAGTGTTAACAAGCCAACCAATTGACACAATCCTCCTGTCTCGGCCATGTACGCAGTAGTGCTCCTTTTGACTTATTTTAGGTCTGTCTCTTTTGTGGGCATCTTTCAGATGGAAATGTGATTGCATTGATCAAAGCAACATGAGGATCCACAGCAACATCAAGAAACAATATAAATGTACATGTGCTTCAAAATGTCACATGTGGGAAAAACTTGTCTGTTATTTCAATGAAACTTACTGCTGTAACTTGGTGCGCTCCGCTGTCCATTCTTCTTCCAGGTCAGATATTATCTTCTCAGATGTATCCTCTTCCCTCAGACTCCACAGATCTTCTGCTTGCAGAGGAGAACGGTATCCCTTAAAAACTAACCTGGAAGCACACATAACACAAACTAAATGCATTACTTTCACTGGACCAACAAGTATTTAAAAGAGTTAGAAATTAGAAATGCTATTCAAAATCATTTTTATTTCCTTACCCGCTGAACCACCAGAAGAGGATCTTGGACAAGAATGATGCATCTTGAACAGGACATGCATTCTGAGAAAAGAACAAGAACAAGTTGGCTACAAATACACTATATGTCCAAAAAGTACAGAATGTGGGATATGTGTTTAAGTAAATATGAAATAAAATGCCTATGTGCTTACAAACTCTGAGTAAACATTTTATTTTTGGGGTTTAACTATAGGCAAACTTGAAATACCATTGGGTCCCATCATCACATAGTCATTTGGCTATAATTCATTGACTTAAATATATTTGCCCACTTTACTTATTACCCCGGTACCATTAACATTACAATGTATTGTCCAATACTGATGCCTAGCAGTGTCTTCATTTGAATAACCAAATCAAACGTGTTAATTAAAATATGATAGAGGTACAATTATATTTATATTATAACATTATACACAATAATAACGAGGTGTGAAACTGTCAACAGTCAGTTTTAGAAAGAAGAGTTTCACAGTTTTGCTTTCTTGGATGGAGAAAGCAGTGGTTAGAAATCATATTTGGCAACATTGAACTCAAGAGTAAACAGAGAAACAGTGTGAAAGTGCCTGTGAGTAAGAGTGGTAGACCTCTATCTTTGTGTGTGTTTGTGTGTATGTGCCACAGTAACACACTTCCACCCACTGCTGACCTCAGTGCTGCCCCCTTGCCTGTACAACCATCCACCCAAAAACTCACTCTCTCTCTCACCTCCTCACCGGAGGTCTCACTCTTCAGGAGTGTTGAAGAGTGAGTAACTGTGAGTAACCCTACACAGGAAGTGACTGGGCCAGGAGGGGATCAAGGGTTGTAGCACCGACGTCTGTGGCTAGAACCTCATCATAAACTTCATCATAAACTAATTCCACTCTGAGCTTGTTTCCTTGTTTTTCTCTGGAGGAGAACAGTCAGATGGACCACTATCTCACGAGATGTCTGGAGATTACGTTCTGTGTTGCTCTGCTCTGTGTCTAACTTGCATACATAACAACCAAACAGTGGGCAGAATGAGTCAAGGATTTAGTTTAAAAAAAGGATATATCATTATCCGGGAAGGAGGACCACAGAGTGTCCATGTTGATGAGTCAAGCTGACTGCTGAAAAACATCTTTCTTATCCAATAGCTAATATCTAAGTGCTACATACTTGCGGGAGACAAAAGTTGCTACCACCATTACCATAATTCACTTCAAAATGGAGGGGTTGTGTTCTATATTACATAAGAACACTAGTAAACAACAGCAATTCACCACAGGATTGTTTGTGAGGGATTATTTTAGCTGATGAAGAGTTTGCCCCATTCGTACCTTGAGGGCGGCTTTGCCTGAGGGTGCCCGGTCTGCAAAACAGCTGAGGAAGAGTTGCCCCAATTGCAGGGCGAAATACGAGAAAAAGGCCAAATACCGCACAATATCTGGAGAAAGACCCTGAAAAGCAGAGACACCAGAATCAACAATCACATACAGATGGCAGAAAAAGAGAGCGCAGGCAGACTTTCCATTTTAAACGAGTACCACAACCAAGGATTTCCCATAATGCTACTGTGATGTTATTCCAGTCCCGATCCGCAGACTTCCCAACACGTTGTTTACATGCTGAACATTCTGTTCTTATGGAACTCTGGAACACACCTTGTTGGTGATTATCCAGCCCAAAACTACATCTCCTAATGAACCTTGAAGGGCTTGTTTACGGAGGACATTTCAAAATGGAGTGATGTCATTTCCCAAACTAAGGATTAATGTAAAAAAAATATGATCTGTTGTTTATTCTGTAAGAAATCGTGCAGTGCTGCAGTGCAGAGCCCCTTCTTACTTCGCCTAATGTCAGAAGACATGGGTGTGCACGAGCATTAACAACATAGTAAAGCTTATTTTGAACAGTTAAGGCAAATCATGGTGAAAACCAAACTCTTTAATGGCCTGCTTTATATAAATGAATTACGTATGAAAAGAGCCATAAAAGGCCTCAAGTCACGCTACAATCTGGAAACTCATAGATTGCTGCTGTTCAAGCCTCCGGCCACTATTTGCTGGTGATGAGCCAAAAGTAGCTATATTTACAAACGCTTCACATGTGCTGTTCATATGCTGCTCATGCATTTCTATACATATAGTAGATTCTAAGTTTGTCTTTCTGGTGTCCTGGATATAGCATCCTGGCTTCACTATTGGAGCGCAAGCCATGTTGAGACAAATCTGTAGTAAACATCCGTTTGGCCGTGGAGACCCTTGCCAAGATAGTGGCTTTATTCTTAACCACACCACAAAATAAAAAACAAGGCCAGAGTGGTTTCGGTGGTCACAATGTAGGCCAGTCAAAATCTCTTCCTACTCTTATTCAAGCATAAAGTCAGCATGCCAGTGAAATATGCTTATCTGTCTTTATGTTTGACCCATTTTTGCATGACATAGGTCAGAACTGCCTAATCTCATTTCTAAAACTGGTAAACCTGTTTTCTTGTTAGCTGTGTTTTTGTCCTTGGGCTGAAAAGGACTGTGTGGCATATAAAATTGCTTAGAAACGTACTATGGACTGGTTATTGACATGGCACATAAAAATGTTTATAACTTTGAAATATTTAAAGCATTAGATTTTAATTATTTGATTAAATAAAAGAATTAACTTAACCCAAGTGATTTACATCGAGTGAAGGTGATCAAAAAATTAGAATTTTGTCTTAAAGAAAAACACTTCCACACACTATAAGATCCAGTAGGGGCAAAAGTCAGATTTAAACACTTTCTGACATATGTTTCAAACTAACACCTACTTGGACTTCACCTGAACTTATGATATGAATGTGACAAACCAAGTCCAAACCTGGGGAAAATCAACAGTGCTAAAAGTAGAAACTGCTGGAATGCTGAGCTGCTGTGTGTTTGGGAGAGTGTGCTGCGATGCATTTGCTTGTGCATGTGTGGATATGTATCTACTGTATGACCATGTATGCATCTGTGTTTGTCTGTATGTTTGAGTATGAGGATGTTTTCATGCGTGCACCTGTGTTTTGTTTAATACATCCAAATGTGGAGGAGGGTTAGTCCAGGGTTTTGTGAATGTACCATGAAACTGATATTTCCCAGATTTGGGGTCTGTGTCAATTGTCATTTCTCTCACCTGATCCAAAGCCAGCTGGACCTTTGCATGAAGTGGAATAAGGGAACAGACCACGCCCAACAGCCAGAAGAAGAACAGGAAAACAGAGGAACGGCATCCCCGCACTCTCTCCCAATGAATCACACACACAGCTAACACCTGTCAAACACACAGCTGTTAATAACATTGTTCTCATCTGCTAAAATTACAGTCTGTACAAAACAAGTGATAAATAACTTTAAAAAGGAGCTTAAATACAGAATGCCCTCTTCCTGATGAGTATCTACTGAATGATGCAAGTTTTAAAGGTGAAGCGTGTAATTTTTTTCAGTGCTAAAATACTTTCTCCTATCCCGGCTTAATTCATTTGTAGGCTCCGCCCCCAGAAAGTGTAAACACTGTGGTTCTGTTTGAGTGGTCAGTGGTGTGAGTTGGGGGTGGGACTGTCTGTTTGGCCGACCAATGGAAAACTGGGAAACTTCATTACTTCATCCTTTTTGAAATTACATATTTCACCTTTAACTCACTGTGAAAGACTTTGAATAGATTTAATTACATTTAATAGACTTAAATTACAACTATTGAGGCAATGACCTTTAGAGAAGGAAGAACAGCAAGCAAAATTTCATCCTGTCAAATGAACACCCAACCAAGAAAAAAAACTATGAAAAATGATTGTATACATGCAGGTTGCATACAGGTTATTTCAGTCAGTAAACAGCTTTTGCAACAAAGTATATGGATAAAACATAGAGCATCTGAGAACTGAATTTTAGTGGATATGGACTTTACTTTTAAAATTATACTATGCTTTCTTGACCTGAAGACTAATCCATCATTAAATTTGTTTTGTTTTTGTTTCAGCAGTTTTGTCGAGGTTATATTGGGATTTCCCTGTCTACCACCACAGCTGCCTCCTCTAATAAAACAACACATGTTACGTGTGGCCTCTGTTGATCCCACATTTCTCTTAATTACTATGATTTTTCTTAATCCAAAAACAATTTGAAATTCTCCATTTCTCACTGATCCCAAGCTTGATGTGATGTTGATTTTTTGCTGTATATCCTAGGTAGCGCAAAACATCATTTGATTACGTAAAAAGCAGCCTCCTGGTGTGGTACAGATGAAGGATCAGGACTGGACCCAAAGACGCCTCCACAAAACCAAACCAAAGCCATATAACCTCAGATAAATGAGGTGAAACCTTTAAAAGGAACTCTTAATCACATCCTAACAAAACACGCCTGCGGAGGTTTTTGCGCTACCTGGAAACAGAACACGTAAACCTCATGTAACATCTGCGTTGTTGATGTTGTGTTTAGACCTTACGTCTTACGAGAATAAGCCATGACTTCTCCTCTGGACAGTAAGCTAAAGCTTGTAATTATACTGGAGAGTTAAGAGCGATAGAAGACAGAGACAGATCTGCTTCCTGCAGCTTAAATGACAGCATGCAGTGAAACCGGCAGCAGCTTATGGTGGGTAAAAAAAAAAGGAGCCAAGCATTACAGCAGACTTCAGCTCCACACAAAGACATAAACCAAAAATTCAAGAATAAGGGGGGGCAAATGTAAAAATGTAAGATTGTGGGAATGTGTAGTGGTTACAGCCCTATCTCCATATCCCTTTCACAGGTTTGGGAATGTCAAATTAAAGCAAAAATAATGATCAAATGATGAAGAGTATTTTAAAGAGTCATTTCAGGTGTTTAATCTAGTGGACTAATGGCATACAGTCCCAGGAAAGTCACATTTTCTAACCTGAAAGATGGGGAATTTGGCAAAGTTTGGTCTTCTTTTACTGAATCAGCCGCTACAACAAACTACACTCTTAAAAATAAAGGTGCTTCAAAAGGTTCTTCTGTAATATAGAATTATTCACGGTATTTAGAAGTGCCCACGATAACAATATTGTGCATATTCATTACCGTGATATATCGCATTACCGAATACCGGCACAAGTCTAATCGCGATTATTTGATCTGATTACTGTGCTTTTTATACAACACAAGGTTGTAAACAAAACAGACAGAAGAGCACCAGTTTGCTTTTCATGCACTGTATAGTCTATACAGGGCTCCAGACTCATTCTTCCCACTGGTCGCTCTTTTGCAACTAACTTTCTCAGCTGGTCGCACAAGCACATGATTTGGTCGCAATATTTTTTTTATTTTTTTATTTTTGTGCTTCAACATGGGATTATTCAATGCATGCTAATGAGCTTTTATCATAGTTTATAGTTATATGGCAGGGGTGGCGAACTCCGGTCCTGGAGAGCCGCAGCCCTGCAGAGTTCAGCTCCAACCCTAATTAAAACTCACCTGCCTGTAGCTCCCTAGTAACCGTTCAGACCTTGATTAGCTTGTTCAGGTGTGTTTGATTAGGGTTGAAGCAAAACTCTGCAGGGCTGCGGCTCTCCAGGACCGACGTTC
>NW_015645076.1:1180757-1186107 GCF_001515625.1 Sinocyclocheilus rhinocerous | reverse complement strand
AGTGGACTAAGTGGACTAATGGCATACAGTCCCAGGAAAGTCACATTTTCTAACCTGAAAGATGGGGAATTTTGGTCTTCTTGGTCTTCTTTTACTGAATCAGCCGCTACAACAAACTACACTCTTAAAAATAAAGGTGCTTCAAAAGGTTCTTCACGCGATGCCATAGAAGAACCATTTTTGGTTCCACAAAGAACCATTCAGTCAAAGGTTCTTTAAAGAACCATCTCTTTCTTACGTGAAACCTTTTGTGAAACAGAAAGGTTCTTCAGATGTTAAAGGTTCTTTATGGAACCACTGCAGAGTTCAGCTCCAACCCTAATTAAAACTCACCTGCCTGTAGCTTCCTAATAACCGTTCAGACCTTGATTAGCTTGTTCAGGTGTGTTTGATTAGGGTTGAAGCAAAACTCTGCAGGGCTGCGGATCTCCAGGACCGACGTTCGCCACCCCTGTTCTATGGCATCGTGAAGCACCTTTATTTTTAAGAGTGTAGATGGCGTGTGTAAATAAACTCCAACTGGGGGGGGGGGGCGCAATTCACTCTTAGAAAATTCCCCTTCTCAGTAGAATTGTGGTGGTTGTTGCTTTCTAAACTGTTCATTACATAATCCCAAATATTACGCAAGTATACCCACAGGTGGTAAAGGAGGTTGGGCAAGGCAACGAAGCAATATTTCCATAATTTAAAAGCAATATTTATGCACCCACTTAATAAAATCTCCAAAATGGTTATTGAGGTTTTAAACCTACATTCCAGCACTTGACCAAGCTATGACAATGGTGTATTTCACTCTTTGACCAATTAAGATCACAATCTTTTAAGAAAGCGGGCTTTTAAGGACAAGATCACACTGTTTAACTCTTTAAGTGTTTTTTTCTTTGGCATTAGCCAATGTTGACTTAGGTGTCTGAGGAGACCACAGATAGGTCATGAGTCTGGTCTGGAGTCCGTCTCTGCAGGATGCAAATGGAACATGCGGACAGAAAACGATGATGAGATTGTGTTCATTAGGCAGTGTGTAGGTGTGCCCCTAACCTAGTTCACCTCAGAGTGTCACAGTCTATTAGATGAAAACAGCTCCTGCTTTGTAAGGGTTTAGGAGCTATTTTGCAGACATAAGCAGGTGTGTTGAGAAATGAATTATGGGGAAGGAAGGCTTGTAGGAGGGGAATGAGTGAAGCTTAAATCTCCAATGTACATTTGTGTATGTGGGCCCATGCATCCATCTTTAAGGCTTAATATGGGATGTTGGTGTCCCCACTGGGCTTCATAACTATCACAAAGTAAAGATCCACACTGCTGCAGAATTCCCACAATTCTACTTAATGAAGATCCTCTGGATCGAGAGAATGTTCTGCCTCTTTAATTTGTTGAAATGTCTGACATTTTGTCTAAAGTCGGATGTGTGTACATTCTCTCCTTTTTTTAACTAGCTTCACCAGCAAGACTTCCTCGGTCAACCAGCTTCAAAAGAAAAACACGCTAATTGACCGGTCTCACTAGCTAAGATTTGCATGGCTATGCTGATCAACCTGCTATACAAAAGTGTAAATCAGTCTAGATTACAATGGAGATTCATTTTGGTCTAAACTGGTCTTTTCAGCAAGATGGACAACATATTAAATTTTCAAGGTGCATGACATTAGCAAAGTTTTTGCCAAATTTTGTGGGTAAAAAAACAAAAAAAACAAAAAAGGATTAAGTCACTTTCAAACCAAGTGGGTGACCAACTTTAACTCGCTGCCAAATCTGTATGGGGAAATCTTTCACCCTCATGCGAAATTCCTGATCGTGTGGATTTTTATTCAAATTGAAATGAATGGATTTTGCCTGCACCAATTTGATGACCAATAGTAAATGTAACCACACCTTAAGCCTGGGCACCAATTGCAATCTTTACCATGCTAAGATAAAAATCAGAGCAAGTTACGCAACAAAACCCAGAATTGTTTTGTTCCTTACGTTCATTCAATGAAAATAGATTGGAGCTCATTTTCCATTAATAAACAGTTCTATACAACTTTTTTACGCTGGCTTTTGCTTGTGTGCATATTTCTTATAAGTATAAAAACTAGGGGTTACATTACCACGGTGAGACTACGTATGATGGGACTGAGCAAAAAGACAAGGTGTTGCTGGATTTCCTGTCTTCGTTCCAACAGGATGTAGAAGAATTCCACAAAACCAAAGGACGCCAAGAAGAACCCCAACAACTGCAAAAGAGCAAAGAGAAATACAATTCATAACAGGGTGAGAACTGAGTCACTCTCCCGGGAGCTCCGGTGGTCAATGACTGTAGAGAAGAGGTGCGATTTACATTATGATAAGACTGGATAGGAATCTGTGTGACTCTGAACAAACGGAGGAACAACTGAATTTCAAACAAAAGAATTTTAGAGCGGAAGAGTGAAAAGTGACATCACAGCTCACTAGAGTGCTAACCGCACTCACACCACAAACTGAGGTTACACACATCACTCTCTCTTTTACTGTCTTCCTTGGCTACTAAAGTGTGAACTCGACCCCTCAGTCTACCCAGACCACCACGTTCACTTTTGTTTTAACACTCTGGTTTGAGTTTTATAGCCCACAAAGCTGGTACTTTTGAGACCCGGACAGGCTTGTATAACATTAACAGGTCTTAGCGGTCTTTCTTACCAGTTTGGCACTGCAGAGTGAAGAGAGGGGCAGCCGACCTCTGCCATGGCAGTACAGATGAAGGCAGTAGAACGGAGAGAGAACCCACAAGTAGATGCACGGAGCCCACACCAGGACTGTGTTCTGGAAGCAGTTGCTTAGTTCAGGGTTATGCGTGTACCATGTCTGGTTCCAGTCCTAGAGATGAAGGAAAGGGTGTGCTTAACGTTTCATCGAGTTATATGATAATTGACAGTCTTCATTCTTTTATTGAATCAACATTTTCTTGATCCAAACCCTGTCCACACAGAAACCAGATATGATCTGAATGTTCCAGAACATCTAAAATGAGGTTATAATTTTGAACATCTCATGCTTTGTTTACCATGTTGGTCAATTTTTGCTAGGTATTGTTTATCTTGGCCAAGCTCATCACTGACCTTTTCTTGTCTCTTTCTATTACTGGGTGAGAAGAAGCAACTGAGATTCAATTAAGTTTTGAGATTGGACTAAATCAGTATAACTGTAGGAACAGATCTGCCAGAAATTACAACTGAATAAGCTTGTGAAATCAGTGTATTAAATTGACATCTGCTAGCTTGTTTAAAATATTAAATGTCATGTAAAGTAAATCACATTCTAAACTTTGACCACAGTGCATCTTCTTAACTTACTGTGCCACATTCATTAAATATTCCAACTCTAACTGAAAAGTCATAAAATGCAAGTACTGCAAAAAACACATATATTCTGGTTCTTGGCATCATATAATGTTTCCAAAGAACTTTCAATATAAATATCATTTATAAAAATAATAATTTCTTACATGTGTAAATGTGACATATACAATATAAATTGAATGCTATATATATAAATATATATGTATTGTCCTCATTTGTAAGTCGTTTTGGATAAAAGCGTCTGCTAAATGACTAAATGTAAATGTGTATATATATATATATATATATATATATATATATACTTTATATATATGTGAAAAAATCTTGAAAAATATTCAAGATTTAAGGTCACATAAGAAGTTTGCTCACCCATAGAGGGTCAAGTCCACTTAGACTGCATAAGGTATCCATTCACACGTTTGGTCCTGAAGCTGTACCTATCCCTGCTGTGTATCCTGGTTCTTTAGACTGTTCTGTCACTCTGTGCTGTGTTTGAGTCAAACTCTCCCTTCGTCCTGGGATCTCCTACACACTCTCTTTCACTTTTGTCACTCCTTGTTTCTGAGAGTGTCTGGAAGTGTCTGCTTTTTGACCACCAGTCACAGCAGCAGCTTAGGTGGGTGGTTATATTCACTCTCTCCTCCCAGCAGTCTTCCTTAAACTCTCTGTCTCTCCCTCCTTCTCTATTTATCTTCCAATTTCCCAGACTCCCACGTAGCTACTTTAGGTTCTTTATCAAACCAGTAGGCTACTGTGGTTTTTGCAAAGTTCTCTGACACCACCCGAAAAAAAATCCCCACCCTTAACACAGTCCTCTCCTCCTTTGCCTCCTATAAAACATAACTCTCACTTTCCCCCAAACAGTCACCTCCACCTCAGTCCAAATGCAGAAAGTGTTGCTAGTAACACTCCAGTGCTATTTGTTTGTCTTTATAGAAGTGCTATTTTTCACTTTTCCTGCATGTACCTGAGAAACACTTAGTAAGATCACACACAACCACGCACCACACTCTCCACCTTGTGCTATGCATTTTATGTCCAAAGGGACTTACTGTACACTACACTTACTGCACAGTGCACACACTCAGTCCAACCTGGAATTCAATGTTACCTTATGTAACATTTATTATCTCTAGTGGGACAATCATCCCGTACAATTTGCGTATGTATGTGAGAAGTAAAAAGTTCTCACTTAAATTTCCTCCATATTCACAACAGGTGCTCAAGCATTTAAATATGTTCCTCGTTTTATTGATGAAGCCGCATCATTCTAAAATAGGGAAGCGCGTGCCCGCGGCTAGTAATTTGCAGAATACGCTCCGTATATGTCCATATAAGGGCTTTCCGTACAACCTTACCTTACCTCTCTCTGTCTCTCTCGCCCGCTCGCGTTCTGTCTCTCGCACGCAGCCTTGTCTGAGAACATACTCAGTCGCAGATCTTTAAAGGGGTCATATGATGCGATTTAAATTTTTCCTTTCTCTTTGGAGTGTTACAAGCTCTTGGGGCATAAAGAAGATCTGTAAAGTTGCAAAGACTAAAGTCTCAAATCCAAAGAGATATTCTTTATAATAGTTAAGAGTCAGCCACGCCTACCTAAAACGGCTCGTTCTAACACGCCCCCACATGTCTACATCAGGATGTGGGAAGATTTGCATAACACCGCCCAAATGTTCACGCAAAGAAAGAAGACCTAACTTTATTCTCGCTGTAGTTTTGTTGTTGCCGCTGCCGCCATGTCGTGAAGACGCTGTGTGCTTCGTTGTGAAAGCGAAACTACTTTGTTTGGCCTTCCAAAAGAGGACGATATCCGCTTCGTCATGCCTAGAGCTGATCTGTGCTGGTCGCTGAGGAAATACATCAACTTAGTGCTGTGGATTGCCGGCACATTTTATGGAGGACTGTTTAACGGCGCAATGCAACGCAACGTGTAAAAAGACAGTATAAGTCATTATAATCCATAATTATGTCCCCACTGGATGCAACAAATGCCTCGTTTATAATGGGTTTTAATGTTTTTGTCTCGTCGC
>NW_015645076.1:1171221-1178970 GCF_001515625.1 Sinocyclocheilus rhinocerous | reverse complement strand
AGCACACCTCGCTTTTCAGACCGATGAGCTTTGTAAAAATCGACGCGTTTCAAAAAGGCGGGGCATAGAGGAGAAACAATAATGTACAGTATGTGGAAAATAATGTGTTTTTTGAACCTTAAACCGCATAAACACATTTCATTACGCTAAATACACAAAATAATGTTCTTTTTAGCAACATCATATGACCCCTTTATTACAATAGATAGTTTTTATATAGGACTACGCGCGTTCGTGCTTCGCCAGCTGTGGATAGGCGTATACTGGTAGTATTTCGTCATGTCAATTGTATTCTATTTTAAATGCTGCTTTAAAATAAATAATACTTTTTTAGAGCCTTAGTTATTCAATTTCTATCAGTATAAAATGGCATAAAATTGTAAAAAAAAAAAAAAAATTACTTGTTGCTAAGGCCACCATAAGTATGTGATTTTTGTGTATGTGGTTTCAGTTGGTTCTAAATGTTACTATAAGTTTGAATTGTTGAATAACTATTGAAGCATAATTTCTTTGTGAAAACGTTTGTACACAGAATGTATGCACAAATATATCCATACACACAGTTAGTGAATGATACTCACTGTTTTGAATCTGTGCAGAAAACTATCCTAATCAATTGGTCTTATAGGCTACAAACATGTCATGTTATAAAATGTCTTTCTAACTGTGGTCTCAAGAAGAACTTGCAAGAACTGCAGGCATGCACCTGTTTGGCATGTCAAATGGGTCAAGCCAAGTGTTATGGTAAGGGGTGTAACATTTCCGTCACATGCTTGAGGTATTCGGCCAATCACAACGCACTGGATAGCTGGCCAATCACAGCACACCTCGCTTTTCAGACCGATGAGCTTTGTAAAAATCGACGCATTTCAGAAAGGCGGGGCATAGAGGAGAAACAATAATGTACAGTATGTGGAAAATAATGTGTTTTTTGAACCTTAAACCGCATAAACACATTTCATTACGCTAAATACACAAAATAATGTTCTTTTTAGCAACATCATATGACCCCTTTATTACAATAGATAGTTTTTATATAGGACTACGCGCGTTCGTGCTTCGCCAGCTGTGGATAGGCGTATACTGGTAGTATTTCGTCATGTCAATTGTATTCTATTTTAAATGCTGCTTTAAAATAAATAATACTTTTTTAGAGCCTTAGTTATTCAATTTCTATCAGTATAAAATGGCATAAAATTGTAAAAAAAAAAAAAAATTACTTGTTGCTAAGGCCACCATAAGTATGTGATTTTTGTGTATGTGGTTTCAGTTGGTTCTAAATGTTACTATAAGTTTGAATTGTTGAATAACTATTGAAGCATAATTTCTTTGTGAAAACGTTTGTACACAGAATGTATGCACAAATATATCCATACACACAGTTAGTGAATGATACTCACTGTTTTGAATCTGTGCAGAAAACTATCCTAATCAATTGGTCTTATAGGCTACAAACATGTCATGTTATAAAATGTCTTTCTAACTGTGGTCTCAAGAAGAACTTGCAAGAACTGCAGGCATGCACCTGTTTGGCATGTCAAATGGGTCAAGCCAAGTGTGTTTAAAAGAGAAGCGCTCAAGCGTTCTGTTGTAAATAGACTAAAAACTGAGACATAGGTTTAACACAGACATACTCATGTAATGCAATACATACACATTTTCACACACAAAAACTCATTCACATAGGCACCCAGACATTCTCACACACAAGTTTGTATTACTAGACTGGCACTAGTTAAACAGACGGTCAGACTGATATTATGTCTGTCTCTTTTGAAGCTCTCAGTAGTCTGTTATGAAGTAACATCAGTCCAACAGAAACCCTGGAAAAGGCCATACACTGGTGGAAAGTTTTAGGTCGACCTCAGTCAAGGAGCTTCTGCAGAGACATGGAAAAAACGATGGATAGACAAACCTTACCACAAGTGCTCCCTGTGGCCAGTCATGTGTGTGAGGAAAGCTGTATTGAGTTATTCCTCAAGGTGAGAGAATATTTATACATTCAGGCTTTTCTTAAAAGTTGACTCTTTTGCTGCACCATATAAGGTCCTACTGATAAAACACATTAAAATAACAGGTCTCATTTCTACTCACACACATTGATCGAGGATCCTCAAGAATCATTTCTAATGACCAGAAGGTAAATCGCTCAGAGTACCCAATAAAAATTAGGCCTCTGAAGGGAGCTCAAAAGAAAGTGATAAAATAGCAGCAAGAAGTCTCACTGCTCATGGTGATTATGACTTGGAAAGGAGACAGATATAATCAGTCCTGGTTCGCTAGTTGCCAATTTTGCCTCTTAGTTTTCATTGCTTTTAGAGAGGCTCACAAACCAAGCAAGAACTGGTGCAAAATGACCAAACTCTAGACTGATTTTCCAATTATTTTAAAGTCATTGTGAAGGAATTAAATGTTGTGGTCAGAAATTAAAATAGGAAGACACCTATACTAATGGTTTTGAATGTCAAACAGAGAGAATTTTCATTTTTGGGCAAAGTATTCCTTTAACTAAGATTGCAAAACAGCAGTAAATCATTTTAAAAAGTCAGAGAGCTGCTCTCATGCATAGATTTTTATAAAAATTTTCATTTGCACTATCGACTCTCACTTGGGGTTTCAGTGGCCAGACCACCTAAGACAAAATCGCAAAAACATAGCATTATACTGTCAGGACAACTAAAGAGAGAGATGAACTGATGCATTCTTCCTGGTCAACCATGAATCCACCAGGGGTTTGGCAAACGGACTCCAAAAAACAATGACCATCTCATTCTGTCTATAGTTTTGAGGACAGTACTTATGGCCGAAAACTCCATGAAATGAGAAAATGTCTCTTTGCTTTATTCCCCGATAAAGCTGTTGCTGATGAGATTATTTACGTGTGACTGTAGCTCTCAGAGAACAAACAACTGTCTGTGTTTCCCATTTAAAATACTCAAATCAGCATGGCTGCCCACTTTGTTTTTGTTAATCAAGACCAGACAGCTAAATAACAGTCTTACAACCAAACAAGTCAAAGTGCCATTACCTTTTTATGCTGTGGGGTGGGGCCAAACTGTTTCCCACAGCTGAATTGTGCGTATCAAAGATACACTACATATAGTGTTGTGCATCATGTCCTGTGCTGACCACCACGACATACACTTCGTTATGACTGTATGTTAGGTAACTAGTCTGTGGTGTTGAGTGGGAAGCCAAAAATATCCAGGATACCAAAATTAAACATAGACGTCACTTAGCCAGAGAACTTTGCACTACTAAATTTATACTTACACATATAGCAATTTTAGGGGGGAATTATATTTCATATATATTTCAAATGTATATTAAAAGTAGCACAGCTTAAGGAAATAATTTTTCAATTTGAAAATATATTTCGTTTAAACCCTCAAATTACAAAATATTCTTCAAAGTGTATTTCAAGAGGATAGAAAATCCGGTAACACTTTACATGAAGGGGTGTGCATAAGACTGACATGACACCTTCATAATCATGACATGACACATGTCATGAATATGAAGGAGGTTTTATGCATGTTTATGACAACTGTCATTAAGTGTCATTCGCTCAGTTATGTCATTTTTAATGCAAATATGACATTATTTGACCTAACCCTAACCTAACCCTACCTCTACCTTACCCCCAACCATAGCCCATAACAAAGACATCTCAAACAATGTCATATTTGCATTAAAAATTACATAACTGAGCGAATGACACTTAATGACAGTTGTCATAAACATGCATAAAAAACCTTCATATTCATGACGTGTCATGTCATGATTATGTAGGTGTCATGTCATGATTATGAAGGTGTCATGTCAGTCTTATGCACACCCCTTCAAGTAAAGTGTAACCAATATTTCATTTTTGGGTGCACTATCCCTTTAAGGGGATAGTGCTATGCGCTATTATGTTGTATGAATCGGTCATATTTTAATCATGAACAAAAAGTCTGTAAAAGTGTTGTGGGTTACACTTTACTTGAAGGGGTGTGCATAAGACTGACATGACACCTTAATAATCATGACATGACATATGTCATGGATATGAAGGAGGTTTTATGCATGTTTATGACAACTGTCATTAAGTGTCATTCGCTCAGTTATGTAATTTTTAATGCAAAGATGACATTATTTGACCTAACCCTACCCCTAACCATAGCCCATAACAGACATCTCAGACAATGTCATCTTTGCATTAAAAATTACATAACTGAGCGAATGACACTTAATGACAGTTGTCATAAACATGCATAAAAAACCTTCATATTCATGACACGTGTCATGTCATGATTATGTAGGTCAGGTGTCATGTCATGATTATGAAGGTGTCATGTCAGTCTTATGCACACCCCTTCAAGTAAAGTGTAACCGAAAATCCTAAATGTATTTTTTTATATATATTTTGGATAACACAAATACATTTAGATTGAAAATATGAACATGAGATTGAATATATGAAGAATGGTCAAAAAGAATGAGAAAAGATAAGCATCTAAAATGTACATAAAATATTATTTAAAATAATAGTTTTAAAAACATGTAAAATATTAGCAATATATTTAAACATTCCTGAATATGTGTGTGTGTGTATATATATATATATATATATATATATAATGTTACAAAAGTACTTTTGTATATTTTTAAATATGTTTAAAATATATCTGAAATGTATATTTTTCCATATAGATGTGATGTTTTTAAAATTGGTTCCATCTTTAAATTGAAAATTGTCAGTGCGTTCATTTTTGGCATAAAAGAAATATCAATAATTTTGACCCATACAATGTATTTTTGGCTAGTGCTACAAATATACCCCAGCGACTTAAGACTGGTTTTGTGGTCCAGGGTCACATATTTGTGTTAAAGCACATAAGCATCACTGAAATGGGTCAGATTTTTACAGATTCAATGGTTAAGACTTCTTACTGGTATTTTTATGTCAGATGTGCTCTGCGTATGCTTCGCCAATTAGCGCAAAGCCATATGGACTAGATAGAGATTTAACATTAGTGGAACAGGAAGCTGAAGACAAAGCAGTGCAAAGAAACTTGGATTGTTGCAACTTTCAGCCAAAAAGAGTCTGTTGAGCTGGGAGAGACCAGAGTGTCTGTCTCTTTGTCAGTCTGGCAGAAATAGTGCCAGAGCATTGGTACACCAGTCAAACTCCACTCCATTTCCTCTAGTCCCTCTCTTTCTCTATCTGTCTCTCTCTCTTTCATTTACTCTGGAGCGAAAACTGTCTAGAGAAAATAATGGTGTCGTTTTCAACCTACTCTCTCCAGTGCAGATAAATATAGCTCTGGCCGCAGAGGTGCCAAACCCATTAAGACGCAGCTTTTGGTAGGAAGTAAGAAAATATCTTCTTTTTTTTTTTTTTTAAAGAACCATCATAAAGTTTGTGGCAAAGGGCCAAGGAGTGGTAAATCCAGATGTGTCAGCCTACGCGTGCAATTATGACTTGTGTTGTTTTCTGCCACGCTTTCCCCTCCCTCCTTCCACCCTGCTACACCGTCTGCCCCTTCTCATGATTCAGGAGGGATCAAACGTCTGGCTATGTGCTGTCAAGGTCGTCTGAGTTTATGATTTCAAGATTTTGACAGGTTTGTCATCTACAGACATGTCTCACAGGTTTCCACTAACCTTTCTGTGAGATATTTGCCACCAGGCTTTTCTGAAAACTGAATTGTAAGTTTAGACATCTGTAAACTGGCAATGTAGCTTATAATATGGAAACACACACGCAAAACTTGAGTTATATATACACACACACACACACAAATTTAATTAATTTTCCATGATTTTTACATGTTGGTTACTTGAATATTTTGCTGACGTTTTCCTGATTTGTAAAAGTTGTAAAAGATTACTGGAGTATGTGTTTTACAAGAACACATTTTGTCAGTTTATACTTCAAAATCTTACATTTAAATTTAATGTATTACCTGCAGTTTCTTTGTAATTGTTTGAGAAATTTACTGGTAATTTCTGAGTGAAAATTGTTTCTACACCAATTCTTTTTTTTTCCAGTGTACTACCCTTACGAAAAATAAGTTTATTCAAGTGTGCTATTAGTATACTTCTTTTAAACTAAAAATAGGAAAGTATACTTTTAGTCTACTTTTTATATACTTCTCAGAAATGGGCTTTATGTACTTCTCAGAAATATACTTAAAATGACATTTAAGTATACTTGACTTATACTCAGAAAAAGTCTAAATATATTTTTGCTATAATTGTGCTCCTAGAATCCGTGTTTTCATTGTTATACGGTAGGGGGCGCTAGTACACATCTTCTGTACAGAATTTCCAAAAAACACAAGTGAAGAAGAAACCGAAACAACAGATGCTTCCACATGTAATCTAACACGATCATCAGACATAAAACAGTATCAAAACTATGTAACATTATGGAATAAAATGTCAACCAATGAAGAGGTAATAATGACTGTCAAGCTTTGGGACGTTGATCGACTTTATCTACGTTTTGATTATCATTCTGAATCCAATTCATAGTCTTTTTTCAGCTTTTTGTTCAAAATGTTGTTTATTTCTTTATTTTTTATTTATGAAACTTATCCACATTCAAGTGTTTAAAAAAAGAATGCATGAAGCTAGAATAAAATGTTTTTGTTTACAAGCAGATACCCTGTTCTTTTGATGTTTTGTATGTTCAGATATTCATGTAACAAAATATATACAAATTAATACCTAAATAGGGACATAGTAGTATACTTAAAGTATGATGTAAAGTTCACTTAAAGAAAACTTACGAGTATACTTGCAGTATAAAACTACTAAACTAGTAGTTTACTGAGACTATACTTCAAAGTGTACTAAAAATGCTACTACAAGTATTTAATTAGTAAACTATCAGTATACCCATAAGTTCACTTTTAGTATAGTTGCAGTACAAACTAAACATTTTGATGTAAACTAGTTGTGTACTCAAAGTTTACTACTGTTATACTTAAAAGTATACTTTTATATACTAGAAAGTGGGCCAATTTAGTCCCAAGGAGTATTGAAATAGTACACTTACAAGTATACTACTAGTACACTGATATTTGTATACGTACTACATAAAGTATACTTAAAAATATACTTGAAATTTACTTAAGTATACTTACTAAAATAAACTTGTAGTATACTACTTTTTGGTGAGGGTAGTCATTTAACAGTGTTTCTTTTTCTTCTTTGGTCATGTCTTATCTTGCCAGAGCATGGCACCCCTACATGAAAAGGATTAATATTGCATTTTTAGTCACAATCTGAGAAGAGAATTTCATCTTATCACAAATACTCCTCTAATGTGTCAGAGATCATTATATAACTTTATTAAATGAATGGAATTCCACGGTAAACACAAAAGGAAAACCACAGAAGGAAGAGTAATTGCCTGCTAAATTGCAGACACTATAAATAAAGGGTACCTCTGTCTGGATTCCTTTGAATGAGATGATAGTTTGCTCTAACCGGAAGTGGATGCGTCAAGATTTTCATCACTCCACTCAGTCTCCTAATTACAGGCTTGTTAAACGAAAATGTATCTTAATTTTATGCGTCTATAAACTTTCCATATTATGTCTACATGGCAGACCTATCAACAAATGTAACACCTTTATATCAGAGCCAGAGTTGTTAATCTTTCTGACACTGCCACCTCTACACCCCATATATAAGCTATCTATAGGCCTATACTGTAAGCAACTGAAGTAAGATGATATAAGAGGCTGTTTCTTT
>NW_015645076.1:1164289-1171132 GCF_001515625.1 Sinocyclocheilus rhinocerous | reverse complement strand
TAGCCACCTTTATAACAAGAATCTTACATTTTAAGAAACTACTTTATGTTTTACCTGTCATTGTACAGACCGCCAACAATATCTTCTTTGACATTTAGGGGCCTGTGAACCCCATGGACGGAGTCAAGTAGGAGTTCAAAACATTGGTGGCCCTCCCTCACAGCACTAAAAAACCACTTATCATTTCCTCAAAGATTATTACCTATTATATTGTCATTCTGCCCATTAACAAATACGATTTTTAAGGGAGCATTGCAATTTTAAAGGGGCACGGAGGAAGGCAGCATGTGTGGGCCACATCAGGATGATGCATCACTGTGTCATTATAGCCTCTTATTATTCCCAAACTGCAGATCAAAGGCCAGGCACTGGTCAAGAGTCCTTGATTGAAGACTCCAAAAGCTGTTGTCCGTTCACACAGACCTATATGTGCATCCATATGGAAAACCTGCATACTACGCTTGCTAACAAAAAGAAGAACAATGCTGTGGCAAGACTTTGAGTAAACATCGTCCAATTACTTTTAACCGTCTTTAATAGGATGCTGTGGCTTTTTACAAACTATAAGCAGGCCATCTTGCTCCAAAATAGAAGCTTGTGGAAATCCGTGGGATCGGCCCGCAGACAGCTCACTGGAGCCTGTCCTGTAATCTAATGGAGAATACCACCTACTCACCCCTGCTCAGTGACGTACATCCATTCATTTATGATATAATTCGCGGTACGGACTCATGCTACACAAACACGACTTAATGTTTATTAGCGTACTTTGGCTAAAAATATTTTTGCAGGACTGAGGAATAAGAGGGAGCTGAGTCCTTCATGAGTGTTTCTCCAGATCGAGAGTGTTTAACGAAACACAACTGGGAACGAAAATCAAAATTTTTTGAACTGTCGCCTGAATATTTTATTTTCTTACTTTCCACAGCTAATTGGGATCAGATGGAGCTCTAAAAATATTTCAAATTATTAAACCATTTTGGGTTTGGTTTTATACTTTCAACAGCACTGAGACTTTTTACACAGGCTCTGATAGTTACAGTACCATACATATATGTCTCCATACATACAAAGCTGTCCTGGTATGACTATATCAAAAAGGCAGTTTTAAAACAATTGTATTTGTTTAATTAAACATAAAAGGACTGAACTTGTATTATCCAAAATTATACTTTTTTTTACTGTCTTTGTTTTTTACTGTTCATGGTTTTGTTTATGACAAATGGCACAGCTGTCATCCAGATGGGCCGTACTGCAGTCTATATAGAAGAGGAGGGACAGCACTGTAACAGAGAAAAACCTTTAGCGGGTAAACAGTACTTGCAGCACCTTCACAAATCAGAATATATTTCCTTTCGTACGAATTTCTGAACACATGAAAACAGAAAACATTAGGTCATGATTTAAAATAAGATGTTATTGAGAAATGTCACAGTTCAATGAGCTCACTGTTATGAGCGCACTTGTGCTGTATTAAATCGTCCAGAAAAAGATATTTAAGTTTTCTATTATGACAGAGATTCTCAGGCATCTCAGACACACCCTGACGGTCATGGCAAATTAAAACTGTAGGTTTTCAGGAAAAAAAAGACTACCCTCACAATTGCACCTTTTAGACATGTCAGTGGCGGAGTGCATGCACTTTGGAACAGTATGACATAACTGGAAGGTCATGACCCAACAATGGGCTGCAGGTCTGCTCTAATAGGGAAGCAAGGAAAAAATGCTAAGTGCAAATAATATAGTGTAACTAACCACATGATTGTAAATATAGAGGAGGGGAGACAAATCACTTCCCTTACCTTTTAGTTGATGTTAAAGGCACATCAAACTCTATTACTGTATATTTGGTCACAAATTCATCTGTAACTTTGTAACTTAAAACCAAAAGATAAAAATGAGTTGTTTGTTGATGAATTTGTTTCTTCATTGGAACAGATTGAAACAAAAATGTAGTACATTAACTACAGGAAAACTACAGAAATTGAGTTACATCACTCACTCACCAATTTATCTTCAGTGAATTGGTGCCATCAGAATGAGAGTTCAAGCAGCTGATAGAAACATCAACAAAATCCACAAAAAAAATCCACACACATCTGGTGAAGCAAAAAGCTGTGTTTGTAAGAAGACGTCTTTAACTTTAAACCATCGCTTCTGGCCAAAATACGAATCCATAATTAGTGAAAAAAGTGAAAAATCCAGTGAAAAAAAGTCCATCCCCTGTTGTCCTCTTACATCAAAATCCACCAACATATTTGCTTAGAACTGTTTTGGACTGTTTTCGCTTGTAAATGGTGCATGATTGGTGCATATTTCCCTACTTGTTCAGATAAGATGACTTTTTCACTGGAGAAAGCAATATTATGAATAGAGGTATTTTAGACAAAGCAATGATTTGAAGTTAAAAACATCTTAATGGTGAGGCTTCTTACTTTACAAGACATTAATTTATGGAATGGAGATGTGTGGATTACTTAGATTATTGCAGTTTTTTATCAGCAGTTAGAACTCTCATTCTGACGGAACCCATTCACTGCAGAGGATCCATTGTTGAGCAAGTGATGTAAAGCTAAATTTCTCCAAATCTGTTCTGATGGAGAAACAAACTCATCTACATCTTGGATGGCCTGAGGGTGGGTACATTTTCAGCAAATTTTCATTTTTGAATGAACTATTCCTTTAATAACAATCAATCAATCAATAAATGTTTGTCAACTCAAATTGTCTCACTTAATAACTGCAAAGATAACAAGTTTCAAATCAGACCCAACGAGAATACTGTGCCCTCTTCAAATCTATACAGAATGTGTATATAAGCAAAATAGGGTCACTGGAGCTCTAAAGGTGAAAAAAAAATTCTGTCTTTTTCTGTCAATCTTAATATTATTTTAAGGGCATCTTTCCCAAAATTTGCTGGTGCAGACAGAATCAACTATGTTAGTAATAAGCATTTGTACATTATTTTGTCGATGATATGCAGACTATTGCTTGTTTGCCAGCTCATTGTGAAATCTGATTCATCCCAGCCAGCCACAGAGAGGTTTGTCTGGACATGAACGCATGCACCCCACAGCCAGGTGCAGATGCAAAACATGCTGGACAAGCCCCTGACACCTTCTCCTTCAGTAGTCGACTTGTTACAAGTGCGCAGACAGACACAGCGGCATGTACTAGCTTACATCAGCCTGCTGAATTCCCAGAGTCTGCAAGAGCAGCCTGTTTTCAAGCGGTTTAACAAGGTCTGCAAATGAGAAGAAACATTTCTGAGGGTAAACTCTTTTATACTTGCGGTAAAGCTTCTACTCTCCTTGCTTAAATAGTGGACTATAAAAAGAGGTGTGCGTCTACTGGGAGACAATGCAAATTTAAATCTGAATTTGAGTCTTGTGCTGTTGTCGTTACTTTTATGAGTTGGTTTGTCTTTTCCAGGGGGATACCACTGAGCAACAATAAAATAAAAAGTGTTGAGCCAATTTTTAAACTTGCCAGCCAGTAACCCAGTTCCTGACCACAGACTATTATACGCACTAGATTTTCCTGAGTCTGCTGTGCTACGCCGGTGATTTTAAATGCTTCAGAGCCACTTTATATTATGTGTCTTTAATGTAATAACCTTTAAATTAATCATGAGATACAGTGCACTTATTGTGTATGTACATGTATTTACATTGTACTTATATTTTTAAAAATGCTGAAAAAATTGCTGAAAAGTTACTCACCCTCAGGCCATCCAAGATCCACTTCCACTTGCTCACCAGAGGATCCTCTGCAGCGAATGGGTACCGTCAGAATGAGCGTACAAACAGCTGATAAAAGCATCACAATAATCCACAAGTAGCCCACATGACTCCAGTCCAGCAGTTAAAGTTTTGTGAAGTGAAAAGCTGCTTGTTTGTAATAAACATGTTTGTGATTTAGGCATTTTAACTTCAAACCATGACTTCATGGCCAAAATATGAGTCCATAATCCAAAACACTTCCTCCAGTAAAAAGGTTGTCCTCTCACATCAAAATCCACTGACATATCTGTTTAGAACAGTTTTGACTTTTTTTCGATTGTGCATATCTGCTGATTCAGACAAAATGACTTTTTCACTGGAGAAAGCTTTTGGATAGAGGACTCATACTTTAGCTGGAAGCAACGGTTTGAAATTAAAAACATCTTAATGATGGATGTGTTTCTAATAGGCACACAGCATTTCCCTTCATGACGTTAAATGATGGACTGGAGTCGTGTGAATTACTTGAGGATTATTGTTATGTTTTTATTAGCTGTTTGGACTCTCATTCTGACGGCACCCATTCACTGCAGAGGATCCATTGGTGAGCAAGTGATGCAATGTTAATTTCTCCAAATCTGTTCTGATGAAGAAACAACCTGTGTTCTAAACAAAAGTTGTATAATCAGAATAGTGGTCAATCAATAATATTCATACACAAAAAAAGGTGATACAGCACCGGGTGATGTTGAAATGTTATCTGTTAAAACAGTTTTCCGTCTAAATAACTGGTAACAATTGCACACATTGCTCCCTCAAAAACAATCAAGAAGATTCCAGAGGTTATACCTCAATGTATTGAGCAATGGAAAATTGGAAATTGATCATCATCCAGAATCTAAATTTAATTACATGCTTTGTGCATTTTGCATTAAGTGGCTAACACATTGACTTAAAAATCTATTACATTTTATTGTATTAGTTAGTAAAAACGTGAAATTACAGTAATCACAATTATTTGTCACCAGTGCAACATAAGAGGGATGTGCAAAAAGTGTACATATTTAATTACTAAATGCATTATAAGCTACTAATAAAATTACTTATATGCTCCTGATGTGCTAATATGTCCAACATTTTGAAAATGAATACATCACATGGCCCTCGACATACAGTACATTAAAGCAAGAGTTGTCATGTCTCCCTCATCAGTGCAAACAAATAAACTCAATTTTGCATGGAGCTCTTAGACATTACTCCACCACAGCTATGTCTAAGGCTGTCTGACCAGAGCCTTGGAACAGACATGAACACATTATTTCTTTCCACACTTGTGGACATTACATGCCTACAGATTTTGAAAACTCACTTAATGCTTTTATATAGTATTTGTCTGGGTTATAACATAAGCTGGTCCTCTTCATATCATTAATTACGCTGAAGATGTCAAATACCAGTAACATAAAATATATAGTTGTGGTGCTTAAATTACATGTTAGCTTCAACCACAAACATCTGCTAGTGCATTATTCTAATATATTACACCTCAAAATGATGGATATCTCATTTTACGTATCTTGATTAAATAAAGATTAATTTGAAATATAACAAGTGTTAACACTGTACTACTTTTTGTTGTTTCCAGAGGCAACCGCTCTATTCCCTTTTAAAGTTCAGATCCTGTTTCTCAATCGTTTCATCTCACATTACATCATACCCCATTTCATGGGCTGTTTAAAGCTGAAATTGTCTTGTCATGTTGACCTAGCATCAGATTCCCATAACTAACTCACAGTGTTGACTTTACAGGGCGACTTCTACCTACAGTTCAATGTTTACCTAATGCCAGTAGCAGTTTCATAGCAGTCAACACCTTTCTTCAGATGGCCAAGCTCCATTTTTATCACTGCAGTGAAATTTATGCAGTATGTCTTAATCTAAGATATAGCTACAGAAGCCATGGAATTTAACGGCCGACTTGGATGAAAAATCACATTCTACACTTTACCAAAGGCATGTAAACTGGACACCCACAGTTTACACACCATGAAAATGACTTTGAAAATTAATTTACTGATTTACTAGACTGTTCCACTAACTACAAAGTGTGAAATACAGCCTGCCAGAAGTTGGCCCTAAATGCAAAGGGGAATTGTTTTGTCTACGCCACTGAATTGCATCATTGAATACAACTGTGCAAGTATAGGAATAACATTTAGCTATGGGAAACTTTTACACTGACTACCCAATCATGTAGAAAAATGTCTGGTGCTGGAAGTAGATGATGCAAATCACCATCAGTTTAGCTGTCCTACTGACAAATATGTTCTGAACTGCTTCCATACATTTAGTAAACCAAACTCAAAGACTTGTTGGACTCATTTGTGTGAGAGTGCCACAAATGGGGCTTTGAGTGTAAAGTTTATAATACACTAAAAGTAATATTTTGTGATGCCTTGTCTTAACAGTTTTTCTTAGTTTGCTATCGCTGTCTCCACAAACAGTTTTCTCTGTGACATAATCAACATCATACACCCGACGTCTCCACGTGCACGAACGTAGCGACGCAATGACGTCACTTAAAAGCGCTACAACCTTCAGCGCTAATAGATACCTTTTCTCTTTAATGTTAGATATATAATTGTATAATTTGTAGACATGCAGAGAGCCGCGAAGTGTGCTTTGAGACGGGACCTTAGTCGTGCTTTCTGTCCGTCAAGCGTCAGGAACTGTCGTGCAGTAAAGAGAGGTAACCATGAGCTGATGTGTCCTGGAGTCGGACCACACACTGAAGTCAAGAAAACAATTCCTCGAACTTCTGCTCTAATACTGTTTGAATGATGGCTTTTAGTGATGGGAACCTGGGAATAAGAACGGTGGAAAGAATTCAAACTTAGATGATTTGCAAAGGTTACATTGTTTTGATTTCTGTGACATGATATTTTTTTATTTTGGGAAATTTGTAGTTCCTCTCTATGGACCCTTTTCACAAGACTGTGATGACGCGTTTAACGGTCATCAGCATCGTAAATCCTCGAACGTTTTTCATATTTGTATTTTTTTTTTTAATGTATGTACATTTATAACACTATTCTTTGTATTATATCACCTTTGCATCAAA
>NW_015645076.1:1151668-1164130 GCF_001515625.1 Sinocyclocheilus rhinocerous | reverse complement strand
TGAATTTTTTTCCTTTTATTGAAAGTCATGAAAACACTATCGTGGAGTTTTTCTTTTGCTATATGAGCAAATGGGAATGCAAAAAATATATTTGTGGTACTCTCCCATTCACTTTAAAAAAAAATTTTTTTTTATAAGGATTATCAACAAGTATACAAAAATATACAACCCTAGTAACAACAAAATCACAAAACAAAAAGAAATAAAGAAAAAAGAAAAAAAAAACATACAGGGCCAGGGGTAACATAAATTACATTATATAAGGTAAAGGTGCCTCAAAAGGCACTTTTTAACAACCAGGCAAAAGGTCACAGAGCATTCAGTCAACTGTACATTATAGGAAAGAACCAATATTATAAGATGCACACAATGTTATCGATTTTAAGGCTTTAACATTGCTGGAGGTAGATATTGTATCCAAGCAATACTTCAGATCTTTACAAAATATAAGAAATAGGGGCTTTCCAGACAAAAATTTGCACTTATGTATAAAAAATTTAGCTAGCAAAATAAATAGATTCATTAGAAAATATTTGTCCTTTAGATTCTTATCAACATGATAAAAACCAAATAAAACATCCTTGTACAAGAAAGAAAAATTGTCTAAGAGAGAAGCACCTATAAATAAACGGAATTTTTTCCAAAAAATTGTTACATGGGTACATTCCCAAAAAAGATGAGAGACAGACTCATCTACCATTGCACAAAAGGAACAAAGAGGATCCTTCTCTGGAAGCATTTTTTAAAATATAAACATTCACAGGGTAAACTCGATGTAGTAATTTAAAGGATACCTCTTTAACCGTAATTAAATATTTATTGGGTAACGACCACAAGCTCTTCCAAGGAATATCATGAAGATAATTACTCCAGTGAAATACAACAGAAGGAACAGTAGTTATATCATTCTGAAAAAGATGTCAAATCTTTCTATTCCTGAAAGAAGGGCTGAGCGCAAAGCACATTTTTCCTATCACTGTCTCACAGGGATTCGTCAGGGAAATAAAGGAGGGTACAGAATCAACAGAGTTTTTTTAAAAGTGCAATAGCTCCACTGGGAATGGCGTCCATAACTATGGCAAAATCACGTGGGGTGACAGGAATACAATATTTTCTTAAGAACTTACTATTTAAAAGCTGAGAAACCAAAAGAATATTATTTTTAAACCAATCAGGAAAAAATATAGATTTATTTTTATAACAGATATCATGGTTATTCCAGATAAAATAACGGAGGGGACTGAAGTTGTGTTTATATATTAAGTGCCAGGCCAATAGCACCTGCTTGTGGAAGTTTGATAATTTAATAGGTAGTTTAGAGACATTATAATTACATACCAACAAAAAGGGGAGACCACCAACTTTGGAGAAAACATAATTGGGAATAGCATTCCAAAAGGAATCGGGACCATTCAAAAACTGCCTCAACCAATTTATCTTAAATGTATTGTTTAAGGAAGAAAAGTCAAGAAAATTTAGACCCCCATAATCATAGCTGTTTATAACGACAGATTTTTTGATATAGTGTCTCCTGTGTTTCCAAAGGAAGTCAAAAAGCATTCTATCGACCTCAACACAGATAGACTTATCCACATACAAAGAGAGAGCAGGATAGGTTACTCTCGAAATATCCTCAGCTTTGGCAAGGGTACTCTCCCATTCACTGCTATTCAAGTTAACTCAACTATGACGACTTCCGCTGCCGAGAAACCCGGAAATGTGAAAAAGGTCCATATTTCAGATACTTGCAGATGAGGACTAAAATTAAAGTAATATTTTTTGTTTGTAATGCAGATATGTGAATCATGATATTTTCAGACATTATTTAATATCCTAATGTACTGAATATTAATTTACTTATTATTATAATATTACTTTACTGCTAACTGGGTACAAAATAAGACCTGTTTTTTTTTTTTCTTTGATTCCAACAACTAGTTTGGAATTGCTTGCATAACATTCAGAAAAGTTTGATTGTTAACTTTTTTTTTTTTTTTTGCAAGCCTGTTAAAATTGTGTACATATCTAGTTTAAAACCAGTATAAACCCGTTACCAATTAACCTGAATAATGCAGTAAACATTAAATTATGTAATTGTTTTACCTCCATAAAGTAGAATAAGCTCCTTTCTTATAATATCAAAAAATGCTGACTTTATACAGAAATACAAATTTTTTCATTTGTGCTGTTTCGTAGTTTCTCAAATGATTACTATTATTTTAAAATGTGGAAATAGTAATAATAAGCAATGAGAAGGTGTGTTTAACCTTTTGTATGTTTTAAGGCAAAGTGAATGTGTTCGTTGTCTTATTCTGTTGGTATGTGTACAGTAAATAGCTCAGTGTTATGCAGAAGATACAGCGTCCTTCCTCCACCACGTGACGAAGAGGAGAAAGCCATGCTGGACAGTATGTTGAGGGTTGATCATGCAGGAGAGTACGGAGCCAATCGCATCTACGCTGGGCAGATGGCAGTTCTCGGTAGAACTCAGACAGGGCCTCTAATCCAGGTACTGAATGTCATTCTAATGGCTTTAAATGCACATATTCAGTTTAATGCAATAACTGATGTAAATGTACTTTTCACATCTGCAGTATATGTGGGACCAAGAGAAAATGCATTTGGAAAGGTTTAATGAGATCCTGGGTGAGCATCGGGTTCGACCAACATTATTGTTGCCATTATGGAATATCGCTGGATTTGCATTAGGTATGATCTTAACTAGGATTGCTTGTTTACTTGCTTTTGCATAATAACTTTTAATAATTTGCTCCTGCCTCTGTGGTTTCAGGGGCCTGTACTGCTCTTCTGGGTAAGGAAGGGTCCATGGCCTGCACTGTTGCAGTAGAGGACAGCATCTCAGAGCACTACAACAGCCAAATCCGAACACTAATAGAGGCTGACCCAGAGAGATACACAGAATTACTACAGGTAATGTGTGTGTGTTTATATCAGTGCTGTGCACGCACACTTATAGTACAGCATATATAATCATCACTTTATGCAACCATCTATTTTAATAGGCATCTATTCTTTTGAGTAAAATGCAAAAAGGTGAATATCTAAAATGCACACTGAGACATAAACTAAATGTTTTTAATTCAATCAGCTTATTAAAGAATTTCGTGATGATGAAATAGAACATCATGACACGGGATTAGAGCATGATGCAGAGTCGGTGAGTTTGATATGTTGGTTTGCTTATTTGGTTAATAGGAAAAGTATATTACATGTTTTTGCTTCTTTTTTCCTCAAGGTTTTTTTTTTACTTTATTTTTCTCTCTATAGGTACCAGGATATTTGATTTTGAAAACAGTAATACAGGTTGGCTGTAAAGCTGCTATCTATATTTCGCAGCGTATTTAGTGTCATTTTAACAATGCATGACGTGTAAATATTGTTTTGTTTCTGTCAATCTTGTACAGTAAGTAGTTGATTTAAGGAGAGCACATTTTGAAAGAGGTTAGGGTCAGTTTATGTAAACTTTTGACATCTACAACATTTGAAACAATTTTCTAATTGTCTCACAAAGCTGTTTATTTGCTCCAATTAACAGTGTTCACAAAATCATTGTTTTGTTTTATTTTGAGCTGAGAGGACACCATTAACAGATGGGCTATAAAAGAAACCATAGTGGCTTAAAATAAACCATGACATCATCACAGACAAAAGTTCATATATTGATAATAAATTTCAAGTAAAGTGGCTTGAAGATTGAAATGATTGCAAGTAATGAAATATGAAAGGCATATTATCATGCATGTTGTCTGTATGGCGCCACTTGGTGGTCATAATATGTAAGCTGACTTAAAGTGATAGTCTACCCAACAAATATGAAAATTCTTTTCGTTCCCATTGACTTCCATTGTATGGACAAAAAATACAATGGAAGCCAATGGGAACCAAAACTGCTTATCAACATTCATCAAAAATATCTTCTTTTGTGTCCTATGCAAGAAGGTGTACTGTATAGCTCTATGAAAATATGTCTTGCTATGAACGCCAGACCTCCAGAGAACATTTTTCAGAATGGATAAGAAATAGGAGATTAGATGAGAATAGTGGATGACAGTGGAAGAAGTTCACGTTTATTTGTGCAGCGAGTACTTGCAGTTAATATATTTCCTGAAAATAAAATCCATGACCTTGTCATTGCTACCTCTACGTTCCACCACTTGAAGTATAGAAGACAGACATGAATGTAACATCTGACACTTACAAGCAGAGATTCGGTGAACTGAGCAGTTTGTCTTCCCATGAACCAGTTTTCCATCTCACAATGCATCAGATGTTTCAGTGTTCGAATGACATCAGCTTCCATCCATACAACACCCTGAGACAAACTACTGCCAGCTCTAGTTCACATATATAAACAGTGACGTGTGTGTTCATAAATCATAAATCATGTCTCCCAGTTTAGCTCCTGTTGCAAAACACTCATAAATTTCAAAAGGTTTGAGAAGAGGTTAAACAGCAGTGCTCTGATTTTGTTTAGAATATGCATTGTGTAAATGACAGCTGTCAAACCTTTCTGAGATGCCACATTGCTGCATTAGATGTGTTCATTTCTCCAAAGCACAACTATAACATTAATGACATAATGGAACATTAATGGCATAAATACATACATAATGCCTGAAATAAATAATTTATTATTAGATATCATATTTATTTGATATCTTTTTTTACCTGGCAGTTTTTAATGGTTTTATATTTCATTATGGATAATAAAACATAAACAATATTTTTCCCATCACTGCTGTTTTTCCCTCTTTTTTGACATATATCGTTAAGACATAAATGATTAATATTTATTTATGCCCACCTATTCTCTGAATGGCAGCAGAATTTGTGCATCTTAAAGCCCACCTGAGTCAGGGGTTTATTTCTGTTTTAGATTAATAGTGCTGACAGGTTCATTGCATGATGTAAGATGTTTTAAAAAAGCAACTAGTATTGAACTGCATATTTGGCATCCAGATTGTGTGACAAAATTACCATAACATAAAAGCATGAGTGATGAGTCCAGTCAATCTGCAGGTGTTAATACCAGTAAACCATAAAACCGACAACTATATTATCTCACTGTTTAAGAGAACAGAGAGAAAATACCAAAACTTTGAGTCAATGCACAGATGTGTTCACAAAAAACATCATGAAATAGGAAGGATGGTAAAATGTAAGTAAACAATATTATTCCACCGTTTACTTTTCTCCAGAAGGAAGTTTTTTTTTTTTTACTCCCAACACCTGTCTTCCAGATTTACCCATTTGTTCATAGACCATAAATGTATTTTTATGTGCCTGAACTCAACTTTGTTGACCAGATCTTTTTTAAAGCTCAGGATATTAAGCAGCCAATTTGCAGTAATTACCTTTTTCAGTTGCCATTGGTCAGACCTACTTGGGAACTATCAACCTTTATTTCAGCACCCCGAATACTTAACCATAAAGCTTCCTACAGTAATGTCCCACAGTGCCAGAGCCAACAGTAACCACAGAAGGACATCCTGTCTTTACCATTTCATTCTGTATTCATAAATATAACATCACTCTATCGGTTATAATATTTGACTATTAATCTCACTCACTTCACAGTCTGTTAGTGTGTTGAGTTTTTTTTTTAATGCATGATCACTTCATCCAACATGACAGATGGCTACATAATAGTAATTGTAACTCTTTGTGTTTGTTCTGATCTTCTTCTTCTCTACCCTAAAAGTGTATGAGAGTCAGAGACCATAAATCACATAGACCCCAAACTTGACATGATGGTACCAAACGTGCACTGCTACTCAGGCACACAGACACGCATCTGTCTGACATTAAGTGGTGCTATGTTTTACGTCATAACTTTGGAACCTACACTTTTTTTTTTTTGACATTTTGAATTTTCAAGAAAATCTACTCCTGGACTGTTGGTCTGATTTGCATTAAATTTGAAGAAATTATCAAAAGAATTTAGATGTCTAAGCATTGCAAAGACATAAGCTAATGACAACTTGAGGGGCTGCCTATTTAACCATAAATATATATATAATACACTAAATATTAATAAATATTTTTTTAAATAAATTTTATATATATATATATATATATATATATATATATATATATATATATAGTCCAGACTTAAGAAACCTTAATACAATTAGAGGACATTCTGAAGATGCATGACAAGCCATGTCAGATTCTACCCACAGAGTGTGCTACAACAGAAAAACCCTCATAAATCTGCAACCAATGTCCGCACTTCACAAAATGTGGTAGGCCTACATATGGACAATAGTACAGTCTGATGAAACTTGCCAAGGGGGGTGAGATGACTAACTTGTAAGACTAGTCTAAGCATTTTATACAACTGGCCACAGTATAAGGTCACTGTGATTTCTGTAATCACGAACATTATAATTTTTAGTATTTTATATTTTTAGTATTTTAAACAGAAATGTCCATGTCTAAACTGGTAACCAAACTGTGGCATATAGCTTGGCCACCATCCATTAGAATGAGTGCATGATTAGGGGTGTAACATTGGCGTTTAGAACAGGTGAGCATGTTTACGAATGTATAGATGTTTGTCTTTGCATGTCATGACATTGTTTGGGGAGCTTACAGTTGTGTTGGCACCTCCAACAGCTATGTTTCTGATCAAATGGGGCAGCTTATGTGAGGTCCCAGAGGGTGGCGTGACCCAGAGAACATTAATCAATGGCTTTGACAGGAGTGTGGCTTCACCAGCATGACTTCAAGGCCATGCTGCTGCTCAGACTGTCATGAGTTTGTGCCGGCTATTCGAGCTATTTGCCCAAGCATTTGATGAGGCCCCACACGACCCAACTAGTGGTCACTAACAAACCTTTACAGATCCTAATAGTGCTCAGAATTTAGATTTGTTTAGTTAAGAAAATGTGATGTCACGGGTAAAACCAAGAGGTTATAGGATCAAACACCACAGGTGGCAATCCTGTTGACAGTTGACTGTAGCCATTGACTTCGATTGCATTATTTCAATACTATGGAAGTCAGTGGCTACGATCAACTTTATGGTTACCAACATTCTTCAAAATCTTCTTTTGTGTTCATCAGCTGAAAGAAATACATACAGGTTTGGAACAAATTGAGAGTGAGTAAAAGGTGGGTAAAAACAACAACCTTTGATATTCAACATAATATAATGTCTTTTCAGAGACACAAAATTAGTTCAGTGAACCTAAAAAAAATGTCATTGAGTTTTTATGGCATCTGCAAACAGTGATTGACTGTTGTAATCTTTTACAACTTTGAAAGCAATTCAATGACGTCAAGGCTATAATGTGATTTACTCAATGCTGTCATCACACATCATTTATTTCTTCATTTGTCAGCGACACACAAGTAAAAAGTTTTTACATTTGTTAGTACATCATAGGTCAAAGAACAATCCAACATGGTAGGTGTAATATGTTCAGGAATGTATTAATACACACCTGTGATGTTCTTTAGTCAAGAATTAATTTTTTCATCATATTCTGTACATACTGTGAAGGTACAAGAATTCAGACACAGCCATTGACTCTAATACACCTCAGCTGGGTGTAAAGTCACGAGTTAAAACTCAGTGCATGATGAAATTAACTTTCGAGTCACACTCTTGCTGGGGAACCTCAAAATTCAAATCGTGCCACTTGTTTTCTTTGGCTATTACATCATGGAAGCCTGCCAAGACCATCAATCCCGTTGACTGCTTACAGAAGGTTAACATGTCACCTACCATAACGCTAGCTTCAGCACTCGTCCTTTTAGTGGGTGTCTCACACTTTGCACCAATCCAGCAAAGCCTGCGATGTCAGTGCTGATGACAAACAGCCATAACTACACAGCCGTTCTCAGCAAAAATCATCAATCGTCTTGGGTCTTACATGGTGAGTGTGCAAGTCACCTGTACCTTTGCATATATATTTCTCTCTCATAAAATGCACTTGAGCACTGCTGACAGTCGAAACTATCTAAGCTTTTCTAATGATCTCATTCCTTCCATGGTTCAATTCAACCTACAGCTCCAGATGAACTTGGATCTACATGCACTGAACAAGCCGAACAACTGCCTGGCGTGTAAATTGTGGATGTTTAAGTCACAAGCATTCAGCTTAGATGATTAGATGATATGATCCCTTAAGATCACGACCTTTACACATTACTGTGCTCTGAAAATCACATCTACAGTTCTCGGAGGTGCGGCATGCTTTGATGCCTGTCAGCTGAGAAATGCACTCGCCTGCCTTCAAGTGCAGTGATGACACACACATGGACACAGACAAAGTGCTCTGACCACTCGAGCGCTCAGTGTCAGGAACTGACCTTGGCTGTACATTTGAAAAACACATTCCAAACAAAACCGAGTCCTAGTTCTCTGCTGGCCACTCGATTATCACTGTTATACAAGCTGTACACTCACTACTTTACATTGTAGCAAAGTGTAATTTCTTCAGTGTTGTCACATGAAAAGATATAATAAAATATTTACAAAAATGTGAGGGGTGTACTCACTTCTGTGAGATACTGTATATGGGATTGGTTTCCTTTTTAACAAAAATTAGACATTATTCAGGCATCTGCTCCTCTTCGTGTCACTTCTGGTCAGAGCAGCGGAGTTGCTTCAGGTTCAGACCCACAGACAATGTCTGAATATCTACACCATCTTGCCAGCTTCTATTTAAAGAATCTATTGAAGCAGATATCAAAGACAAAAAAGACAAGCAATGCCATCTAAAAGCTTTTTTCAAAACATTCTGGCTTGTATTGGAAAATACGGTGAAGGATTTACACCTTTTTTTGTCTGTTTTTCTGCATTTTGAGGTCTGCTGCGCAGATTGTTGCAATGAATTCTGGGAAGACGGGCACCGTGCGTGCTTCTAAATACAGAAAGAATGAAGAATGTTTTAAGCTCAGTAGATCAAATTCAGAAATGTCATTTGATTAGCTGTTTAGACATTTTTTGTCTAAATATTTTCACTCATCTGGCAACACTTTAAAGACTTCAGCTCTTAAAACTCAATGAACAGTAAAAACATCTTGAGTCAGAAACTTGCCTACAAGGAGTCCAGGTTAAGCAGGTTTATATATTATTATATTATATTATATTATATTATATTATATTATATATTAAGCAGTCCAAAAGTAGATAAGAAAGTAGAATAATTATGTTGAGTTATGCTGAAACTGATTTACCCTTCTAAAAGATGACCAAAAACCTACAAGATATAATATTATACAATAACACCAGTAATATAATTGTGAATAACTATCCTTGCCCTGTCCTGTAAGAAATTCTTATGAAGAAACAGGTAATGTGTTTCTGAGTGCAGATTGGTCAATATTCTGAGTGCGATTGGCCATTATCTGATCTGATCAAATAGCATGTAAGGCTTTTTTATAATTGTTTTATGGATTTTTTTGGAGAATCTTGGATAATTAGTGGAGTATCTCAATGCTATTATATTATATTATATTATATTATATTATATATTAAGCAGTCCAAAAGTAGATAAGAAAGTAGAATAATTATGTTGAGTTATGCTGAAACTGATTTACCCTTCTAAAAGATGACCAAAAACCTACAAGATATAAGATTATACAATAACACCAATAATATAATTGTGAATAACTATCCTTGCCCTGTCCTGTAAGAAATTCTTATGAAGAAACAGGTAATGTGTTTCTGAGTGCAGATTGGTCAATATTCTGAGTGCGATTGGCCATTATCTGATCTGATCAAATAGCATGTAAGGCTTTTTTATAATTGTTTTATGGATTTTTTTGGAGAATCTTGGATAATTAGTGGAGTATCTCAATGCGTCTCACTTTCTAACCTTTTACTTAAGGCTCATTAATGGCAGATTGACGTGGAAGGATGGTGTACATTTCAGCGGTGAGACTTAAAGAGGGCCAGACTTGTGATTTCTTTCGCTGATTACTGTCAGTCTAAAGCCATCCTGGATCTGCCTTCTATCTCCTTGTTCTTGATATTGATTTGCAATTTGTAAATTACTACTGAATTAGGTTGAATTATTTTGTAGCAATATTCTAGATGCAAAATGATGGCATTTGGTTCTTTACTGATTATCTGGTTTTCACTGCTTTGAAAATAGTAGGATTTTGCTGCAATTGTAGCCTGTTTATTGCAATTTTATATAATAGTTACATATATTTCTAACCTTTATTCTTGTTGAGTATTTATATGTACCAATTTCTGGATACATTTCTGTTATATTACCACTTGATTATAATAATATTTGTCATGGTCTAATAAAGAGGCCCTGGACAGTGCTTGTACTTAGATGGAAGCATAACACTTTAGTTGGTCAGACGCAAAGACAGGTCTCCTATACCAAACGTTAGATGCAAAAGCATGTCTCTTATGCCAAAGATGTAGCATGTTTCCATAACATCATTCATTTACCTATACATTTCACCATGATTGATAAGCAGAGTGGATAATGACAGCATCAGTCTATCAGCTGTTGCTTTTTGTAAGGCAACCCTGTGTGATCAATCAGCAGATTGTAAATCTGTGCACAATTCACTTCCATTTCTTTAATTTGAGAAGACATACAATTTTCAAAAGGATTATTTTCATAGGATTATTTCATAGAGTTTTCATTATTCAAGTGAGTGAAGAGTTTCTCCCTATTAGAGTGAGCAGGGAGAGGTCTGCTCCAATGACCTAGAGCCACATGCCATGTAGCTGCAGGATTATGCAGGTATTTCAACCATGTAGGTGTTTAAATCAAAGTCGAGCCCGGTCTAGGGGAGGGCTGGAGGGCTTGTTGTGAGACTAAGTTAGGTGGGGAGGGGATGTCTTTGAAATATGGTTGGGAGAGTGCATGTTATCTTTTCTCCTCGCCATTAGACGTCCAGGTTTGGTGTGTCATTGGTTGCAGCCCAGAGCTGGCACCAGCTCAAAGGGGATGTTGAGAAATGCAATCCATATGGTGGCACTATAAAATCTAGCACGGACCACAACCAAAGACCAAGATCTTTTCAGGACGCCGGCATAGCATCAATTCAAAAACCACCTTTCCCATAGAGCCTAAGGATATTTGCTCTCCAAGACGCCAAGGGGACCAGGACCAGTTGCTTTAAGGGGTGAGTGTTGATCACTTCTAATTTCATTGGCAGTGACAGATTAAGTCAATAAAAGAATTTAAAGCAGTGTCTTTTCAAAACTTGGGCCCTCTACGATAAAAATGGTATTGCTTTGAATCGTCTTTTTGAGGTTTATGCAGACTGTTCCCATTTGGCCTTTTTTAGGGAGGTCCTGTCGGATTTGATATGAATATTCTGTGTCATGTTATGTTCCTGCTTCTGCTGGGAGTCATTTCTTGTCAGAACAACAATCGCAATGCCAAGTCAGGTGGAAAACCTGCAAAGAAGCCTAACAGCCAGGCTATAGAGACGACCCAGCATGGCCCTGAAGATGACCCAAACCCTGCACTAGCAGGTGCTGGCGATTCCAGTAAAGAAACTAACTCTGGAGGTCGTGGCACCGCCCAACAAAGCGCATCTGTCAACAAGCCTGTTGATGAAATGAAGCTGCACTTTCTTAAGAACACATTAGTGACATGCAACGATGGTACAGCCGCTGGGTAAGACACAGCACTGACATCCGCACTGCTAGCCAGAGGTGCACGTATAGCACCTCGGTCATGGGTTTGATTCCCAGAGGGTAAATTAACTGGTAATATTTACACATTTAATGCAATGTAAGTCACTTTGGAAAAAACATCTTCCAAATCATAAATGTACAAAATTGTAGCAGTGTTGCAATGTTAAGTTAAATATCAGTCCTTTGACAGCTTTGTAAATGTCCTCATATGGCTATGTTCCCTAGACCATCTATATTTATTTGTGGCCCACAGGTTTTACCTAAAGGAGTTCAAAGGAAGTAAGAGATGGCTGATATTTTTGGAAGGTGAGTATTTAAAAACGAAGTTAATTTTGTCGAGAGAGGTCAGCAGGCTTAAATGCAGTGCTCAGCGTTATTTTGACGGCTGGTCATCTTCTTAGACATGTAATTTTTCTTGCTTTTTTGGAGCATGGCATGTCACGTTGGTTCAACAGCATGTTGAAAAGATATATAGTCTCACTGGTCAAGAAAAGTAACGTGATGTTGAATTAGACTTGGCAAAATTAAACAATGCAAGAGGGAGAACAAGGTGTAAGCACATAAATCATGTAATGTCTCTTTACTTGGAAAGCCTCGCCAAGAGGAAGTGACTTAAGATGGTGGAGGAGAGACTAGCAAACTTACTTAACATCTATTTGTAATAATACTAAGCCATAACGCCTGTCAAAATAACAGGCTTGCATGGATTCATTGTAAACTTGGCTGTTTTTGTTACTTAAAGACTAATTTTAAAACAATAAAATAATAATGTAGTCAGTGTATCCTCTCTACTGCAAGTTGTTTTTTTATGGATA
>NW_015645076.1:1126220-1151176 GCF_001515625.1 Sinocyclocheilus rhinocerous | reverse complement strand
TACTGCAAGTTGTTGTTTTTTTATGGATAATGTGAAGTTAATTCCAATTATCTCTTTTAGGTGGCTGGTGCTGCTACAACAAAGAGACCTGCGATTCCAGATACAAAACTATCCCCCGTCTGATGAGCTCAACTGACTGGCCACAGACGCGCAAAGGTAGGCTGATATTAACCAGACTCACAACAACACATCTTGCTATCTTCTAGCTAGTCATGCAAGCCATACTCAAGTGATTCTTAATGAAAACCACCTCTCTGATTATTTGCAGGGACTGGATTACTATCAACACAAGTTGATGAAAATCCTCACTGGTATAATGCCAATATTGTGTAAGTATCTAAAAAAATTCAAGAGTGATATTTAGGGCTGGGTTTTGACACAAATTTCACGATTCGATTCGATTCTCATTCACAAGCTTGCGATTCGATTCGATTACCGATTCGATTCGATTCAATGTCGATTATTTTGGATATATATCAGGTACAGTACATGCCAAATTTTCTCAAGGAAAAAAAATCAACTAAAATATACATGAGAGTCAGTTGGTACTACATTACTATAATATTGAAGGTTAAAATTGACTGCTTTGTTAAAATTACACTTAATGAAGTTTTTTAAATAATAAAGTTACAATTACATAATAATATTTCTACAATTCGTTTTTTTTTTTTAATATAAACATTGGTGGCTGTCATAAAAAAATTTGATGGATTTATTAAAACATAAATTAAACATTGAAGAACAGTAAAATTTATAATGAATATGTTATATGGTGCATATATTTAGCAAAATGCCCCTCTCTACAGTTTATTTTTCTATCTGATTAATGAGTTTATGGTCACCTAATATGTTTTTCTGAGGTAAATGTGATGCTACGTGACATTGTTTACAAGCCGTTATATTGACCTCTTTGCGCGTAATTGAGCGATTACATGAGACAGGATACGGATTGTAGAGTTGTATTCTTTCTTTTAACTTACCTTCGGATGTTTGTTCATGTTTATTTTGTGCTGAAACTGGAATTAATGTGGAGGAGATGATCAGTTCACGTGCGCCTCCCGCTACCGCGTCTGTTGAACTGAGGCGCTACAGCGATCTGTCACTCCACATTAAACAACGCCAAAACCGCATTTATTGTTTGAATACTGCAATACAATGGACAGAATTTAAAATCTGAGACTTTGTTTCATATTAAAAGTACCAAAGCACAATGCTTATATATTGCTTATATATTGGATGGGAAGTGCCCTTCAACGTTCGGTCCATTAACTGAAAACAGGCTAGAATAATCGATTCTTGGGATTTAAAATTAGATATCGTTCCGTACAAATGAGAATCGATTAATATTGAGATATCTATATTTTTTACCCAGCCCTAGTGATATTTATATAAGCTTTGTAATTAATACATAGCTGACTTACCTGTCTGACGTCTCTTATCTAATGTGACTAGGTTTGTTCCCTATTGTTCAAGCGATGTGTGGAGTGGTAACAAAGCAGCATCAAAGTCCAAACAGGGAAAAGAAACAGGTACATTTTTCAGACTATAACGGTTTTTGTTACCAAAATTAGGACTCTATATTTTATTTATTCCACCACAGAATATGCTTTCATGGGATTTCAAATCATTCGGGAGGTGATCAAAGATCTTGTCCAAAAAGGACTGAAACAAGCCAAAGTTGTGATGTTGGCAGGAACTAGGTGAGATCTCTGGCTATGTTACCAAATTGTTTTAGTCTGGAGAAAAAATAGTTATGACATTGGTTTGTATCCATTTTTGCATGTTTCTTAAATGATGGGATGCATTTATAGTAAAAGAGAGAGTTTTCCTTGCTGTTTGGCCTTGAAGAATTGTTTGGAGTTTTTATAATTATTATTAATAATAATAATAATTGTTTCTTTAGATAATTATACTTGTGGCTGCTCTGCAATTTGTTTCCTCAATCCAAGAACCATAGCTATTATAAATCCCATAACTGGATTTGAATTCACTTATTAACATATATAACACTAGACCCCCATTATACCTGTTGCTGCATATTGAGATCTAATAACAAGATGCTATGAACAATTGAAACAGAGCCATCTGGAGAACCATGAAATCCTATTCCCGTCCATGGACCACCCCTTGAGTTTTACCACAACACTGACTGAAGCACTATTTTCAGCACATCCTGTTGTCTACCATAAAAAATGTTTACTGCAGCCTGTAATGCTATAGACAATGACATAATATCTATATATGTCCTGCCAAGGAAGTAAAACAAGCTCTGAGGATTCTTCCAATGTTAGCAACATGTTTTGTTGGTTATTCCAAAGCATTTGTTGAAGCCATTTGATATTCAGAACAATATTTGTAGTTCACTAGTTTGACAAACTAGATTTTGAGGGTTGAGGTAATATTTTGGGTAATATTATTTATTCTTTCCTGCAGTGCCGGGGGAGCAGGTGTCCTGCTGAACATTGATAAGGTGTCCAGTCTTCTGGAGCAGCTGGGTGCAGACGCTCAGGTGCGCGGCCTTGTTGACTCAGGCTGGTTTCTGGAGAGTAAACAGCAAAAAGCTCCTGATTGTCCAGACAGTGCCTCCTGCACCCCTGTGGATGCCATAAAAAAAGGACTTCGGTAAAGTGTGCATGCTAATCTCAATTTACAAGAATAATGAATATGTAGTTTTGGTCACAACTTAAATTAGCCTACAGTTTCAGTATTACACAAATCCATTTTAAATTAATTGATTGCATTAGCAATAACCATAACATCCCTTCTAAAAAGATGTATACTTCAGCATACTTTTAAGAAGAGTACTTACTATGGAAATAATACACTTTAAAAGAATATACTTAAGTGTGAACTGAATTGTGTATACTTAAATGTTTTCTGACACTTAACTGCATGTTATTTACAATTAAATGAAGTGTGAAGTGTGTATACTTAAATGTTTTCTGACACTTAACTGCATGTTATTTACAATTAAATGAAAATTTTGTTACACTTCATTTTAAGGTGTCCTTGTTACAGTATAATTATACATTGAAGTAGTGAATAATATTAATTAATATGTACTTACTATAGTCTTAGGATTAGGGTTTGGTTTACAGTTAGTTGCATGTAATTATGCCTAATTTACTTTTAGTAATTAGTACTTTTACTTTTTACTTTTAGTAATAAGTAATGCTGCGTTCAAGTCCTCCTGGGACGTTCGTACTAAGGACAACTAAACTATCAATTTAAACAAAAATTTACCGTCAACTACAGACGTTGCATCCATTGATTCCGCCATGTTTCTCATTGACACGCCCCCAACTCGGAAACTCGGGGCTTAAAGAAAATTTTGAGTTTCCCACTCGTAATAACGACTTTGTGGTGGCGTTCATGTGCGTTCAACTCGTAAATACGATCTATCCGACATGACTTGAACGCACCATAAGTACATGTAACCTGTGTAACAAGGAGACTGTAAAATTAAGTGTTACCAAAATGTATTATAGTTTCAATTTATATGAAATGCAATTATTTCAGTTGTAGTTTAAATATGGCTAAAGTGTACTGCTGAATTTAATGTCATTTCTATGAAACTTGTATTTAAATATATTTGTAATTATACATTTAAAATTATGAAGTTGCAGTTTAATAAGTTTAAAATATAGTTATGTAATGTAACTTTAAATGTAATATCGAATTACACACTACAGTAAAAATTCTAATAAAGTACTTTACATGTGCTTTAGCACAGTTAGTACATCAAAATAAGTACTTTAGTATATAAAAATAAATGTACTTCTTTAAAATATGACAAAACAGTATTAAAAATGATTTAAAATGTACTTTAAAGTAAAACTTTTAATTTGACATTATTATAAAGTGCACTTTTTAGAAAAATACTTAAGTGTTAACAAACATTCATAAAAATGTACTCTTTTTAAGTTTGCTTACTTGGCCCTTTATTTCATTAATATAATATTATCTGCAAGTACAGATTTTTTTAAAAGTATGCTTTTGAGATTTGATCTACACACATTCGATATAATTAAGCACGCTTCATTTTCACAAGGGATGACAAAAAAAAACCTTCAAGTACATGAGTGTTTTTTTCTAAAGCAAGTATTAATGTTATTGTTTATACTTAGGATTAGGCGTTTGTCTTCGTCTTCAGTGCATAACTCATCCTATACATTTTTCCTGCAGACATAAATGAAATCTCAAAATGCACTGCTAGATCATTATTATTTTTTTGATGATATTATATCTCTGTTAGGTTGTGGAGTGGTGTTGTTCCAGAAAAGTGCAAGCAGCAGTATAAAAGAGGCGAGGAATGGCAATGCTTTTTTGGACATAAACTGTACTCCTACATAACCGGTGAGGGTGTGCCATCTGTGCGATATGAATGAAAACATTTTTACAGAAGTGGCTGATGTTCATAAGACTTACTTCCTTTAAAATAACAGAGGATATGTCTCTTTTTAGCTCCACTGTTTGTAGTGCAGTGGTTGTTTGATGAGGAACAGTTACGAGTGGAGAATATTTATATGGGCGGCCAATCGCTCTCAGAGCAGCAGTGGACCTACATGCAGAACCTGGGAAAAGAGTTTAAAAGCTCTTTCAAAGATGTTTTGTGAGTAAATAACTGGCATTAATATAGTAGTATATCACTTAAACTAGCCAAATATGTCTCCAGAATAGCTAAATAGTTACTAATAGTTGAACAGGGACTGCAGATGCAAATTAGCTTTATAGCTAACTCTGGCACAACACTGTTGTTGTGCGTTGTCCCTGTACAAATAAATTGAATAAAAAAAAGAAAGAACAATCATGTCAAAATCATGTCAGCAAAAGTAATTTACAATTTAACCTTATTACAATGTATTTGAAAAATAATGTGTTTTTTGAACATTAAAGCACGTCAACATATTCTGTTACACCAAATACACAAAATAATGATCTTTAAAATAGCATCATATGACCCCTTTAAACTTTTTTTTTTTTTTTTTGCTTAAGGCTGTTTATTTTCTGTGTATTAAAAATGTCCTGCTGTATGTTGTTTTAGGGCCGTGTTTGCCCCCTCCTGTCTTTCCCACACTTTGATTACCAAAAGGTAAGGACATGCAGGCACCCTGAGACACACTCCTCATGGGTGAGCTCATACGCCTGCATTTGAACACTCGTCCATCATGATGCATTCTAGGTGTCACCAAAATGTCACCTCATGATTTCACACTTAATTAATGGCCGCTCTATGAGCTCAGCTGAGAGAGCACTGGGACAGATGATTTGTGAGGAGAACCATGGCAAAACACATGATGAGGTCAAAGTTACAGCAGAGCTATAGCTGCTTATAAACAGACTGATTAGACTACTGCTAATTAAACTGCTATTTAGTTAAAGCTTGTTTCTAAAGCAACTTGCTACAGAGACAGTTGTCAGCTAAGTTTCCGAGGGGACGCAGAATGACTTAGATTATTATTCATATAATTAGTATAACAATATTTAATATAATATATATAATTAATATTTCATAGTGATATAAATTACCTAACTTAATTAAAATCAAGATTTTTTTATTTTGATCACCTCAAACATCTGGAATCACATAATGAATTGTGGTTAATTAATTTACCTATATCAACATTACCACTTTCTGTTAATAATATATTATAGCTAATATATTAACAGAAACTGGAAGTGTCGTTATAGGTAAATTAATTGACCACAGTTCATTTTGTGATTCCAAAAGATTCGAGAAATTCTGGAAGTTATTAATATACACTTCCGGTAAAACGTTTGGAATAATTAAGATTTTTTTTTAAGATGCTTTTGAAAGAAGTCTTTTATGTTCACCAGGGCCTCATTAATTTATATAAAACAGTAAAACAGTAATATTGTGAAATATTTTTACCATTTAAAATAACTGGTTTCTATTTATATATATTTTAAGTAATTTATTCCAGTGATGGCAATGCTAAATGAGAGAGAGCACTTGATTTTATCTATCTGGAATTTATTGTATTGCGATTTTTTGATAATGTGCAATAAAGAATCGTTCACAATAAGACCAAGAACATGCATTCAGAAAGTAAAGGTCTAATGTCTAATTTTTCTTTCCTTCAGTAATTGGATGGATTTCCAGATCAAGGGGACGTCACTCTCTCGTGCTCTGCAGTGCTGGGACAGAAGTCTTCAGGAGGCTATAAAGAACAGTAAAACGCCTCTAAAGGGCTGTCCCTTTCATCTCATTGATAACTGCCAGTGGCCACAGTGCAATCCAACCTGTCCAGCCCTGATTGACCAGGCCACACAACAGGAGATGACTCTGCTCCAGGTGCTGGCCAGTATGGGCTTGGACCTGCAAAAGCTTGGCTTGGATGTAAACGGAGATATTTCAGCCAGCATGGTCAGCAGTGGTGGCTAAATTAGCATTAGAGAGCGGTGGTGTTCTCATCGACACAGTTCACCTCATCCACACTTTTTAGAGATCGTTCAGTGGCTTCCTCTCTGGCCACTTTCAGAAATGGACCTGGGTTTGTCTAGTAAGTCACTGGATTTCAATACCGACAGTCTCCCTTTACAACCGTGTTCTATCAACAGGATTGATTTTTGGTTCTCCAAGCGAGTGACTCCAGCTAGACACAGTTATTCAATGGCTATTAAAACTTCTAATCTAATTTATCACTTCAGTAAGAGAACAGGTGTCTGAAATCAATGCTTTAGCTAAAATTGTCTGACAACATCATAGCGTACCAACAAAATCAAAAAGAGCTGAATTTACTGACTCTGAACAAGGACATTTAGAAGAATGTTTGTCTTTCTATCACATTCTGGAGAAAACCAATGAGCAGTATATAATAACTACAGCTGATTATAAAAAAAAAAGTGACAAGAAACCAGAACATTGCAGTAACCACATTTTCCAAACATCCTGTCACAATACTTACTCTATGTTGTGTATCTGCATTATTTTTTAGTAAGTGCATGCTGTTTTAGGACATTGTAGTCCATTTTGCAGACAAGAATCATAAAAATTACACAAATTGATATTAGTGAATGGATAAATGTGGTATCTGTATAATTTAGCCTTCTATAGGAATAAGAAATGTGCAGTTATTGACAACCATCTTCAAATCTCCTTAAAAATATATCATAATATCCAATTCTTTTGACATTTATAGTTGGTTTGACTTATTTTGAACACTAATAAAAGATGTTTTAGACACATGCTATCTCACTGTGTGTGTGTACCTGGTATTTGTTATGGAGACCAAATGTCCCCACAAGAATAGGAATACCAGGAAAAACCATTACGTCTATGGAATGTCCCCATAAAACATGAAAACCCAACGTGTGTGTGTGTGTTTTACTGGAATTTAGTGTTTTGATTTGCCTGAAGAGCACAGAGGAACCAAATGACAAACATCACTATAGGTTTCATGAGTAGTTGGCTAATGGAAGCTTGTGAATTCTGCACCTTAAAAACTTGTCTTTGACCATTTAAAATGACAATGGAATCTGAAGGGGAATGGCACGGTAGCAACTTTACATGACAAAAACACTGTGGTTAGATGACTGAACTGATCTGTTTGAAATGTGATTCTTGTTCCAACCCAGAATGATTTCCGTGTTAAATTTTTGTGCTTAACCACAATCTCATCAGATATCTTATTTCTACTCTGTAGGTTAGCTGTATTGTTGCTTTCAATCATACCACCGTCTCATTGAAAAGAAAACTAAAATCAACTAAATGTATTCCTGAGCAGAACATTTTGGAGTGGAATTTCAAGACTTCTACATTCTTGTTTGAAGTGCAGTTGTATTTTCTAGGCAGATATATGTTTTAGAATTGCACTTTGTTTCTTACATTTCTTTAAAGGAGAACATTATTTTAGGCTTGATGTCAATGTCTGGCGGATCTGCAAGGTTTTGTTTTCCATGCAACTTCCTAAAAGATTCAAGCGGAGAATTTGAGTGGTAGTTTCATGAGTAAAAAAAATAACCTAATGTTTTCACATACGTGATTAAGCGAAGACATGACTAAGAAACTTCCCAGAAGAGTTAGAACACATCCTGATAAAGGGGAATTTCACTGTTACATCCATGTATATAAACAATTAATTTTGAGAGGAACACAACGGTGAGGGAAACAGACCATGTGTCACAGTACAGACAAGCCTGGCTTCGTGTTCACACCAGTGAGTAGTTTGACTAACGGTCTGAGGTCTCTTAAGGTTATCTAGCTAACTGTGAAAACACGAACTCTACTACATTTAACAGACTATGTCTAGTGAATAGCTAAGAACTTGGACTGAAGTGAAAATAGAAAAGATCATTTGTGCTCACATCCATGATACAACATTAAGGAGTATATTGCATCTCTTGGTTGTTCTTCTGATTAAAATGTTTTATGCATAATATGTAAATATTCAATGTATTCATACAATGTAGTCAAAATATTAATTTGCAAATTCTGAAGCATTTAACATGCTTTTGCTAACATAATAGAGATGCTGGCGGCCGTAAACTACTAACGAGCAGCTATGCAAGCGTTGCCTCATCTCACATCCAATAATGGTTTGTATACTGGAATTCTATAATGAATATGTAATTTGCAACTAATTTAAATGCACAAAAGAAATCCTTCTTTATTTTAATAGATAGTAAATACCTAATAAAGACATAGATCTTCTTGATACTTAATTGGTTTAACAAGTTACCTTAAAATCAGTAAAGCGATCGAGGGTTTCTTGGGTTTCTCGGGTTTCTCAGGTTTCTCAGGTTCGAGTTATCAAACCATCTTATCTCCAACATTTGACATACCAAGATAATTTATTATAGTTTTGATAGGTTACATCTTCCTGTTTTTTATTAAAACCACAGTCAACTCTTCCTCTCAAGCTTCTATGAATTGACATACAGATATAGAGATATATCTAACAGTGATCATAGGCCACTGTTTTAAAGTGCACATGCTTGCGTGCACTTTGGCAAACGTTCCGTGTAAGCATGCATTGGTTTGTTTTTTACTAGGGGTGGTTTGAGAAAAGGGAACTTTCATTGGTGTGTTGTTTTCTTTTCTGATTTTGGGTGGGGGGATGTGTGCTCCTTCTCTCTCTCTTTTTCTTTGATCTTTCTTTGATTAAACTCAAAGCTTGATAGCTACAAACAGTCTATGACCTGCATTTAAAGAATACAAATTGTCTTGCCTTTGCCCAGATTATCTTGAGTGTAACCTTTTTGTTTAGTCTTAATTTTTATGACATAATATTTTTTAATCCACTGCATGCATGTGTGTGTGTGTGTGTGTATATATATATATAGTTCAACCTTAAGGCCACTTATCAGTCATTAACAAAACAAAAAAATCCCCACAAACACCAATGGTTTCTGTATAAACAGGTAAGTGTACAGGTGATTGTACCAATGAGGTTTATTCAGTTTGAGTGAGCTAACTAGAACAGTGCCTTCACCACGCAAATCACCTGAGTTGTGGCCGAAACACGTCTTCCTGCTTAGGCCTCTTTTCCTGGCAGCAATGTACACACAAACCCACAATTGCACACGTGCAGCAGTGCGTCTACCTGTGCAGAGTTGAAACTTGTTGGGGAGGGGACTGTGGGGGTGTTGCCAGTGATTGAGGACAGGGAGCTTTAAAGAACCAGAAGAGGGGGGGAAAGCATATTAGATAAATTGTTGTCTTATAGCATGTGCTCATTTATAGTCTGCACTTCTGTTCAGGATTTTGACATAACTTGTAAACCATTGTAAAACATTACAGAATAGTCAGAGCAAACCAGGAGTGCTGTGACACGACACTTACAAAAATCATGCTTTCCTATTATCAAATAAATCTCTTTTTTTGTAAGTAATTATAACTGTGTCATCATAATAAAGATAAAACATCTAAATTTTAACCCTATTAACACTTGGGTCACATTGTATAAAAGCAGTTTTACCATGTGTCACAGTACTGTAGTGTATCAGTATCTAATAAATGACTATTAGGCCTATATTGTCAAAACTCACTTATTATGATGCAATGTTTAAGAAATTAGAAAAATAAATTATAAGCAGACAGTGAAAATACTAAAAGATTACAAATAGATAATGCATTTTGTTTTAAATTATTACTTGTTGGTTTAATTTAATGATCAGCTGGTAAGTAATTAAAATAGGATGAATATAATAGGCACAATTTTATGGTTGTGCAAAGGTAAGAAATGAAGTTGTTTTTCTTGAAACACCGTGCAGGCTGTGGTGAAAACCCTTTCCTCTGGTCTTGGCTTCAGAGTTAAAAGTGGCTCTTCACCTTTTTAACACAGCAGATGCAGAGCTCTCGTAATCACTGTGTTGTTAGCAGTCCTGGCGAAACATTCAAGAGAAAGTCTTAAACCATGCATGCGTTTACCGGTAAGCCTAGAAATTAATCTGTTGAATTACGCTGTTAAATTGATCAAATAGCTGTACAAATCTATAAAAATGTACCGAATTTGGTCAAAGAAGAAAAAGTATCTATAGTTCTATTTTATTCTAAAAACATTTTACTTGTCTATGAATGAAATCTATAATTTTGTGCACTTTCTGATACATTGCGTTTTTCATTGACAGTTTTTTGTCCTTTGCTGCTGATGTGGTCGTGCCACATAAAGGTAATTCATGGATTAAACCAAGACAAACTGCACTTACCTTTCATTTTAACCTCTAAGTCCAGAGAATAGTTCACCCTAAAATGAAAATTCTGTCATCATTTATTCACTCTACTCATAGTTCCAAACTTGTATGACTGACATGCTTTTGTGGAACACAAAAGAATCTGAGGGTAAATGAAAACATCAGTCACCAATCACTTTCATTGCGCACAGTGAACGCACAGTGAGCGTGAATGGTGACTGAGGCTGTCGTTCTGACATCTTTTGTATGATAAACAAAAAAAGTAAATCGGTAACACTTTACAATAAGGTTCCATTAGTTAACGTTATTTAATGCTTAAACTAACATTAGCTTGCAATGAGCAATACACTTGTTACAGACAGTATTTATTCATCTTTGTTAATGTTAGTTCATGTTAGCTCAGTAGCTTTAGAAGATTTTTTTCATTCTTAATGCAAACTAATGTATAACAAATGGAACCTTGTTGTAAAGTGTTACCAGAGTTTGGAACAAGATGCCAGAATTTCCATTTTTGTGAGAACTATTCATCAGACTTCTGGAGGACTACTTGTTTATCTGCACATCTAGTTTTGAATCCAACCTTGTATAGTTGAATGGGTTTCTCAAACACTTGGCAGCTAGTTTCATGAGCACAGTTAATCTCTAAACAGGAATCATGTACAGATTTAGACTGTCTAGAGGTTGTAAATGTATAGGATAATGATGCCTTTTGCTGAGTAACTCATTCCTTGAGAGGTTTTTATGAAGCTTTTGCATTACCTTTATTTCAGAAAAGCTGGTCCAGTGAGACTACTGAAAGCCATGTGGGAGAAAACTTCACATCAGAGTTTGAGTATTCCACAGAGGCCGTGGATTACAGCGAGCTTGAATTCATCTGCGATAGAGGCTCCAACCGTTCCTTCCGTGCATGGTTCCTTCCCACTATCTACACGATCATCTGCCTCATGGCCCTCGTGGGAAACTTTCTGGTCATCCTAACCTACCTTTACTTCAAGAGGCTGAAGACAATGACTGACGTCTACCTGCTCAATCTAGCCATGGCTGACCTGCTGTTTGCAATTTCTCTCCCCTTCTGGGCAGCTAGTTTCATGAGCAAGTGGCATTTGGGTCTGTATCCATGCAAGGCCATGTTCACCATCTACAAGGTCAGCTTCTTCAGTGGCATGTTCCTTCTCACCTGCATCAGCGTAGATCGTTATTTCTCCATAACAAAGGCCGTCTCTGCTCATCGCTGTCGCTCCAGTGCAGTCTTTTATGGACAGGTGTCTTCTCTAGTAACGTGGGTGATGGCAGTGATCTTTTCAGTACCCGACATGGTGTTCTCTGAAGTCAACATCAATGGAACTTGTACAGCAAATGGCAACAACTATGAAGCCTACCGCATTAGGATGCTGGTAAGTCAGATGGTCCTGGGTTTTATACTTCCAACGGTTGTCATGGGGTTCTGTTACATCTGTATCATCAAGACCCTTATCCAAGCCAAGAACTTTGAGAGGAATAAAGCCTTCAAGGTCATCATTGCAGTGGTATCTGTCTTTGTGTTCAGTCAACTACCCTACAATGTAGTCATGGGAGTGACCACTCAGGACACAACGGATTGCAACAAGGACAAGATTCGTCTTTACGCTTTGGATGTGACCAGAGCCGTGGCCTTCTTGCGCTGCTGCATAAACCCCTTCCTGTATGCCTTCATTGGGGTAAAGTTTCGCAATGATCTCCTGAAGCTACTGAAAGACTTGGGATGTATCAGAAAGAGCCACCTCATGTACACCCACTGCGGTAAACGAAGATCCTCTGTTGGCCTGGATACGGAAACCACAACAACGTTTTCCCCCTGAACGCTCCTATCTGTTGAGGAACAGATTCCAAAACAACAAAAATGTCTTGCCAATTTACTTCTGTTACATAGTGGTAAATCGCTTCATAGCTCCATTCAGAGCAAACTGCCTGTGGAGGACTGTATGGTGACATATACTGACATACTACAATTTCTGCTATGCAGTGTTACTAGTGACTTACTGTACAAAAACTTCCTGCTTTGTAACAATAAGCTTTTCACTTCTTGTTTTTCATTGCTCTAGGAGAGAAGAAATGTCATTTACTCTTTGTTATATGATATAACCATTTTGTGTTCAATATCTTGTTCTCAATACCAATATGTCTATACTGTATATTATACATGCTTTCAAAAATGAGATATCTTTAAGGCTAACTATCCACCAATATGTGGAAAATCAGTTAGCAACATAATCCTCTTTCATGGTTGAAATTCTTTCAAATATTCATTTTCTTTACTCTGTCTGAGATGTTATAAAACTGAATAAATATACATTTTCTGAAATAACTGACTTGAGTTTTGTGTGTTAGAAACATCTGCACAACAAAATAGTTTCACCCTCTTCAGTCGTGTGCTTAGGTACAAAATATATGTAACATTCAAATAAAAACCGAGGCGAGCCAAATGAGAAATACATTTAGAAACTACAAACATAGAATATAAACATAGAACATTGTTCACTATGAACTATTCCATCCTTTGGTTTCTCACCCCCTTACTAGTTTGTGAAGAAGACATTTATGCTCAGTTGTCTGTGGTCACAGTTAGTACTATGTTATGTATGTGGTTATGGTGAGTCTATGTTACACTTAAAGTGCCCTACTTGCAGAAAAGCAATATACAGCTCAATTCAGTTCTCATTTATTCAGTTTTAGATACTGGCCAAAAAAAAGGTTTAAATTACATATGTAACCCACAAAAACACTTTACTAAAGAGCAAAGTTACTAAAGAACAAAAAAGGTACAAAGCTGTCACTGGGGCAGTACCTTAAGGTACAAAAGCTAAAAGGTACATCTTGTAACTTATTTACTCCTAAATGGTAGGTATTAGTACTTTAAAAGTACATATTAACGTGCAGGCCTAAAATTAGTACCTTTTGAAAGGGTACTGCCCCAGTAACAGCTTTGTACCTTTTTTTCTGAGATTATATTGAAAGAATATTGAGAGTTGTGTGCTCTGCTGGCACTCTTTAAGTTAAACAGTGTAAATGCCAGGGGTCAAGGTTATTTTCACAAATTTCAAGATATGATATTTTACATATGCACACTTTGTTTTTGGATAGTCATTAGTGAAGGGCTTAGGACTTCGCTCTAAAGAATCTGAACTGAATAACCATGAGCAAGGAGATCCAGGGAATCTCAAATTGAGAAAGTGCTATTGCTATTACACACCATCTTGGTTTAAAGGGGTCATATGATGCGATTTCAATTTTTCCTTTCTCTTTGGAGTGTTACAAGCTCTTGGTGCATAAAGAAGATCTGTAAAGTTGCAAAGACTAAAGTCTCAAATCCAAAGAGATATTCTTTATAAAAGTTAAGAGTTAACCACGCCTACCTAAAACGGCTCGTTCTAACACGCCCCCACATATCTACGTCATGATGTGGGAAGATTTGCATAACACCGCCCAAATGTTCACGCAAAGAAAGAAGGCGTAACTTTTATTCTCGCTGTAGTATTGTTGTTGCCGCCACCGCCATGTCGTGAAGGCGCTGTGTGCTTCGTTGTGAAAGCGAAACTACTTTGTCATTTCTCCGATCACAAATTCTGCATTTGCATGGTTTTATGTTTACGCCGCGCGATGCAACGCAACGCTTAAAAAGACAGTATAAGTCATTATAATCCATAATTATGTCCCCACTGGATGCAACGAATGCCTCATTTATAATGGGTTTTAATGTTTTTGAATCGTTGCTCGGGCCGAACAGGGCATCACAGAATGGTGAGGAGCGTAACATTTCCGTCACACGTTGGAGTACCAAATACACAAAATAATGTTCTTTTTAGCAGCATCATATGACCCCTTTAATAAGAAAGAAAGAAAGAAAGAAAGAAAGAAAGAAAGAAAGAAATTGTATATTTATCAATAGTTAATTTTACTAACTGTGTTTGTCTTGCTTTATTCTCATCTAATAAATGAATTGGCACCCAAACCTAATTTTTTTTTTGTTTGTTTTTGCACATCTAGTTAGGTGTTGGTGCCTTACTGCTTAACATTAGATTAATAATGCAAATATTGGTTGTGGCTTAGACCTTTTAACCTTTCACCTTTGAAATATTGATATTTGATATTTTAACTCCAGGTAACTTCAACAAGACTACACCTGCACTGGAACATTTTAAATATTGTATCTTTGTTCATGGGCACATGAGGCACTGTTTCTTAAGCAAAATTGTAAATGCTATGTAGATTTGCATGAACATTATGATAAGGCTGACATGACAGTGCATGCTGATTGGCTGATGGTACCACAAGAACCTTCACTAGTGACTATTCTGAGCTGTAACACTGAAACCATTAAACTAGGCACTGCAACAACAAAAAAGAGAGAGAGAGAGAGAGAGAGAGAGAGAGAAAGAATGAATGATTGAATGAATTAATAATTTACTAATTAATGAAACACAAGTTGTAGTAACTGTTTCTTAAAAAAAACATTTGAATTAAGCTATTATGATGTCATTATTATATCATTATGATTATGATATGATGCTGCAGTTCCTACACTTAGCCGCTAGAGCGCACTCTTGCATAAAATAATTTTGACACTGGCAACCATTTACCCCAATACTTTTGAGCACATTACGATACAGTTCTACACTTAAGCAGCAGTTGTATGGAGATCTAAGCCTATACGGTTGTCACTGCCCTTCTGCAAACAGCAACATTTGAGAGGAAAGGACAGCACAGGAAACAATCAAATGTGTTTGAGGTAGAGGAAGTGCAGCGAGGAACACGAGGGAATAATATAGGAAGGACACAGTCACCTTTAAATCTACAGTAGGAGCTTCTTGGGCCTGAAAGCAAAACTTGTAACAATGTAAAACCTAAGATTGATATTCTAAGCAATGTGAGAAATGTTTAAGATTTTTTGAATTTTAATGCCAGAAAAAAAATTTATGGACAAAAATTGTATTGGTTTATAAATAACTAAAGGTCATGCAAGAGGACAATACACTCATAGTGTCTCTCACAGCCTTTCTTTCACAGTCTTTGAGAACAGAATCAACACCTAGATCTCAGATGTTGTTTTATTAATAGACTGATATTACATTAGGTTTCCCTAGAGAGCTATTTGTGAACTGGCCAACCCTGTAATGATGACAAGTTACTAGTCCTTTGCTATGGAAACAGTCTACAGTTGGCTTGTTGTCTTGGTAACAAGGGCAGCAGTGAATTAAGTTCAGAGGCTTACAGCCAGAAAGTTTGTTCTAGTGTTGTAGCAGTTTGAGCAATAAAGATATGAACAAAGATCTCTTATAGCATTTGTGTGAGTTTAGAGAATAATGCATGTTGTTATTGTTAGTAGTGTTTTGTTTAGTGTATTTTTTCAGGTTGGGTATTACATATCATGGCCCTCTTAAGACACAAGGTTGTTGGGTTTTGTTCATCCCTCTTGTGAGAAAAAAGTGAGCTTAACTGTATTAAATGTGCACTTATAGTGTACTTCAAATCTCAGTATTTGTAATTGTACTTGATCAGGGTTGGAGCTAAACTCAGCAGCGCATTGGCCCTCCAGGGCGAGATTTGAGGAACCCTGATATATATATATATTATGTACGTCTGGCAAGACCTGACATTTGCCATTCCTCTCAGTCACGTGAGTGTAAACCACCGTAATTATAAGCTCTTGTGAGTCACCTGCCGGCTTCAAGTCTTGACGGGGAAACAACAGATAACTTGAAAATCAAGTCCTCTGAACACCTCTCGTGCTCATTTTGCCACGAACAAGAATCGTGCGAATGGATACGTGCCGCTGTGTAATCAAACTCCTGTCACGCAGTCAAACGCTCATGTGACGCTACGTCAGAGTCGTATTATAGGCTACATGTTCACAGAGCTGGAGGCGCTTTAGCTTGAGTAATGCTGTGAGGCTTGTTACAAGGTGCAACGTAAATTTAATGTGTTAATTAACAGTATATACTATATGCTGATATAAAAACTGCTCGTTAATGTTGTTAACCACACCTTTCAATGAACTTCGATAGTTTCTAAATTAATCATTATATAGAATTATATATATATATATATATATATATATATAATTTAAAAGTCTGTAGATCCTAAAATTTAAAAGTCAGTTTAAAATAAAATATTTTCTGACAATAACTAGGAAATAATATAGTCATTTTATTAAAAATGTAAGTTTGACAAGAAGCCAAGGTCAAACTCTCTGTTTTCTCCATCCCTTCCATTTACACGTCCAGACTCTGAACTCCACTTTATCTAATCGATTATCTCTTTAATGGCACCGACTGTCACAACTCCATAGATGGATCTTCAGGCGAACAGCTGCGGGACCGCGACCAGATTCGTCGGAAAGAGGCACGTGACGGCTCACGCAGCGCATGACTGTGACGTCAAATACCGGAGCCCGCTCGCGCCTCTAAAATGAAGTGACCTTTCTTTTTCGCCCTGTTGCAGGATCGGTCCGCCGACAGGCTCGAACAGAGTACCACATCCCACAAGACAAGGAGCTTCCTCACACGGTCTGAAAGGTAATATAATCAACCCGACCACGACGTGTTTTGTTCGCTGTGTTGGTGATCACAGATGTGTTATTTAAACGAAAAGGAGGATTTTGAAGCGGTCCTAAGGAAGGATGGCGTAAGGTTGCGTAAGTTAACCGGTACTCTTCAAGAACAGTTGTATGTGAAGGGAGGAATATATAGGGTTTAATATCAATCTCTGTGTTTTTGTAATTAGAACAGATTGAGCGGTAATAAACGTTCAGTAGTTCATGGGAAAGTATGCTTTGTGGGGAAACTAAGCAGATGTGGCTAGCTGTTCGCTTCCGCAACGTGGATCTGACGCCGGTTTACGACTTTTGCGGTGTTCTTCAGACATGTAAAGCTTATCTGAGAGTCTTTTGTTAAGTTAAATTGGGATTTTGTCACACAAACTCCGATCCGGCTTCTTATTAATGATAAGCTAGTTCTCACAGGCGGGTACCTAACGAGCTATACTTCAGTGATTAAGGCTTCTTTTAATGAAGGCGATTTAAGGTTATCATCGGATGAACATCTTAATTGCGAGATGTTTACAGATACGAGTTGACAGAGATTGGATGTCGAAGGAAACCTAAACCATCTACCTAGAAACCAACAGCGGATGCTTTACTTCTCTATGAACTAATCTTCTAAACTGTAGAGCTTAATTTGGTCGATTTATGTCTTGAAGCTCATGGGTTAAGCATGTAGATGCTCCATTCTTGAATGACCTTATGATGATCTGTCGACTGTGCTTTTAAACCGTTTACCCTTCAAATGCTTTTCTGCAGTGTTTTCACATCTCCTTTTCTTCTAGGTAAATATGGGTGACGTTGATAAGGGAAAGAAGGTTTTCGTCCAGAAGTGCGCCCAGTGCCACACGGTTGAAAACGGAGGCAAGCACAAAGTGGGGCCAAATCTTTGGGGTCTTTTTGGACGCAAGACTGGTCAGGCAGAGGGATATTCCTACACAGATGCCAATAAGAGCAAAGGTTAGGCTTACTGATTAAAAAGCAGTGTGTGTGCTTTTCACAATTAGATGTAATGACAATCTTTATCAAATTTTTCTTTTCACAGGCATTGTCTGGAGTGAAGAAGCCTTGATGGAATATTTGGAGAATCCCAAGAAGTACATTCCAGGCACAAAGATGATCTTTGCTGGGATCAAGAAGAAGGGCGAGAGGGCAGACCTTATTGCATACTTAAAGTCAGCCACATCATAATACAGCTAGAGAACGGGAAGACCGCAATATTTAAATTAAATGTTTGTAGTTTGGCTTTGAATGTCTTTAACAGTATCTATTCGAATGGTGTGACCGATCAAGTGGCCAGGATTATTCATTATAACATGTGGCATGCTTCTAATGCCAGTCCATTTTAGCAGTGAGGATTTCCACTTCTTTGTTTTTCCAAGTAATGTTAAAATGAGTCGAGTTACTGCGGATCTCCAGTGTTTCCACTGAGGGAATGAAAACTGCCCCCTGGTTTCACAGGAGCTATTGTACATTAAATTATTAAATTGTACTGAATTCTTAAAGTATTTAGATCACAATGAGTGACTGAACAAGCAGCATGCTTATTGGTAACTAATTGTATCAGATGGATTTGATCTGTCAAATAAAACGGTAAAAATAGTAAATTTTTGTCATGTCTGTTCTTTTAGATTTTTGTCATGTCTGTTCTTTTAGCTTTTCATGTTCTAATGCGCTTGCCTGCTGAGGTTTCTGTTTGTGCGCTTTAGTGATAGCTCACCATATCTTCAGTTTTAGCTTTTGAGTTTCAATCCTCAATGTACCAAGCAGACACTTAAGGAGTCAGACAACTCTGATGACACTGTGCTTGAGACCTTTAAACTCAGGATATAAAGCGTAAGGTATGCTGTTCTATCTCTTGAGAAATCTCAGGACAAGTTCTGACAATGTCCTGGTAAAAAGTTACAGCATACCTATCAAGGGTTTCATGATGGTTTGCCTAGAACTTTCCTAGAAAGTTTGCTTTTTCTTTTCATTTAATCATGATCATAGTTCAATATAAATGGTGTTTTGACTGATAGATAATGGGAGCATTGGTCCTCCCATGAATATTGAAGCTTTCATGTCAGGAAACTGACCATCTGTTGCACTGCTATAAAAGATAAATTATAACATTATTATTGAACAAAATTATATTGCAAATTGAATACCACTGAAGTGCTCTCAGATTCAATTATTAATTTTGACAATTGAGGAACAAAATGTTTTGTGTTCTCCATTTTCAGATTCATTACATCCAAATTATAGATATAGATCTTCTAGAACTGACAGCAAAGTACTATCATTTATGGATATAAGCATGGACACTTAATTTCATCTTTAGCCTGTACTGGTTGTGACCTGGGTACTAAGGTCATAAGGGTAGTTTAATGAGTATTTTACCTTAAATCTCCTCAGACAAAAGTTACCAGGAAAGACGTGCTATCTGTAAAGTTTGGAAGATCACACATAAATTAATTGCGTAGCCCAACTGTCTTTATCAGCCTCAGCTTTGATTGGACTTGAACATTATACTTAGGTAGGCTACGTGCAGTACACATCAAAGAACAAAGTCCAAACAGAGATCCGAGTCATATATATATATATATATATGCCGCCACCTACAGGACACCGAACGTTACGCAACGATATTTTGTAAAAAAAAATTAAAAATAAAAATTTTTTTTTAAATTGAACATAAAGGTTGCACAATCAACATGCACTATTGTTGAAACACGTAAGACATGGTGCCTAAAATTTGTCTATATTCTGTATTAATTATTCATGGTAGGTTAAATGTTGTTTGAATAAACGTTTGGTTAAAATATAATCCATGCGTTTACAATACACCAGTGAAATATATTAGCATTTTTGGTTTATTGTAGTAATTTCGGTGCTGCGACATTTAATATAAATATATGTAGGCTATGTTATATCCTGTTTATTTAAAGCTTTACGAATAGAATATCTTGTTGATTTATGCCTGACATAAATAGAGCAAGTACACTGCTCGTCTGTGTTTGTCATTGAGAGGAACCTCTGTCACATCATGTATGTCGAAGATGTAGCAGTGTGTTAGGGTTACAGTGTCTACAAACACAGTATCGTTTCACTTCTCTTGTTTGACATACAATTTATGAGCGGGCTGTGAACACAGGGATGGCCTTGTGAAGATGTAAGAGTAATAGATATATAAAGCAATTTAAAAAATATATATTTTGTGTTAATTACATCAACATTCTCAAGGTGAAAGTGTCTGATACAGGAACTGAGATAAGAAAGACATGCGCTGGGAGGGATCAGAGGACACAGAACTCCACTAGAGGGCAGCAGTCAGCTATAATTCATTTTTTCTTTTAATGAGTATTTTACCTTAAATCTCCTCAGACAAAAGTTACCAGGAAAGACGTGCTATCTGTAAAGTTTGGAAGATCACATATAAATTAATTGCGTAGCCCAACTGTCTTTATCAGCCTCAGCTTTGATTGGACTTGAACATTATACTTAGGTAGGCTACGTGCAGTACACATCAAAGAACAAAGTCCAAACAGAGATCCGAGTCTCTTCAGAAAGTGCACAGCTGGTCACATTGTCTAACCAACTACCTCATACGAAGCCTGCGGGTTGTGTGAAAGTTCCTAATATATAATATTTGGAAAATCACACAATTGTAACAAACGTGGTTTATATTTAGAAATATAAATCTACCCTGACTCCATAAAAATAGAGGTGGAAAATAGAAGAGTTACAGTTACAAAACTGTCTTTTACATGCACACTGGCTAATAAAGACGTTTATTATTCTTATTATTACTATTATTATTCTTATCTGTTAATTGAGAGACTACGTGAAACATTTGTACTTTTTAAAAATATATTTAAAGACAAAAATATGAATGAATATGAAAACAATATAAAAATAGTGAAAAATGTAAGAATTCAAAGGAAATTCATATAAGTTCAACCCACAATCTTTGAAATTACAAAATGATGTAAATGAAACTGTCTTTTACATGCACACTGGCTAATAAAGACGTTTATTATTCTTATTATTACTATTATTATTCTTATCTGTTAATTGAGAGACTACGTGAAACATTTGTACTTTTTAAAAATATATTTAAAGACAAAAATATGAATGAATATGAAAATAATATAAAAATAGTGAAAAATGTAAGAATTCAAAGGAAATTCATATAAATTCAACCCACAATCTTTGAAATTACAAAATGATGTAAATTGATGTTAATGGTTGTTGGTGAAGTTTGCAGCCAAATACGACATACTGCATTAAATGCAGCATATTTAACAACTGCAAACACTATTTTGCTTATGGGCTTCATGGATAACATTCATAACAGTCAGCAGATTAGTCTCTTTGATGCAATACATTAAAAAACTGTGAGAGGTTAGCCTCTTTAAATACATTGTGTGCCATGAATTCACCAAATGACATGATATTTGTGAGACTGACTGACTGGCTTCTGCAAAGTATAACGTTACGTAAACCTTTTTAGTTCCAGCAGCACTTAGCAATATTAACCATTTTGAGTTCCAACAGAATATTACAAGACAAGAAAACAAAATTGTATACTTTCACACTTGTGAAAATATGCTTGACAGGGTAAATAAGAAAAACAAAACACTTTGTTCAAAAGATAGAAGATTTAATAAGTTCCAAAATCTGCAAGCTGTTAACCATGGAGGTAATTTGAATTATGATGACATCATCATAAAATCATTATGATGACATCATTGAATTATGATGACGTCATCATTCATTGTTGACTGCATGTCTTCTTTGTATATTGTTCTTTATGCTGTTAATATTTTTTTATAATAACTAAATTACATATTTTTATAAATATGGAGGGATTCGGTTAAAAAGTCAATTTGATGTCAACATCTGAAATACTAACAAAATTATGTTAACAAAAAACATATTAATCCATGTTAAAGTATACACTTCAAACCCGTCATGAAACTCGTAAAAACCAAGCCTTTATTTTCTCTGGGATCAATAGAGATTTGATGGGTGGAGCTTCCAAAGCAAAGTTCTGTAATGCACTGACCACACACTCACACAGCCAGAGTGGACCACAGAACTTTCCCCAAGGAGCCATGTTCGAATGTGTGTGTTTCTCTGTATAAGTGTGTCCATATGTGCATGTTAACTTGTGTAGGTATGCAACTTTGGCAGACGAAGCCTATGCATGCATTTTCGTCTTTTTGAATTCTAGATTAGTCTTTAAAATCAAACATTTACTGCAATCATTTGGGCTTCAGTCAGTTCGCTTGCAGTTGCCTTGGTTGAGAAGGTTGCCCACTGAGGACCAATCAGCTCTAGGGGTTCCTGGGAAGTAAAACGCGTGTTAGAATTTATGTCCACTCTCTAGAATAAGCTGACGTGTCTCCATGCATTAACAACTTCAAACTGTTGTAACAATATTTAAGAGAATCCTAATTTGACACAGCCTGTAAAGGAGGTCTTATTTTATACAACCCACAAAGGTCTATTTTGGCAAGTTGAAACAAGAAAAAAATTAAAATAAAACATCCAAGAATATATGTGCAATATATGGAAACACACATATATTTTTCCTCCTAATGTGTAACATTTCAATTCACCAATTCAGTTTTCAGAAGCAATTTTTCTACAGTGTAGCCTACATACTGGCCTATATGTGAATTTGTGAACAGCTGAGCGTATTTAAAACAACAGTCATCCATATTTTAGATGCTCAGCTTTTGTATCCAAAACTTCTCAAATTCCTTTGTAAAATAGTTTAAGCTTGGCATCACTTTAAGAACTGCCTAAAACAGTATAATTTAGTGCGCACGCTTTTCTGAGTTTAATGCATCGCCTCTAAAAACATAAACTAGAGGCCAAAGCCACTAATGAGAGTTTAATTCTGGACTGTAAAGTGTCTGCTTACCTCACGGTTGACCGGCGGCTCTCCTGGCTGAGCCAGACTGAATGGCACGCTTTTCTGAGTTTATTGCATCACCTCCAAAAACATAAACTAGAGGCCAAATCCACTAATGAAAGTTTCATTCTGGACTGTGAAGTGTCTGCTTACCTCACGGCTGACCGGTGGCTCTCCTGGCTGAAGCAGACTGAATGCATTGCCTCTCTCTCTCTCTCTCTCTCTCTCTCTCTCTCTCTCTCCGTCGCTAAAGGAATGTCGACGTGGAGCTGCCAAACGTGAACGTGTAGGGTACTCATGAACGCGCTCGTCGGAGACTCTTCTCTGAGCTCGTACCCTTGGCATAGGTAACTTAGAGTGGGCATGGCGCTAATCACAGCTACCTGTCACATTTCGTGGCGTGTTGAAAGCCGAGGGGGAAGGAATTCTTGAAAGACGGGCAATGTATGATTCATCTGAAGTTGTGTTTAAATACATTATGTACATTTTATTTTATAATGTATTACATTGTACACTGTGCATGTTTAAGGTTGGGAACAATTAATCAAAACAAAATCCTCCAGAAAATCAGAGCAAAGTAGCGTTTTAAAGGGGGTCATATGATGTTGCTAAAAAGAACATTATTTTGTGTATTTGGTGTAATGAAATGTGTTTATGCGGTTTAAGGTTTTTAAAAAAAAACATTATTTTCCACATACTGTATATTATTGTTTCTCCTCTATGCCCCGCCTCAACAATACTACAGCGAGGATAAAAGTTACGCCTTCTTTCTTTGCTTGAACATTTGGGCGGTGTTATGCAAATCTTCCCACATAGTGATGTAGATATGTGGGGGTGTGTTAGAACGAGCCGTTTTAGGTAGGCGTGGCTGACTCTTAACTTTTATAAAGAATATCTCTTTGGATTTGAGACTTTAGTCTTTGCAACTTTACAGATCTTCTTTATGCACCAAGAGCTTGTAACACTCCAAAGAGAAAGAAAAAATTGAAATCGCATCATATGACCCCTTTAAGGAGGTAAACTTGTGCTTTTTCGTTTGTGACTGTGAAGACTCGAGATAAAACTGTTTCATCAACATTATTATTGATGAGGAAAGAAGACTGTAAATATGTTGTAACGTGATGAAGGCATGTCTGGTTGAGTTGAAAGTTATTATTGGTCGATGATTTGTAGTAGGCGGGTCAATGTTCATATTTGTTATCTGCTGTTTGATTGGTTGGTGGATATTGTGGGCGAGTCCCGTCTGGGTGGTTGTTACACACGCGTGTCGTCAGATTTGATTCAGAAATATGCTTTGCTGACGCTTATATTAGTCCTCCATCAGACAAGTCCTTCAACATCAACTGAAAGACATGGACGACCCTTCAGCTCAGTTTCAACACGAGGTAAGTTTAAAAAAACAATACTTTGATAAGAAACCAAAAATATTTTGTCAAACTTTACACCATAGACTAGGTTCATGTAAATCCACATACATCCATGAAATTTGGTGCTGATGGAACTGATGGAAAACGGACTAATTCGTATTTTGAAGTCCCATTTTTGATGTAATTGTAACTGTAATTGTAGCCTTATTGTAGAATTGCTGAGATGATCTTAAAAGTTACCTGCAAAATGACATTAAAAATTAAAATAAAAAGGACGGAACTATTAAGAATTATAACCTTACTAAAGCGTTGCAGTGTTTAAAAGAAATAAAAGAAAGCCATGAAACATTATTTTGTGGAATTTTATATACATGTAGTTTGGTCTTTGTCGGTGGATTTAGAGTGGTTACCTTTACTGTCAGCATCATGAAGTATCTCACCCTCTCTCTCTCTC
>NW_015645076.1:1125613-1126092 GCF_001515625.1 Sinocyclocheilus rhinocerous | reverse complement strand
CAGCCCCGCGCTGTCAGTCCGGTGGCGCTAGTAAACACGTCCTCTCTGCGCTGTCGAGTCGGTCGCGCCGCTCGGTCCATTGAGCCGCGCCTATGACAGGTCAGCGCGGCGCGAACACTTGAATACCGCGCCGTTTTGTCCCACATTTGAGTTGTTTGGCTTCCCATATATGTGTATGTGTGTGTGTGGCTTTCAGAAAAATATAAAGCAGCATCGATAATAATAAGAATTGCACCAATACAGCGTATTAAAGAAATAAATGCAATTTGTAAAATAAATGTCATTTATTTATTTAATATAAAATATAATAAAAAAATATGTAAATGTTACTTTAAATTGTAATAATTTTTCACAAAAATACAGTTTTTACAGTATTTTTGATCAAATAAATTCATTCTTGGTTAGCAAAAGAGACTACTTTCAAAAACATTTTTAAAAAATCATTCAACCCCAAAAGTCTGTAGTATATTATAAATAAA
>NW_015645076.1:1107274-1125393 GCF_001515625.1 Sinocyclocheilus rhinocerous | reverse complement strand
AGGTCTCTAAGGCTGGGGGAGGCCACCCACATAAAATTTGTCTCAGCTGTCATGAATTCAAGTAACTGGGTTGGTTAAATAAACATTTCACTTTGTGCACCTGATCCAAACACACCCAATACTGCACTACTGCTTCAGGTTGGGTAGCCATTTACCCCAATGAGAAGAGTTAATTCATAAATCACTTGTCTTTTATGCACAGAAGGCTCTATCAGCCTGTTTACACTTTAACACAGTTGCATCATCACATTCACCACCCAGCTGTAGGCGTGTGTATTCACCTTTCACTCAGCTCACCTTTATACCTTCTTTCTCCCAGTTATTCTTGTTCTGGATTTTTTCTGTTATCTGATTAATTGTTTCCCCTAGGTTGCTCAGTGAACTAAATGCATGATCTCCTACATAAGCTGGAGCATTTATTTACTTGCGTGACTCCAGTGAGAGGGCAACAAAGTTCAAGGTCTTTATGGCCGACTCCATTGGTGCTATGACCACCACTTAGAAGTTTTGTTTGTGTACCAGCAATATAAAGTGCGCTCACTCAGAAGACCGCGGTGTCATGGCCTTCAGGTTAACACACATACACGGAAACAGCAAAGCTGGAATGGACATACACTGATTATAGGGTCTGTTAGTAGTAAATATGCTTGAAAACATTTTCAATCACTGCCATTGTTGTGTACAATGTGCACACCTCTATATCTCACCTTGTAAACACCAATGGCAATATCTATCACTGATAGTGAATTGAAATGACAGTAAAAATAGGTTACAAATTAGGCTTTAAAACACAGTAAATGACAAGCTGACTCCTGCTGTTCCCTATGTGTGATTCTAGAGGACTAGTACATAAAAATGGCAGTATGTTAGATCTAAATAACCTTTTTTTCTATATATAATAGAAATAGAAATACATTTTAAAAAGCATGAAAAAATATATTTTGCTCAAATTTGAAGAAATATTTTACACTATATACAAAAATGAAACATTATTAAATCATTATAAATCTAGTTTTGATATCTAGTAGGCTATTCCACGAACATTTGCAATTAGCCTATGTAGGCTACTATAAGATCGGAAATGTATTTTCTTGCCCCTGAAATACAATTTAAAATACATTTTGGTATATGAAGGTTACTAAATATATTAATATAATCAATTTCAAAAATATATTACATTGAGCCTCACTGTTTACAACATATAAGCAACATTTAGCATATACTGTATTTAAAATATATTTTGTCCTTTTTTGCCATATGGTAAACTATAGAAATACAGTGGGATAGAACTAAATTAACCTGAAATGAACTAATCTGAACTGCTGTATACCTGAAGAAAGTTATCCGATAGCATTCCCATTCATCTCGATGACAGTTGTTCTGCTTGACTCCAATTAGTACGCTGTTTGAATTCTGCAATCTCTGCTCATGGGCACTCAGTTTCGCATTCAGGGTTTTTTTTTTTTTTTTTGAGACAATTGCCTAAACCATAATTGGACTCATCCCAACCAGCCAAACATTTATCCCTTGTCTGAACTGATCTGATCTGAACTGAAATGAACTTGTCTGATCTAATCTGAACTGAATTGAACTTGCTTAATCTGATTTGAACTGAACGGTTTCTATTTTCAGTTTTACATCTGTAGTGTGCACTGCAGATGTCATTGACATTTACTTTGAGTAGAAAACAAAGCAGAGACATAGTGAGGCACTTATTTGTTCTGGTGTCGTATATCAGGGTCCCTCAGTGGCAGCACAACCTCTGACCACACAATCAGGGCTCATAAATGCTTTGATTACCGTTTTATCATACCAAAAGAAGTAATCACAAGTGATCTTATATCGGTGGTTCTCAACCTTTTTGACTCCAAGGCCCCATATTGTCCACAACAATATTCAAAGGCCCCATAACTTTTCCAGTCATTCGTAATTTACTGGATAATATTTTGACAATTTTTTAAATTAAATTTCTTGTTTCTAGATAACTAGAAAAATTTATATTCTTTACAAAAATGCCAATGGAGTTATAAGATTTTATACATTTACATGAAATTTTCAGGTGTATAAATCACACTTTTAAAATTAGGCTACCTCATCTAATGCAGGTTTTCCAAGACTCTAAAAAATGCTGGGTTGTTTCAAACCAACTTTGGGTCAAATATGGACTAACCCAACGTTTGGGTTAAAAAATGTATTTAAAAATTTAACCCAATGGTTGGGTTAGTTCATATTTGACCCAAAGTTGGGTTGAAGCAACCCAGCATTTTTTTTCAAAGAAAACAAATGAGGGGTCAATTAAAATAATACATATCTTGATTCACTTAGATGTTTGCTTATAATATGTTGTTCAGTTTAATTGGTTTTATGCATTGATTCTGATAAGGTGAAATTAAAGCGTGTTTTACTGTACACTCTAAAAAATGCTGGGTTAAATACAACCCAGTGCTGGGTAAAATAGGGACAAACCCAGCAATTGGGCTGTTTTGACCTAGCGGTTGGGTTAAATGTTTAACCCAACCTTCTGGGTAGTAACCCAACCGCTGGGTCAAAACAACCCAATTGCGGGGGTAGTCCCTATCCCAGCACTGGGTTGTATTTAACCCAGCATTTTTTAGAGTGTATTCATAAAATGAAATTATTCACCCTGATAGTGTTTATTGTTATAACATGCTACACCTACCTGAAAAGTTTACAGGTGCATTTGGTAAGAAGGCACCTGCCAAGCAAATGAATGTGAATGCAAATCATGTACAAAAACATGACTGATATTGTGAGAGTTCACCGAAAGTTTATGCAAACATGCTCTTATTGTAATTCCAGTATGCACAGCCACAGACAAACATGGTCAATTGTCTGTTTTACATGATGTCTTTCTGTTTAGGATTTGATTGATATTTTATGGAGGCAGGATGTCGATTTGGGGGTGGAGCGAGACATCTTTGATGGATGTCTTCGACAGAGGGAGGAGGAGACCACGAGAGCAAGAGAAAGAGAGTTAAAAAGAGAGCGAGAGCTTGAAAGGATAATGCAAAGATTACAGAAACTAGACAAAGAAACTGGAGAGTTTTTGCCTAGTCCTTCATCTGTGAACTCCCAGGTAACCATATCAACAAATAAACAGTGTGCATCCCTTAATTAATACAGAAAACCTTAAAGTCGCTCAAAATAACACCTGTACACACACCCACACTCTCTATTGTTTAGTGTTGAGTTATTTTCACTGTTTTAGGCTGTGCCCTTGTCAGAGACATTGCTTTCTACTGTGTTTACTCAGCGTTCACCTGTTACCCAGAATCCCCTGCTGTCTGCATTGCTATTCTCTCAGAAGTCTCAGAAGCCTCCTTCTCAAGAGCAGGCTTTTAGTGAACTGCTGTCACTGCCAGACTTACAGGTACTTATGCACACAATGCAGGAAGACACACACAGACATGCCTGAACTGGTGCATGGTTGGCATTTAATTTTGGAATAAATTTTCTTTCTTGGCAACTACAAGTTTACAGACAAAGTTACATGAAATTTTGGTAATTTAATTGTAATAGGCTCTATGGTAATTATAAAATCACATAGCTACTGACTTTATTAAATCACAAATAAGTCAGTGATGACTTCAGCACATTCTTAGAGTTGCCTTTCTACCAGAGAGAAAAAATAGTGAGCATTTAATGATGATTTAAATTAAGTGTAAAAAAAAAAAAAAGTTAGCATAATTGACAGATGCCTAAACTGTTGTTGGTTGCTTCCATACAAGACAAGATCTTATATATTTTAATGTTTTATTAATGTATTATTTCTAAATAGTAACTACAGTATGTTTCATCTTCTGTTTATTTTAAATGTGCTTTATAAATAAATTAAAGAAAAAAAAGCATTTGAGTGGCAATTGTAGTTTATAAAAGTGTCTAGTTGCAAACTCCTCTTAACTTACAATCTGTTAGATATAGGTAAAAAATAATAACAGGTAAGCAATTAGTACCATATATCTAATCAATAATATTAAGAAGCATTAAAGCTATAGTAAATTGTTTGAGGTGTGTGCTTATATGAGATATGATGAGTTAATGTTTAGATTTTCCATGGAATAGCATGAAGGTAAATGTCCCCACTATCATTGAAATAGGCGTTCTGACATATCACAGTTGTCTCTAGCATGGTCTTGTCTCAAATGTCGCCCACAGCTCTCACATTCCTTCTCCTACAAGTCTAGTATGTTGCAGATAGCAACTGCATGGGGGGGTGCTTGTGACCACTGTCCTGTATCATAAAATAATATATATAGTGAGATAAGGATAGGATTTTGAAGAGAGGTAGTGGTCTGATTCAATGGCCAAGTCTGGCAGGTTTTTTTTATCCCATGTGTTAAAATGTCCCCAATCACTTCAGAACATGTTTTTTGTTAAATTCAATATTTTGATCTGTCTTTTTCAATGTTTGGAATCGGCAAGATGTTTTATGTTTTTGTTCACTAAGGCTGCATTTATTAAACTCCACCATTTTTCTATTTTAATATAAATGTAATTTATACCTCGGAAGGCAACGCTAAATTTTCAGCAGCCATTACTACAGTCTTCAATGTCATATGATCCTTTAGAAATCATTCTAACATGCTGATTCAGTGCTCAATATTTCTTATAATTATCAATGTTTAAAATATTAAGTGCTGCTAAGTGGAAACTGTGATATATCTTTTATCAGGATTCTTTGATTAATAAAAATTATATTTCTATTTCAGGATTTATTTGAATTATAAATATTTTGTAAATGTCTTTCATGTAACTTTTGATAAGTTTAATGCATCCTTGCTGAATAGACCCACTGTAACATGTATGCTTTGTTTTCTAGTTTTCCCCAGTCTGTTTAATTAGTCATTCTGTTCACCTGTTGTCTGATTATCTCATTAGTTCCCTTTGTTTGGTTCTTGCTTATAAACCTCAGTTCTCCTTTAGTCTTTGTCTGTTCTCGTCTATACCTTGTGGTTTTGTGAGTTTTCTGTGGATTTATTTATTAAAGACTAATACTGTGTCCCAATTCGCATAATATCCTTCCTAAATAGTATTAGAAAATAGAATTAGTATGTCCCAAATCGTAGTATGTTGAAATGAGTATGCCAGACATTCCCGGATGGTCTACTTCCAGTTAGAATTCGAAGTGCAGATTGATGTACACTCTAATGGCTAATATTGCCCACAACCCATTGCACATTAGACGATGATTCGATTAGAACTACAAACACGCATAAAAGTGTTAAACTACAAAGATGGCAGATATGCGAGACCTATGGACAGGTAGAGAAAGGGGTTTGATTTACAAATAATGTCTAACCTGATGAAAAAATATTTATTTAATGTTATCCGCATTATATTTAATCTGCAGCAACACTGTGAACTTTTATAAAGATAGGTTTGGGCATTAACTTTTAAATGCATCATTATGCAAAGTTGCATACACAGTTCTTGGCATGAAAGACCCGCGCGACTGGCAGATCAACGTGCCTCTTCATTTCTCTCCAATACGGTAGGAAATCAAATTAAACAAAATATGTTAACTGTGACAAGATGAATGACAGGGCAGTTTAAACGGTGACAGAATGCACGTAGCAATACAGTGGTCTGTTAAAGACAGTTTTGACTAAGTAGTATGTCCCAAAGCTTGCCTATTTTGCTACAACCTCAAAAGTATTGACTTTTTCTTCATAAAAGAGTACATACGTTTAGGGCATAGTATAAGTAGGCGAATCGGGACGCAGCTTTATTGTTAGTTCTTCTTCAGTGCGCTTCACTCACAACAACCAACCATAACACCCATTTATATATTTAAAAAAAAAAAAAAAAATCTTACTGACCCCAAATCATTGAACATTTGTCTAAATATTTTAGTTTACCATGTACAACCTAAGTACATTTCCACTAAAATCTTATGGGGCAGATAAATAATATGCAATCCATCAATGTTAAAGTAATTTTTTTAAACACAAATTTAAAAAAAATGGTCTTGGTGATTCACTCCAAAAAGTACAAAATATGTATATTGTGAAGGTTACAAAATAATATCATGCCTCTTCGTAAATTGCAGAATAAAATGATCAGAATAAATGTTCACATAAAATTATTTTAAAATGTCTAATATAATTAAAACAATGTTTTGTTTCTCTCTTAGTATTATTTGGATGTCTTGGAGTCTGAGGCCTCAAGCTTGCCCTTAGACGATATCACCGAAATCTGCCACCAGAACCTGCCTGAGCCTCAGAGGGAAAACTCAACAGATGCGTTATGCGGCGTCACACAGACAATATCAGACTCTTTTGAGGTTGCTCAGCCATTGTTATCCATACCCTCTGATCCAGTAGAGATCCTGGAAACATGCATACAGATGTTCTCAGATCCAAGAAATCCTACACCTTCAAACATGATTTACAGCTGCAGTACCCCTGAGAATCAAGTGATTTTACCTAAATGCCAGATAAACTCAAGCGATTCAACCCTCAGTGAGTTTTGCCCATATACCATCAATACTAGCTCACTCAGTAAACCTGAACAATTAAATAGTGCTCCACAAACACTTTTACAATTTGAGGAGTGCCACATTCTGCTGGGTTTTGATGACTCTGCTTCTGTTGGCTCTGTGGATTTAGAGACATCCCTCTATGCTGCTGACACTTTAAGTAATGGCCAATCAGACAAGGATGAGCTGGAGAGCATCCTATCAGATTACACCGATCTGCTACCTTTATCTCTACACTCTGAGGCTGTAGAGGCAACGCTGTGCGAAACTGTTACGTATGCACAACACCAAACTCAAAATGAATCAACACCTGAATATTCACAAAGAGAACCTCAGGCAAATCTCTCAACTACAAGCGGAGTTGCAGAAGTCCGGCGCGTATGTCGTGATGAACAGCGGGCCCAAGCCATGAGTTTGCCATTTGGTGTACATGACATCATCAACCTACCCGTGGAAGCATTTAGCGAAGCCATCAGCTCCTGCAAACTCAACCACACTCAACATAGCCTCATCAGAGACATTCGAAGACGAGGCAAAAACAAGATGGCAGCCCAGAGCTGTCGCAAACGAAAGATGAATAGTCTTATTGATCTCGAAGAAGAGATTGAGGATCTGAAGAGGGAGAAGGAGCAAATCAAGGAGGAAAACGAGAAGAACACTAGAGAACTTCATGAGACGAAAGTGAAGCTCAGGAAACTCTACCATGAGGTGTTCAGACAGCTGAGATGAACATGGAAACTCCTACAACCCCAGAGAGTACAAACTACAGCACAGCACTGACGGCACGGTTTACCTGCTGCCATGTCGCACAGCTGACAAGACAAATACGCCGACAGAGGATTTACCTATTGCTGTATAACACACCTGAAGTACAGCAAAGCTCTTTTGGTGTTAGTAACATGACACACCCGGGACTTTAGTTATGGGATGTCGTGGTTTCGAGGAATCATTGGCCCTGTTTGTGTCTGGCATTCACATTCATCTCCTATTGATTTTGTCAAGGGTGGCTGGTTGAGTGACAGTTTAACCAGTTAAATTAGCATCATCCCCCAGCCGCTGTTTTCAGTCATGCAGTACAGCTACTGTCTACTTGAATAGGGACAGACTGAAATCTCCAAATTGTTGTCAGTGTTACATTTTAAAACATTGACAATAAAATCTGACAACTATGGTATTGTACATTTACATCTACAATAACTGGTTTCCATTTTAATATATTTTAAAATGTAATTTATTAGTAATGGCAAAGCTGAATTTTCAGCAGCCATTACGCCAGTCTTCAGCGTCACACGATCCTTCAGAAATCACTGATTTGGTGGTTAAGAAACGCAGAATTATTATCAAGGTTGAAAACAGTTGTGCTGCTTAATATTTTTGTAGAAATAGTGATACTTTTTTGAGACTTCGGTAACACTTTACAATAAGGTTCATTAGTTGACTTTAGTTAACATGAACTAAGAATGAACAATACTTCTACAGCATTTAATAATCTTCGTTACTGTTAATTACAACATTTACTGATGCATTATTAAAACCAAAAGTTGTGCTTGTTAACATTAGTTAGTGCACTGTGAATTAACATGAACTAAGTGAACAACTAATGTTCATTAACATTAACAAAGATTAATACTGTAATAAATGTATTGTTCATTGTTTGTTAATACATTAACTAATGGAACCTTATTGTAAAGTGTCACCTACACGTCTTAGATGAGTAGAAAGTTGAAGTAGATGTTTTGTAATAATGTAAAGATCTTTACTGTCACTTTTGATCAATTTAATTCATCCTTGCTGAATAATGCCAAATTTAAATGTTCATTAACATTAACAAAGATTAATACTGTAATAAATGTATTGTTCATTGTTTGTTAATACATTAACTAATGGAACCTTATTGTAAAGTGTCACCTACACGTCTTAGATGAGTAGAAAGTTGAAGTAGATGTTTTGTAATAATGTAAAGATCTTTACTGTCACTTTTGATCAATTTAATTCATCCTTGCTGAATGCCAAATTTCTTTTTAAAAAATCTTACTGACCCAAAACTATTGAACAGTACTGTATACTGTATAGAAACTATAGAAAATGTGTGTGTAGATTTGTATATCCATCTGTCACAAGAAGTACTACCCTCGAGGGTAGAGTTTGGGAAAGGACAGATATTATTTATTGACAACTCCTGAATTTTACAGATTTTTGGAAAATGTACGCTTTTTTGGAGGGCTGTCTAAGATACAAATTCAGATGGAAAAAAATTTGATGCATATACTGTGTATCTGCAACTGACAATCTGTTTTATGAGTACTTGTGTGTTCTAAATAATATGCAAGTTTTAACCACATTATTTTGTATTATAATACTCTGAGATTGGCATGTAGGTCCAATATACATATATTTAAATCCAATAAATCGGTTCAAAAGGTTAATAATGGCTAAATACAACGACACCTGATCAATTTATGTATTCGCTCACTGAATATCGACTATAACTTCATTTTATGCAGCATTAATGCGCCCCCTGCTGGAGCAAAAATAATACAGCAACATTATGACAGGTGTTTAGTTGTGTCAGAGGACTGACTACATTATTATTTTTATTAAATATCTTACATATTTTAACACGTTTAAACTTTGCATGAACATACCTCCTCATTAACACAGAAACAAACAAAAGTCTAATCTTGAAGTTTATTATAGTTCATACAGTAGGCACTTTCCATTTACACATCATATTAGACAAAGGCATCACACAGTGGAAAAAAGATTTACATCAACTCAATTCTTAAATACGAAATCTAATTCTACTGTTGCGGCAGGCAGGTTCCTGTTATGGCATTATGAACAGGCAAAGAAGTAGTTCGGAAGTGTGTTGGGAACACTTTAAATATTCACAAGCCTTTATTTAATGGCCCATTCTCCCTCCTACTGATCTACGATGTTTCAACCTCAACAGAATCAATGTCAAGTCTTTTAATTGACATAGGATATTAAAGATGTCAATCATTTCAGCCAGATGAACCACTACAGATCAGAGGAGTGAGAAATGTTGGGCAAAGTGTGGTGCTCAGGGTAGTGAGCCTTTGGAATGGCGCGAGGACCCCGACTGGCTCTCTCGGTCGTGCTCCTTAAAGTAAGTCTGGTCAATACGATGGCAGAAAGAAAGCAGGTTGGTGTAGGATTTAACCTTTTCGGCAAGCTCGTCATTGGTCAGTTGTGTGGTGAGTATGGTGAAAAGATGACCAAACACCAGAGCATCTAGTTCAGTTGGCCTGTGACATTTAAAGTACAATAATTAGTAAAGACAGCATGTGATAACAGAGTTATGTTGCATGTCTGTATGTGTACACTACTGTTCAAAAGACTCTTATGCTCTCAAGTCCATATTTACTTGAATAAAACAGTAATGTTGTGAAAAATTTATACAAATTAAAATAAGTCTCTTCTATTTTAATACATTTAAAACTAATTTATTCCTATGATGGCAAAGTTCAATTACTCTGCATGAACCTTGATCATATTACAATGAATCATTGTATGATGATTTATTGCTCAAAACTTATTTTTATCAATGTTGATAATGATTTTTTTTCAGGACTACTTGATGAACTGGAAAAATCAAAAGAACAGCATTTATTTGAAATAGAAATAGTTTGTAACATTATAAATGTTTACTGACACTCTTGATCAATTTACTAAATCCTTGCTGAATAAAAGTATTAATTTCTTTCAAAAAACAAAAACAAAAAAAAACTCACTGACGCTAAACTTATATAGTAGTAGTGTATGTGCACAAAACATACTGTTTGTTGAAAAAGTAGGGCTGTGTTCCCAATCGCTGTGACAAGGCCTGACAGCACTGACTCACATCTTCATACACCTGAGAAGAGGAAACCCACACAAAGCTTTATGAAAGAAAAACTTACACTTACTTAATTTATCTGCACACACAAAAAATACCTGCTCCAGGCTCTTTCCAGACCATCCAATCGCGTTCATCTTCCTCCGTACTTCCCACTGCTTCTGATAGGCCAGAATGTGATTGAGAGGCCAAGAATAGGGACTGCTGTATCGTGGCCTAGAGATCTAAACATACACTACCATTAAATGTGTACCATGATGTTATATATTTACATATCTATCTATATGCTGACATTAAAGTGCCATTGATGTCATCTGTGTTTATAAGATATGCAATATATATGATTTGGGGACATCTTTATACGTGTCACATACCTCTGTAGCAGTATAGTCATCACACCACTGGATATACAACTAGAAAGAAGAGGCAAAGTTTCACTGGTCTGCACAGTTTATCACTTTTAAAATATTTATGTAAAAGATCAAATACATACAATTAGAGAAATCCACAAGCATAATGTGCTGGAAATTTACATTTTGTTTAGAAATGTATCAATGCACTACCATTCAAAGGTTAGGGGTCAATACGTTTTTTTGTTTTTTTTTGGAAGAAATTAATACTTATATTGAACATAGGTGCATTAAATTGATCAAAACTTACAATTGATAAAAAAAAAAAAAACAATATCATTCTATTTTAAATAAATGCTGTTATTTTGAACTTTCTGTTCATCAAACAATCCTGAAAAATTGATCACATTTCTACAAAAATATTAAGCAGCACAACATTGATAATAATAGTAATGCTAATAATTTTAATGGTATATTATAATGATATCCGAATGATCATGTGACATTGGAGACTGTGGAGTAATGGTGGCTGAAGGTCCAGCTTTGCCATCACAGGAGAAAATTATATTTATATAAAATAAATTACATTTTAAATTATATTCAAATAGAAAAGTTATTTTTGTAAAAACATTTCCCAGTATTACACTTTTACTGTATTTCTGACCAACTAAAAGCAGCTTTGGTGAGCATAAAAGACTTCTTTAAAAACATTTAAAAAAAAACTGTACAGACCCCAAATTTTTGAACGGTTTTGTATTTACAACACAAATGCATGCTAATGTGTGCAGGTCTGTACCTCCGCAGTCAGCAGCATGTTATTGACCAACTCCATATAAGCCTTCATCTCTGCCCTCTGGACATCATCCAACCCATCACTCAGAGAATGACCCTATGGACAGCAATGTCAGCCAACAGTCAAACATTCAAGTATTCATATGGAGTTTGTTTTTTAGAGTAATGGTGATACCTTTGCCTTTATGAACTGAACAATCGGCCCCAATTCTGACACAACTTGATTTCCAACATGGATGAAAGGAACCTTCCCTAATGAACAGAGAGGAAGAGAGAGTATAAAACGTATGAAGGAACTCTAACTCAAACTCATACATTCAACCTGACAAAGAGTTATTTACTGCTGTCTTTCCAATATAAGATAAGAATAAACATCCCTAATAAATTCATCAAAAACTTAAAAATGAGAGAATTTGGCGATGCACCTGACGGTGACATGTATTCAGCATTGGCACAGCAGGACACCTGCACTGGCAGGCCACACATCCTCAGAAAGGTCTGCAAAACAAGAGTAACTTCACTAAACCTAAAACAAGTGACTAATATATTTTATAACATGTCAAAATATTTAGTTCTCAACTTGCCAACGTGAATAGACCCTGTTCACAAAACTGTGATGACGCATTTCAACATTTTTTTGTATTTTCTTTTTTTTTTTTTTATGTATGAACATTTATAACACTATACTTTGTGTTATATTACCTTTGTATCAAATTACAAAAAAAAATAGTGAATGCTAATGCAAGGGGCTAACACAGCATCTATGGGAGTGACGGTAAATTTGGCATCGTTCTCTTTACTGACTGCCGTTATCAGTCTCTCTCTATTTTTTTCCTTTTTTTGAAAGTCATGAAACACTATCATGGAGTTTTTCTTTTGCTATTTGAGCAAATGTGAATGCAAAAAATATATTTGTGGTAGGCTCCCATTCACTGCTATAGACGTTTACCCAACTATGACGACTTCTGCTGCTGAGAAACCCAGAAATGTGAAAAAGGTCCATCAGCGAGTGTGTAAACTGACAAAGTTATTACGGCACTAATTTTTACCTGAACAGCCAGAGAGGATGCAGAATCTGACAGCAGGATTTGATCCTCTGCAAAACAAAAACAAAAAAAAACATATTAATGCGTTTCATTTGATTTCTTTTGTAGTTGAAAAGACCGCATTCTAAATGTAAAACTGATACCCGGCTTCTTTTTTACCCTTAAGAGGTTGGTACAGAGTTGCTTTTTCAGGCCATGGCTCAGCAGCTGCAGTAGAAAGTGACATTAAATGAACTACTGACATTTCCCAAATAATACTGTATCTTTCAATTTTTCAGAAACTCTGACCCTTAAATAACTATCTAAGCTCTATGCGGGCTTACATTACATTAATAAACATTTAATGGGTTTCTTTATCTTTGACCCTGACAGTAGCACTGAAAACAACAGAACTGTAACTGCTGTAACATCTAAAACAAAACACTCGTGAACAGAAGTACTGGCTTAACGCTATTAATATGCAGAGAAGTGAAATGACTGTGTTTAAAGTAAGCACCGATTATCATCCTAACCTGCCCATCTCTAGCACAAAACACTAACACACCCATATGAACTCGCTACATTACAAACAAGCCCAAACATTACCTGCAATCTGAGAGACGAAAGCCTCTGCAGCAAGAGACATGGCGGCGCAGAAGATATCTACTTTAACCTAAGCACAATAACTGATCGAAAAACTGAAATGGCATTAAATCTCCACGCAAGGGCAAAGCAAGCTCCTGTCCCAGTGTAGTGACGTCACCCTGGAGTTTTTCCTGCTTTCTAGCCAATCACGTTCCTCCACTTCCGATCGCGTAATATGAAAGCGGCCTTGCACTGCTACTTTTTGCGACATTATTCTTAAACCCTTTTTTTTTTTCTTTCTTTTTTTCCCATTTAATTTTATTACAACCACAATACATTTTACTCAGTATATTTTATATTTATTTATGTGCTAATGTATTTTATAGTGGAGGAGCAGGTGCCTGCTAGCGGTCATTATGGTGCCTTTGGAACAGAGCGCGGACATTATGAATTATGATATACGCGCACGCTTTACTCTGTGTGTGAGCCGCATCTTAATTGTTCTTTCGTCAAATGTTAGGCTACTAACAAGAATAAGAACAAGAATAAGAATATAAATATAGGTGTATTAATATGTTAATATGTTAAATCTTGTAAAATCAATGCGTCTATATTAAACTATATCAAACAGGTGCATTAAACCTACAACAATAATATATATACGCCTATATATATAAATTATGTCTTTTATCTCATAATTATGACTTAGTATCTCATAATTCATCTCATAATATATCATATATATATAATATATATAATATATATACATTATATATATATCTATATATACATATATATATATAGCCTATATATATATATATATATATATATATGAGAATAACGAATTGTAATAATTGTTTATGTTATTGTATTGTATTTATTTACAAACAAAAAAGGACACATTTGTACACTCTCTTTTTATTACAGACCATTATAAATTTAGAACATTTATAAATATATTCAAGTCACTTTTCAGAAAGTGCATGTATTTTATTGAGGTGCTGTAGGATTTTTTTTTCCAGGCTTGAGCAGAGGTCGTGGCATCTTACCCTGTTCTCTAAAAGGAAGAAAGGAGAGCTGAAGAAACACAATTCAATACAAACACACACTAAATACTTGGTAATATTCCAATTATTTAGGATATTATTGGATGTTAGACAAAATCACAACATATTAGTATTTTAACCTTAATAGCTAAATATTTGAACGGCAATAAAAAACAAATAAATACATAAATAAAATAAAAAAGATGTAAAAACTCTATTAAACAGCTGTTTTAATCTTAACCGTTTGTAAGCTAAACGAAACATAATTTTTTTAAGTGGTTGAGTCGTTTATGCATTCAGCAAATGCAGTGTGGTTTTATCATGAAACCAGACGTTTTTGCATCGTCCATATACTCCCCTAAAACCGAATCTGTGAATGTGCTGTGTGAACACACATTCGGTTCTACAGGGTATATATAGACGACGGAACAAAGATTCCAAATGAATATTCAGAAATGGAACGACCTAAAGAAACTTAAGAGCACAACGTTTCCACGGTCCAGACAAAAAAAATAAAAATAAATAAAGCGTTGATAATGATACTTGCACACGAAAACTGAAAACACCCTGTAAACAAGAAAATTATTTTTAAAGCAAAGTCATTTCGAACACAAAGACACCATTTAAGAGGAATTATATACCTAAAAGACAATTTTATCAAATATTTCGATCATGTTAAAGCATATAAATAAATTGTTTCTCAAAAAATGCTATTTTGAGGTATTTAATGAATATACTTTTTTCCTCAGTGTGAATTTGATGTTGTTAATTTCAGATTTTCTATTTTCCAGTCCAAAATAAAATTGGTGCCTATTGTAATCATGTAGCCTAATCAAAAAAAATCTGCTATCTTAGAAAATCTAATTTCTTTCTTGGTCTCTCTGTCCCTCTCTCTCTCTCTCTCTCTCTCTCTCTCTCCCTCTCTCCCTCTCTCGCCGCAATGCAGTAGGTAGTAAATTAAAATAACCCCCTCGCTTTCAAATTTAAATTGATTCGTTAACAAAGAAACCAGAATAATAAATTCAGTTTTACTCACAGAACACAAATGCACAACACACTTTGACTTATCTGACTTATCTCAAACTTGTCTTACTGTCTCAAATTTTTACATGTAGCCTACTATTTATCTCACTCAACAATGTAAATTGCCGTCTGCATTAAAAAGACACAGGATGACCAGACTATAAGAATTTTCCTGTTAAAATTCACAATTGATCATTATTGATAAAGCGACTGATTGATCAGAAAAAGTAAAAATAAATAAATAAATAATAAAATAAATAAATAGTTTCAAGAGGAAAAAAGCATTAAGCTTGATTTTGCAGCTGCACTTACCATTTGATGCAAAAACGACCTATTTAAAATACATTTCCCTGTATTAAAGTAAACAGACGATATTTAAAAGAGAAAGAAAAAGAAAAATAAATAATATATTTAAAAGAAAAAAACTAATAAAATATACGGCACAAATGATAAAACAGACAGAAATGCAGACAGACGTCCTGGTACTGGGCTTTCCTGTGCAACAGAGCGCGTGGGAAGGAAAGAGAAGGGGCCAATATTACCGCGAGCCCTTAGCGCGTCTCTTCTGTGATACCCAATGACGGACGCGCTAAGCTCGTAAAAACCGTTTTACAACCTGAGCTGTAAATCAACTTTTGAGCTGGGAAGAGCTTAGAAACCGCAGATTTTCTACCCCACAGTGGCGTTGCCAGCTAACCATTTACAATCTACAAAAACGAACAAATGAAGAAAACAGAAACGCCTGAAATTGGCTCAAAAGATATGCGAAGTCCGGAAATATGCAGCATTAAAGTATTTCTGCACATTATCTGGACTGCTCTTTGTAGCTAAGTTAATCAGGGATCTTCTATAATTTTATGGTAAAAAAAAAAAAAATCCCTTATCCCATTAAAAATCAGAAATTCCCTCTCGGGAATGGGTCTGTACGCATGACTTGTAATTAAAAAAATTATAATTACTATCATTGTCTTTCATTCATAGCATGGTATTACAAAAAAATGGCAATGCGATAACCTTAAGGTACAAATATGTGTGTGTGTGTGTGTGTGTGTGTGTGTGCGTGTGTGTGGTGGGAGTTGAGAGAGACTAAATGTATTTGTGTATGGGTGTTAAAATACGAACAATTTATAATATTATACAATATAAAATTTTCCTAATAGGCTATTATTGTTTGATGTGTGAGCGCGTGTGTGTGCATGCGCGAAAGAGACACAGGGTATCTCTGTATAGAACATTTTTTATGCAGCATTAATCGTAATACGTCCTGACAGTTGTAGTAAAGTATACAGTTTATATATCTTTTAAATTATAATTTGACGTGTAATTGCATTTCCCCACAACAGTAAATAAGCATAGGTTTATACATGAGTGTCTACAGGATACTGCATTCATACAGTACATATGACATCTTTGAATTGAGATTCTTTCAGTAGGCTATTTAATATTAGCCTATGTGAACAATATATCAATTACGGGAACCATCAAAATATCTCTTAAACCTCAGTTTATTAGGTGAAACGTAATGGCCTTATTTTATTTATTTATTTATTTATGCTTGCAAATAGAGGGGGGAAAATTAACTGGCCAGATTCCTGGACCTGGCAAATTGTATCATTTAACTGAACAATGAATATGCATTTTAGACACACTGTGTACATTAATTGTGTTCCGTCAATTCAATAAATGCAGGTCCCTGAATGAGCAGGCTTTTATAGCATATTTTATTCAACAACTCAGGTAATGTTAATGGTGTTTTGGGTTGCCAAAATTACAATTTAAAATCAGTCAGAGCTAGAAATAGCCCTATATCTTCATATTTCAGGTGAATCTTCATATTACGAATAGACTAAAATTACTTTCTATGACCTCCTCCAACGTCTTGTTTTGAGGTTTTGGTACCAAGCCTTCTTTGGGGGGGAGGGGGCGGGGGTAAATCTTGCTTACCGATTTATCTTCCTAAAATGTGTGCAGGGTACGTTTTACAATGATTGCATGATGTATTGATACAAAAACAGTTTTCACAGCTAAAACATCCTGCATCTGTTGTTACATTTACATATTTACATATTTTATATTTCCATGTAGGCTACCGCCGTTTCTTTATTTCATTGCTTTCCTTCTTTGATTTTTTTTTTTGTATGTGTAACGTTAATTTCTGATATTTATCGTACAAATGAGAGCCATAAACAAGGGTTTATACTTTTATATAATTACATTACAGTTTAAAAAAATAGCGGGATTGATCCATGCATGTCATTGCAGTTTTAATGCAAAATTAAATTTAATCATTAATAAGATGAGATATTTTGGTGCAAGGCCTTTAATTATACACTACAGGGCTTTTATTTTGAAGGTTCAAATTAACTTCCGAAAACCTCTGATTACGTCACCGTCACACGCGCAGCCTCCGACCCATCTCTGTAGAAAGGCAAGTTAGCGAGTGAACTCATGCAACTTTTAATCTTATAATATGCTCCACGGTCACCTAATATTAACCTAATGAACATATGTGTAAATCACACTGCTTACGACTCTACACTAAGCGAAATTGATCCAGGACAGTTTTAGGGCTGGCGAGAAGGCAGGGCAGGAGTTTTTACCCTGTCCCTGTCCCTGTTGTAGTAAATCCTCTGCAATAATTAGAGTTGCATTGTTGTCTCAGTTGATTATACTTACTCTTGGTATTCGTTTGGAGTTTGCTTTTCCAACCCACGTTATTGATAAGATCTGACCTCAGATGCAAGCGAGGATTATGTTTCTTTATATTAATGTGCGAGAAATGTCTTCCAGACTGATGCATTGGAGGGCGTGGATGTGTTGAGAGGGTAATTAGAATGGTTTGGTTTCTGTTTTAAGGTGTGGATTTGCAGTACTGACAATGGGAGCCATAATTTCACGGTGGAAGGTGAGTATTTTTCTCCTTTTGCAATCCCCCCCCCC
>NW_015645076.1:1052880-1107082 GCF_001515625.1 Sinocyclocheilus rhinocerous | reverse complement strand
TTCTTTATCAAACCCATACTATAAACAATAATGTAATTGTTATGCTCCAACAGACTAAAGCTTCCACAGTGGAACTTCTAGAGGCACTGGATAAGGTATGTTCCCCACTGTTGTCCTGCCCTTTCAAACCCTACAGACTCTTTTCAGCCGTTGTGACCTTATCACACATCACAGAGCTGTATGTCATCATTTGAACCCTTGTACTGGCTGCATCTCCTTGCTTTACTCATGCCTGGCTCGCCTCCTGAAGTCTCTGTCTATCTGGAGACTGTATTGACGGGACCATCTGTTCGCCGGGCTGCTGCGGTTGACCTTAACTGTCCAGTAGTGGTCACTGCTTTAGTTTAGAGTGAGCTGTAGGAATACACTTTGCAATTCCAGAGGGCTTTATGTTTAATTTCCACTGTACATTCAACTGTAACTAACAGAGCTTATATCCGGCATTCAGTATTCATGTTCTGCATTGTCAGGTTCAATGTCTCTCAGATTTATGTTGTGCATAGGTTTTAATGGAATGCTGTAACAGGACACATGTTGACAAATCTGTTATTCATGCCACCATGTAAACAAACATTATAACTTACTTTGAGGCGTCATTTCTACCCGACCTGACCTTAAAAATGACTTTAGTTAGTGTAATCTAATGTAGTCAGATTCAGAATCAGTCATGTTAATTAAAAATTTTAATTCTTTAATCTAACCAATTAACCCTGTGAAGCCTGACATATCAAATAATAGTCAGAAAAACATATTTTAATGGAAAAATTTTGTGAAACTTAAACTTGTCTTAGAAAAATTATAAATATTAGTTTTCTGATCAAAGCTATGTAGTTAAAAACATTGCAATGCAATACAATGGTGGTTGAGAGATGCACAAATAAATGTTCATCATAAGCCTGTTTCAGCATGAAACAACATGATTTAACATGATTTTTTTTAAAAGATAACCATTTTTTTCATCTTGAAATATTAATAACAAAATAAATAGTTATTTTTACATTTACTTTACTCACAGCAAACAGACATGTGTACCACAAGGTAGACATTTTTAGATTAAAACTAAAAGGCCATTTACTCTCTAAAAAAGTGTGAATCAGTCAGACAGAAGCATGCAGTAGATAGTGTACAACAAGTTTTTCAGTTTGATCATGTTGATAATTGAGAGATCCTAGACTTTATAGGGTTAAATTAGATGTTATCAAATGAAGCATTTTTAGGTTACCTCACAAAGCATTTTTACAACATTTAACGTAATGACATTGGTAATGATCGTACAATGTTGCGATATGAATCCACAGGACACGAAGGACCTTGAGGAGTTTCGTGCAAAGAACCAGCGTTTGCTGAAATTGTGGGTGGGCCGACTTCTCTTCTACTCATCTGCTCTGTACCTGATCACGTGTCTGTGTGTGTATTACCTGTACTTTCCTGAGCAGTGGAGCGCTCGGCTCATCACTGCCCTGCCTCTGCTGGCCTTTCCTGCACTGTGAGTCCTATGTTTTATTCATGGATAATGACATTCTATTAGGCTTGCTTAGTGTATTACAGTTTATGTTATTACATCTGTATTATGTATTTTATCACACGTATTGCATTCTGTTATACTTCTTTTTAAAGGCTGCTTGGCTTAGGTAGGTCATGTTATTGCGTTGCGTCATTGATTTGTTATTGTGTTCTCTTGCTTAATTTCATATTCTCTCTCTCTTCATAGAGTGTTGCTACTACGAAAACTGCTCGTCTTCCTTTTCTCCAAACGTACAGAGAGAAACAGTAAGCTCATGATATGTTGTTTTTCTTCATTCTTCATGGTTTTCTTCTTTTTCTTAATCTGATTGGGATCTGATTGCGATTTGATTGATTGACTCACTGGTCTTTTGAATGAATATCTTTATAGATTGACTAATTTATGGTTTCTCCTGTTTCAGATGAAAAATTAGATGATTTAAAAGCACAGAAACGGAAAATAGTAAGTGTGATTTCAGACACATTAGAGCAGCTGTCTAAGAAAGTAAGCTTGCTTGTGGCTACTTATATTTCAGATGAATAAAATTGTTCATATGTACCATAAAACAAACGAATTATGTTTTTGTCAGCTTGAGGAGGTGATGGAAACGGAGACCTACAAAAATGCTAAACTCATATTGGAGAGATTTGATCCAGAATCTAAAAAGAAAGCAGTAAGTAGTCATATGTAATATTAAAGCTTGAAAATGTTTTTTAAATGAATGAATATCTTTATAGATTGACTAATTTATGGTTTCTCCTGTTTCAGATGAAAAATTAGATGATTTAAAAGCACAGAAACGGAAAATAGTAAGTGTGATTTCAGACACATTAGAGCAGCTGTCTAAGAAAGTAAGCTTGCTTGTGGCTACTTATATTTCAGATGAATAAAATTGTTCATATGTACCATAAAACAAACGAATTATGTTTTTGTCAGCTTGAGGAGGTGATGGAAACGGAGACCTACAAAAATGCTAAACTCATATTGGAGAGATTCGATCCAGAATCTAAAAAGAAAGCAGTAAGTAGTCATATGTAATATTAAAGCTTGAAAATGGTTTTTAAACAGATGTAGGGATTTATTTTTGGAGCTAGTGAGTTAGATGAATACATGGTTTGTCTTTACAGGAAGCAGAAGCCACTCCAGTCAGACCCCACATGACCCCTAGACCAGGACAAGGTTTGTATGTGCTTTTGTTTTTGATTATGTGTTTATGCGTGTTTTCCTTAGGCATAATGCACACTGTACTCTCATTATATCCAGACCTTCGGCAGCGGCATGTTGCAATGGCTAGTCCTGGTCCAGTACCCAGTCCCATGTCCCCAGGAGCCACACCCCTTCGCGGAGCCCCAGGAGGGCCTCCAGAGAAAGGGCTAGCCAGGTCTGTAGCCAGCCCAACAGGAGCGAGCCAAGCAGAAACACCACAACAAATGATGAGAAGCATGAACCCTTATTCACCAGGACCTGGCTCAGGTTCAGTACACTCATACTTACAGCGGATATACATGGTGGATAATTAAATGAAAAACTGCTAGCCACTTACATAAATGAACTATAGTGTCCTGCACCCACTAGTAAAAAAATATCAAAAATTATATCTGGTCTCTGAATCATTTTTGGTTTCACTGTATATCCTTCGGTTATTTTCACACTTAATTATGCCCATTAAAATGTATTTTACAAGTTTTTGTTACTTTCATTCTTTTGCTCTATGGTACATCATCTTTAATTTAATAGCATTAGAGCAGCGGCTTAGTACTGTAATCACGCGCTTTGCTGTAATAATGCAGGGAACCACTCGTTATAAATCTCCTAACTGTGATATTTTCAGAAGTAGAAGTCGCGTTTTTTCATCTGAAACGTGCTGCGATTTATATTTTAAAGCCACTCATATAATGCAGAAACACTCAAGCAAGCAAAACACGCGCAACGCCTGCACGTGTTTGTACTGATGCAGAATAGTAGAGTCTAGCGCATTTCACACAGGCTGCTAGATTCACTTTCGCTAGAAAGTCGTGTATGCCTAAGGTTGAAAATAAATGATGTTTATAGTGAATGCCCCTATGAATGCTTTTATTTTTACGATTTCGTTTTAATCCAAATGATGCGTGTGCTAAGTGAGTGAACATCAAAGATCACACAACAGAAGTGCGCGCGTGCTCTCTCTCGCTCTCTCTCTCTCTGTCTCTCTCTCGCTCTCTCCCTACCGTTAAGTAACTTGTGCATTGTTTTACTTACTTGTTTTTGACATATTCTACCGAACTATAAACTTTCCAGTGATGTCTGTGAGAAAGGTATATTAACTCGACAAGCTCGCGCATCTGCGCCGCCGCGTGCTCAATCCACTCAGCGTGCTTTGTTTATCATCTCGCGCACATCAGCTATACAGACGTTAATACTGAATACTCAGTGCATGATGAAATTGACTATTCATTGCATACATATACTTTGTAGTAGACATCCATAACTCCTTTCTGCTGTCTGTTGTCAGTGTTTCTTTGTTTGAATATGGCGCTTATCACATTATGTGTGGTATCGACGTGTGGTATCGGGGCATTTTAACGAGTACAGGAGGCCAGTATCGGGCCCGATACCGGTTGCATCCCTAGCTGTGGCTCTATAAAACTATGATAGTGATAGTAATTATTAGTGTTTTTAAAGATTAACTTTAAGTGAGTAAATGTAAATCAAAATGTAAAAATAAGGGAAAAGAGCGTGCATAATTACATTTTTTCGCATCAACAGATGTTTAGTAACGTGTAGTTTTAGGTACACTGTTTTAATACAATTTCACATTTAAAAGTGTGCTGAAATGCCCAATTTTTTGTCCATTATGAAGGTGTCCTTTCTAAAGTGATAGTTTGCTTAAAATAATAATTCTGTCATGTACTCACCCTCATGTCATTCCAAACCTGTATGATGTTCGGTCTTCTGCAGAACATGAAAGATATTTTGAAGAATGTTGATAACCATTGTCTTCTATTGTATGGAACACTGAGACGTTTATTAAAATGTAATCTTTTATGTTCCACAGAAGAAAGTCATACAGGTTTGGAATGACATGAGGATGAATTAGAATTTAAATTTTTAGGTGAACTATCCCTTTAAGTGTGGATAAAGGCATTCACACAGTTTAAGCCTGAATAAAATTCCTGACTAGCTTCTTACTCAAGGATTAATGCATTCCTCACTAAATCAACATTTTCTGGGGCTTAAATTCAAACTGAACTTTATAGGTTTCACAGTTGATGGCATTAGCATTATTGTGAAGTCCTAGCGTGTCATTTTCCTGATTTGTGTAATGATGAAGTGTTGATTAAGCTTTTGATAATTTAGGTATGCGTCCTCCTGGTCCACCTCTTGCTCGACCCATCCTTCCACGAGAGCGCAGCGCTGTGGACAGAGTCATTGAGTATTTGGTGGGAGATGGACCTCAGAACAGGTATTACACTGGTATAACATACAACCAGCTTGACATACAAGTTAAGAGAAACGCATTGAACACTGCACTGGCCAGAATTATGTCAGTACATGAGAGAATTATTGTTTCCTTCACTCCTCCCATTTATTCTTATACTTTCAGATATGCATTGATTTGCCAGCAGTGTTTTTCCCACAATGGTATGGCTTTGAAGGAGGAATTTGAGTATGCAGGTAAGAACCTGTCAGAGCACAGTATAGAACTGTGAAGTTTTTGGGGCCGAGGATACTTCCTTCTTTGAGGGTTTTATTTTGATACTCATGCGTGATGTTTTATGTTACAGCATTCCGTTGTGCTTATTGCTACTTCATGAACCCGGCAAGAAAGACACGCCCCCAGGCCCCCAGACTCCCAGAATTCAGTTTTGAGCGCAGACTTTGCTCTGAATCTCCTGAAACACAGTCTTCTGCTGCCACAGAGACACCAGAGGACAGTGACGCCCCTGAAGGTATTTCATGCTGCTGACAGCCAGTGACCTCATTATTAAGAACTCATAAAGTCATTTTGTCATCTTGTCATGCCATGTGTCAATCAGTCTTAAAACTGCAGCTGGAAAGCCTCCAAGAGGAGAGCAAACAACTTTGAAAGTCAGTGCAGTTTTGAAGAAATCATTTACATTTATCGTTTGTATGAATGAATGTTGTATTTTATTTTATTTGTGTGTTTTTTTAGACCGTATTGTCTCGACTCCTGCCACTCGTGTTTCACACTCTGGCACCCCTTGGAGTAAAGTTCATAGTTTCAAGAAATTTCCCTCAGGTCCCAGAACCTACACACTTTACTTACACATACAATACCATTCAAAAGTTTGGGGTCCATAAGATTTGTTTTTGTTTTTTAATGGGTCTTACGCTCACCAAGGCTGCATTTATTTGATCAAAAATACAATTTACTATTTAAAATGACTGTTTTCTATTTTAATATACTTTAAAATATTTTTACTCCGGTCTTCAGTTTCAGTTATAGGCTTTAGCTGCTTAAGAAGCTTTTCTTTTTATTATCAGTGTTGAAACCGTTGTGCTGCTTAATGTTTTTGTGGAAACTGTTCTACATTATCAGGATCCTTTGATCAATAGAAAACTAAATGTAAAATTTATTTGAAATAATTTTTGTAGCATTATCAATGTCTTCATTGTCACTTTTGATCAATTTAATGTGTCTTTGCTGAATAAAAGTATGAATTTATTTTAAAAAAAAAAAATTCTGACCCCAAACGTGTGAACAGTATTGAATGCACTGCATGATGCTTTAGTGCTAAAGTATTCTCTGCTCCTTTCAGTTACAGTGGGTAACATAATCATGATCACAATCATTTCCTATTCAAAGAACACTCTCATACACAAAATCACACAACACAATAATGACTGACACCATTACAAAGCAGGAAGGTGTGTTTTGTATGTGTTTGTAAAAGACTGTAAATCTTATTGTATCTTAAATCTGACTGTAAATCTTAAATGTCTCCTAATATGTAATTTGAAATGTTATGTCTGTTTTATATCTGTCTTAAGGGAAATATCCTGCATTTTTGACATTCAGCTTATTTTTTGATCTTTATAGAAATTAAAAAGCAAGTAAAAAGATGCTTTTTGCAAAATATCTGCTAAATTAATATTAGTTTTAGCGAGATGGTCAGATGCTTAGTTAGGTACTGAATGTCTAAAATGTTGAATACCTCTCTTTAAAAAATCTGATTTTTTTCCAAACCCTTAGGTGCATGGCTCATTGTCTTAAACTTTTTTTTCCCTCTAATTATTAATTGGTTTGTTTACAATCTTGATAATACATGTGCTTCTTTTAAACATGCATTATCATACTGAATGAAGAATACCACAAATTATATTCTTATTATTTAATGCAATAACAGGCCTAATACGCACACAATCTCACACATGCACAACAGTGCCATGGCTTTTAGCAGTATACATCCCCAGTGGCAATTATTTTAATTATTTCATTTTGCAGATGACATAGAAAGAACTACAACTGCTGAGCCTCAGGACCCTACCGCTGAAGATCCACCTGCTGCACATGAATCAGAGAAAGAAGAGGCACAGTCTCAACAGAGCCCGCCCCCCTCAGAGAATGTCCAACAGGAAGAGGCTGGAGCTCAGGGGCAACAGCAGAAAGAGGATGAATCAAACTAAACTGTGTTTAAATGCAGTTTAAACATGCATGATCAATGCCGTTCGCTACAGCTTTTGGTTTTTGGGATGTTTGGTTTTAACTTCACCCTAAGCATGTTCATTTAGTACTTCTTAGTAATTCTGGAGGCTGTTAAGAGTTTTTACTGCTAATTTATTTATATATGCACCACAGTGTTTACATATAGTGGGCTAAATATCATATCACATTACAGTTTTGGTGTGATGTCACCCAGTACAATACATGTGCATGGTTTGTTTATGAGGGTGATTTCACAAAACAAACTGCAATTGCTAAAGTCAGAATAGTATCATTTTACAGTGTTGGCATTCAGTTGTGTAGTAAATAAGGACAGGATACATTTTACAGATTTTATCTGTCTTTGTGTTTACAGAATTATTTGAAACCGCAAGCTGAACAAAAATACACTCTGACAAACGCATAGTCCTTGTAGGGGAGTGATGTTTTCTTTTTGCTAAATGCACTATTTTGAGTATTAAATATTTATTATTTTGTTTTGAATTGTTTTAATTGCTTGTTTTTTGTGGCCAACAGTTTGTTTACGTATTTGTGTATAATTCAACTGTCTTGTGCCTTTCTGGTTAGGAATATGTCTAGGTTTTAACTGCACAGTTTACAAAATTGCAAAATTTGCCAGAAATAATACATTGGATGTTTTCTGCATTGCTGTCTATGCTTTACAAGTCATCTGATGCCAGAGGTGACACTGGTATTTATTCATGAATTAAAAAAAAAAAAAAAAAAGGTGGTGATGATAATTTTGTAATCAATTGTGCCTCTGCATTTTGCATTAGTTAATTCATTTCCATGTTCGTTGTGAATTGACTCTTATCTCAATAAGCAACACAAAATTCATGTGCTTTGGAACTGGAGGTGTCCACTTGTTCTTGTTTGTCTGTACTTGCAAGTTGTTGTGCACATGTCTGTTGCATTTACAGACTGGATTGTGTGCATGTTAAATCCAATAAAACATCTTTTTCTAAAGAATGGTTCTTTCAGCATTATCATGAAAAGTGAGTTTTTCTTTGGTAGGCAACAAAGTGATTAAGAATTAAGAAGCACAATATAGAAAGGTTAAATGAAAGTTTCTGATACTCATGCCTAAGCAAATGTTTCATGCATGATACATAACATAAATACTTACACTTTACTGATAACCTTTTTTGTCATATGTTGGCATAGCAGTTGAAGTAACTAAAAAATTTAAAATTTAGTTTTCATCTTATGCAAATTTTAATTTTTTTACTCCGAATTTTCAGTTGTTCCAAACCAGATACACCAGCAGCCCCTTACAACAATTGTGTGCTCTTTGATAGGATATAACATGTTATTTCACAGAACCTAAAAGAATTTTCTTAGATGTGTTCTTTGAGATATTTTCAATATGTCAAACCAGCAAATGTAATATGACCCCAAAAATATGTATTTTGACATGAAATATTTGTACAAAACTGTAGGAATTCTCTCATGGTCCCAGTCATGTTTTATATAATTGCGTATCCCAAGTAACCTATTAATAAGTATGAAAACAATGACCAGGACTGAAGTACTGGACTAAGTATTGTATTTGATCTGTGTTGTATAGGCCTTTTTAATTTACATAAGTTGTCTGTGTGCTACAGCAATCTATTTTACCTTATTTTATTATTTATTTAATCTGCTTGTTCAGTAATTTTTCTTATATATTCTGTTAAAAGTGTAAAAACGCAGTAAAGTTTTATGTTTTCTTTGCCCTCAGCGCAGTTTTAAATAAAGCACCATTGAATGACCTTCAAGCGGGTACGGATCGGGTAGTGTCAACACATAAAAACATTACTACATTATTATTAGTATTATAACTGTCACTACCCAAAATTGCCGTAAATTGTTTCGTAATACAGACAGGAAGTAGACGCATTTCCGCGCATGCGCAGTACAAATCGTGTTTCCGGTACGGATCGAGTAGTCACAAGACCTTCATGCACGTCATTCATGCATCCGGGAGCTTCATTGCAGAATAGAGGGTCGGGCATGCGCAGTAGCTTCTCAGCGGTTCGACCTCTGCAGCCGGGTAAGTGAAGGAGAGTTAAATGGGAACCGGAGAAGCTATATTGTCATAATCTTATACCATCATTACACTATAGATATATTTAATCAAATCACTCGATCCTTTTCATGTTCTACAGATTATATAGCCCTTGCAAAAGGAGCTAATTAGTACCAGGTGGCGTTTTGAAAGTGTTGATATTGCATTGACCTTAAACTGTCGGCTTTTTCCATAGAGACAGACGCGGGTTTATTCCTCACCACAGTCAGCGAGCTCAATCAAACATGTACGCCTGTGCGAAGTTCGTGTCCACACCCGCGCTGGTGAGTATTTATAGCGGTTTTTGCAGTTATGATAGAATGGAAAAGCTCAGAAAATTATGTTTCCTTAAAATGCAAGAGGCCTGGTGCTCTTGCCTTTTCCCCATGTTAATGCAGTGCATTTCAGATGGGTTGTTTGGATGGCATTTTGCAAAAAATACTGCTTCAGAATTTGTCTGTGTGTATATCATTGTGGCTAAGATGTCAATGGCAGCAGTTGGTTGCTAATGCTATCATCTGAACGGCGATTAAAGAGAAGTCAAGGTCATTATAAAAATCTGACAGCAAAACATAATGTTTCATAGACCATTCTTTTAAAATGAATCACACTTGAGCTAAAGGGTAAAATTTAGTTGTGATGGTTGGTTCAAGGCTGCGGGTGTTATGTTCTGCTTTGTTGCTGTCATTTTGTACTGGACTAGCCACAGTCCTTTTATTAATTTAATTATAAATGTAATTATTTGTTCAGTTGACATTTGGAGTGTGATTGAAGAATGTTCAGTCAGTGTAATTTCTGATTGTAGCAAATATTTAATAGATTTTCTGGACACAAGGCACCTCCCACGTAATTCAAGTGTTGAAGCAACAATTTGGCCTTGTGTGTGTCAGTCTTAAGTACAGCACTTTAATTGTACGTCTTATGCGCTAATGTGATTTCTGATCTCTGTCTCAGGTCCGCTCTGGCTCAAGGGCGCTGTGCAGACCACTCTCTGCCTCTGTGCTCTCCAGGCCAGATGTCAGCTCTGCAGAGGTGAGTGCTTTATGCATATGGCCTAATGGTTAGAGAGTCGGACCTGTAACTCAAAGGTCTCGGGATTGTAGGTGGGGGGATTGAATGTACAGCGCTCTCTTCCACCTTCAATACCACGACTGAGGTGAGACCCTTGAGCAAGGCACCGAACCCCCAACTGCTCCCCGGGCGCCGCAGCAAAAGTGTCTGCCCACTGCTCCGGGTGTGTGTTCACGTTGTGTGAGTGTATGGGACACCATACTTGGCCACACGTCACTTTCATATGCCACGTTTAAGATCAGTGGCACTTACTTGATGTTTTAAATGAATGTTTAATGCCCTTTTAGTAGTTATTCTTCTCTGAAAAGCCTTTTTCTTAGGCAAGGACTTCTTTATAAATCATCTTAAGATTCAGTCCTTTGTTATATGCATTTACTTGCTTTATAAGCTTGTTGCAATCTACAAAGCGATTTCTTTTTGTCAAGTGATGGTAGGTGCAGTTCATTCATTTTGAACGTTATCTTTTTTTCTTAAGGCCAGCCCAGCCTTTCTGCCACAGACAGCCGTTTCCCAGGTTGCAGTGCGGGGTTTTCAGACAAGCGCCATAAGCCGTGATATCGACACAGCCGCCAAGTTCATCGGTGCTGGTGCCGCCACTGTGGGAGTGGCAGGTTCAGGAGCTGGAATCGGAACAGTGTTCGGCAGCCTCATTATTGGATATGCCAGGTAGACTAGACCAACATCCATGAAAATAATCACCATCTTGTTGCCATCACTTGTTGTACATGAAACAATTAATTTCCAGATCTTTCCATATGGTAGTGTCACATAAACTATAGCTTTACTCAAATTTTGGTGTTTTTATATTTATTTTATAGTTCAAATATATTTTAAAATTAAGTTTAAGAACTGAGCTTGTTAATATTGCAGCAGTGCAAGTGTAGTATTATGTGAAATATTGAGTTTATGTAGTTCAGCTTGAGCAAATTTAACCCCTGTCATGCATCACACTGTTGTTAGCTGATCTCTCTTTTTCCATGACAAAGCAGTGTTCCTAAACCGAGATCTGGTGATGAGTGACCCCTGACCCCTCTCTCTCTTTCTCTCTCTTTCTCTCTCTCTCTCTCTCTCTCCTGCAGGAACCCATCTCTGAAGCAGCAGTTGTTCTCATATGCTATCTTGGGATTTGCCCTGTCCGAGGCTATGGGTCTTTTCTGTTTGATGGTGGCTTTCCTCATTCTGTTTGCCATGTAAATACTGCTCCGTCCACCTCTTCCCACTGCTGTGACGACATGTGTTTTACACTGGCTATCAAAAGAGTTCTGTGTTGGTGTCATTAAAATTGTACATTTTCCAAGTTTTTGTTGAAGGCTGATAAGATAAAACATGTATTGTAAAAATGTATCCAAATACAGAATAAATACATGTATTTCAGTATTTAAAATGTTTGAAGATATTATTGTGCCAATGAAGATGGTTGCTCATTGCAGATTTCAAGTTATTTGGGGAATGTTTTAAAAGGGGTCGCTTTAGTTTATTTCTATATTTAATACAAGTCAAACACTTATATGGTGGAGCAGTAATCTACCAAAAACAGTGGTCTGTTACAGAATGCCTCAGATCTTGCATATTACTTAGTTCACCAGAAATCTAAATTATAATCCTTAAACTTTTTGTAGTTGTCTCTTTCAGTGTGAGAATCCATGTGCCATAATTAGGTTTTTAAATATAATATCTAAAATGGAAGCCTGTTTCTGCCACGGAATTTAAAAAAAAAGTGACATCAGAATTTTGACGTTTCCTCGCAATTGTGAATATCTAAATTCTGACTTTGATTCTCACATTTCCGAGTTTATTTATTTAGTCATTTATCAGACGCTTTTATCCAAAGCGACTTACAAATGAGGACAACAGAAGCAATCAATTGTAGTATTAAAACAACTAAAAACAAAACTAAAAGCTAAAACTTTATAAACAAATACAAATAATACAAATCAAATGACAGTAGTTTATCAGTAATCCTAAAAAATAACACTGCCAAACACACATGCTAAAAAACAACAACTTACTTACACATAGTAAGAAATGGTTATAAAACTGAAACAGATCGCGAAACAAGTAATAGGAAAGAGGAGAAATAAAAAGCGATGCTTATTAACATCTAACAAATTTTTCATCTCGCAGTTCTTTCTTTTTCCCCTCAGAATTCTGGGTTTACATCTCCCCGTTTTTTTCCGCCACGGGGAAAAAATTTCATTTTTATCTCACAATGAGAGTTCATCATGATGCAACTGCAAGGGGGCGACACTAGAATGCATTTTTTTTTTTATCATACTGCAACATTTCAAGAGGTCAGGGCAAGGTACAAGTAATATTAGGTGGACATATTTTATCATTTTTTGAGCAGTTGAAATGTTTACATTAAAGACATTTGATAGTTATGTGCAACTGTATAAACATAGCGCTTTAAGTTTAAACGCAGCAGCACGCACGAGCAGCAGTGTTTCTCTCGTGCCGGCTCTGACAGTTGTCAGCTCGTGCCACTTGCGGGTTTGACAATAGTGCAGCACACCACACACACACATACATACATACATACATACATATAGAGTTCAGCTACAGTCTGGACGCGGTGCTCCTACAGACCATTTGATCGTTCAGTCGACTACACGGACTTTCTAAGTCCCTTCAAGGAGATGAATAACTTTATATTGATTTAGCAAATTCTGCCTTTTCTATTTGGTGAGTAATCACTTTGTTTTCTATTATATAGGAAAACTACTCTGTTAGACATCAACAACAACCCTCTTATTAGCCTTAAGTTCTAATATATTGATAAAAGGTTTTAGTTTAACCGCTGTCTAAGCTATAATGGAGAAGAACGGTGTACTTGCCTAGAAATAACCTGGTAAGTCGTATTTTGCCACTCAATCTTTTGTTGGAAACCGATACAAGTTCGTTTCCATGGCAATACGTTGTTGTTATGTTCAAACGTTTTGGTTTTTAAACACTTTTAAAAGATGTCTATGCTATTTGTATGGTATGCATACTATGCGTCCTGTTTGATTGACAGGCGCAGGTGCGCGGCCTGCCGGTGTCCTGACAACCGGTCTCATTCAAGTGGTTTGTGGCTGATATGAGATCAGTGTGTCAGCGGTCAGTTTTGTGCTATTTGCTGACAAATATTCGCGTCTCGTCTCTCTATTTATATTTTCTGTTTATTTTTTGCATAACCTCTTAGATGAGGCTGAAATCAAGGCTTTATTCAGCAGGGAGGAGTGATACTGTTGACTATAAATCTGATATAGGTTGTGGCCTAAGCTCTTCGTTTGATGGTTTATCTAAAATACTGTAAATGTACATGTGGACCCAAAAGCTCACTCATTTACCTGTGTGAATACATTCACCAGACTACCAGTACTCAAACTGATGGAACAATAGTGCTGATGTTGAAATCAAGTCAAGATTGCAATTGAAATGGTCACATTCTGTCATTAACATATGGAAACATGGACATTTTTAGTTCATTATTCTCAGAACAACATGACTCAGAAATGTAAAGAAGATGATTCTTTACAAACAGAATTTCTGCATTATTTCTTAGTTCTGGTTAATAGGGACATTACTCAGACATAGATTGCATGTCTTAGTGTTTCATCTGTGTGTGTGTGTCATATGCAGTTGCTTGACTCCATCAATGTTAATCCTCTGTGCCATTTAGGATGGACATGTGTGTTTGTGTATAAGAAGAGTGGGGTGATAACTTTTTCTCGCAGAGCAACTAAATTTGTGTGTGTGTGTGTGTGTGTGTGTTGCAGGACCAGCACTGTGCTCAGAAGATGAGACGAGATTAATAAGGACTCTGTTTACCGGATATAACAAGGTTGTTCGTCCTGTTAGCCATTTTAAGGATCCAGTAGTGGTTACTGTGGAACTACAACTCATTCAGCTTATCAGTGTGGTAAATTATATCTCTGTTCATTTTTGTTTCTTGAATTCAGATTCATATTTTATTCAAATGTTAAAAAACGTTTACATTGGACAAATAAACTTTATGTTTTCTCTTACCTTCCATTACCTTTCCTTTCTTTCTTATTTACAGGATGAAGTTAATCAGATTGTCACCAGTAATGTACGGCTAAAGCAGGTATGGGTTTCAGCTGCTGTTTCAGTTCCTGTGTGCTGCTATCAAACTAGATATCAGTAGATATCAAGGTGCTTACTGTGGGAAAACTGATCTATATGAACAATAACTGAGATTCAGGCAATGTTTATAACACATGTAAGATTTGGTACTAGAACAAAAATTATTTTAATGTGCCACATACTTTCAAAAATGTCATGAAACCTGTCAAGAAATGTTGAGGTCACATTTCAACTTCAGCTTATAAGGAAAAGTAAGAAATCATATTTTGCAGTGATTTTGTTTATTAATTTAATGAATTAAAGGCAGTTCAACAAATGCTGCCATAATGCATAAATCTTTCAAAATTAAAATTTTACATGACAGTACCTACTTGGAGCAGTCAGGAGTCATTAATACAGATATCTTTTTCTCCGCCTTGAAATATATATATATATATATATATATATATATATGTATACTTGATCTGATATCTTTCTTTATTTGTGTATGTGTATGTTCAGTGCTGATGGAGACTTTGCCATCGTCCATGAGACAAAAGTCTTGTTGGAGCACACAGGTATGATAACGTGGACTCCCCCAGCAATCTTTAAGAGCTACTGTGAGATTGTGGTCCTTCACTTTCCCTTCGACCTGCAAAACTGCAGCATGAAACTTGGAACGTGGACTTATGATGGCAACCTTGTCATTATCAACCCAGTAACTATAACACCATACACACGTGATCACCAGTCATGACCATCAGGAGGAAGCAGTATAAATATGTGACCCTGGAGCACAAAACCAGTCTTAAGTCGCTGGGGTATATTTGTAGCAATAGCCAAAAATACATTGTATGGGTCAAAATTATCGATTTTTCTTTTATGCCAAAAATCATTAGGATATTAAGTAAACATCATGTTCCATGAAGATATGGTGTAAATTTCCTACCATAAATATACCAAAACTTAATTTTTGATTAGTAATATGCATTGCTAAGAACTTCATTTGGACAACTTTAAAGGCGATTTTCTCAATATTTTGATTTTTTTTTTGCACCCTCAGGTTCCAGATTTTCAAATAGTTGTATCTCAGCCAAATATTGTCCTATCCTAATAAACCATACATCAATGCAAAGCATATTTATTCAGCTTTCAGATGATGTACAAATCTCAATTTTGAAAAATTGACCCTTATGGCTGGTTTTGTGGTCCAGGGTCACATATATGTACATTGCTTATTGTATGTATCTGTATGAACCAGTTTATTCATACATTTTTTTTGTGTCTGTGAGTAGGACAATGACAGACCGGACCTAAGTCATTTCATGGAGAGCGGAGAGGGTGATGAAGGATTACAGGAACTGGAAACACTGGGTGTATTACGCTTGCTGTCCAGATACGCCCTACCTTGATATCAGTTATCACTTCCTCTTGCTCCGCCTCCCTCTTTATTTCATCATGAATGTCATCATCCCCTGCATGCTGTTCTCCTTCCTCACTGGGCTTGTGTTCTACCTGCCCACAGACTCTGGTAAACCTGTGTTTGATTGTGTAGGGGTGTGCGGTATGACCCAAATCCTATATCATTTTTATTTTATACCATGGTAACTAATTATTTTTGTTGGAAATGTTCTGGTAGCATATTTAAATATATTAAAAATCATGGCGTAATGCCTATTTTTGTATTATAAATTACAAATGAAAGATACTTGATCACATTTTTTTTTCTTTTTTTTTTCTTTGGAGCCTGATGGACGTTTCGAACTTTACTTGTTTCTGCCTAGGTGAGAAGATGACACTCAGTATCTCTGTCCTGCTATCTCTGACTGTGTTCTTGCTGGTGATTGTTGAGTTGATCCCCTCCACCTCCAGTGCTGTTCCACTCATTGGCAAATACATGCTCTTCACCATGATCTTTGTCATTGCCTTCATCATCATAGCTGTGATTGTCATCAACACACACCACCGCTCCCCCAGCACACACACTATGCCTGCTTGGGTCCGCAAGGTACGTATGGAAAGGAGCAGTGTCTCTTTTTGTGTTCCAGGGAAAAAGTCATAATTTAAAGTAACATGAGAATTTAGTTTATAGCTAATTATCTGAGAGTGTTAGAGTGTTGTAACAGACCTGATTTATACTGGCTTCTATTAACAGAATAAATGATTTTAAATCTCATCACAAAACATCAAGTCAAATAGCAATAGGAGCAAGACCCTTAAATCATTGGCATTAATCCAAAGGTAGTATACATAGGAATTAAATGAAAACCTACTTAAAGTATAGTTAGAGCATAAAAAATAGCAGGAACCTAGTAGTATATATAAAGTTTAAAAATAATATATAAATAGTGTATATAATAAAAAAAATTGAAAAAATTTATTGTAAACATAATAAACAAATGTATAAACTGTAAAAACGTATATTAAGTTCCCTTAAAATCTTGGAAGTATTTGTAGTATAAAAACTATTACGCTAGTAGTTTACTAAAAAAGTGGGATAGAAGCATGTAACTAGTAAACTGTATATCAGCAGTACATATCTATACGTTCACTTGTAGTATAGTTCACAGTGTATTTATAATACAAAAGAAATCCTTACATGTTTACTAATTGTGTACTCACTTTACTACTGTTACACCTAAAGTACACTTAAAAGTGTAAACTAAAACATTGGCCAATTTACTCCCAAGTACACTTACAAGTATACTACTACTAGTACATTTATTTTAGTGTACTTGCTATATAATGTATAGTTGGAAAATATACTTGAACTTTACTTAAATTTACTTAATAAAATTAACATTTTTGTAAGGGTGGATGATTTCTTCCACAGCATTTTAGTCACTTGTTTTTACCTTGAAAAATTGTACACCTCAATTAACAAAGGCACTTATTTTTAGTTGAATTAAAAATCCAGATTTTCCAACCATGGGAATCATTATTTTTGCAGTCCTGTTTAGTGCTGCTAGTGGAACAGAAATAACATACTTTATTTATTTATTTATTTTTTCTTTTAAGATTTTCACTTGTTTCTGAACTTTACATGTATTTGGGGGTATTTTTTGTTTAATTTGAGCTATTGATAAATCTGTTGAGATTCTGATCAGAGAAGTATATTGACTTTCTCCTCTGTCCCACAGATCTTCATAGACACCATTCCAAACCTGATGTTTTTCTCCACCATAAAGCGACCATCCCAGGAACGACAGGAAAAGTGTCTCTTTCCTGCAGATTTTGACATCTCTGACATTTCAGGGAAACCCATGCCAGCCTCTGTCACTTACCACTCTCCCATAACCAAAAATCCTGATGTGCGTAGTGCCATTGAGGTTGTTAAATACATCGCAGACACCATGAAAAGCGACGAGGAGTCCAACAATGTAAAAACATTTACCTTCATCTTTTTTTGTTATTCCTGACACTTTTGCATCTCTTTGAAAATAAGTTTTGTTTTACTCTACATTCATTTTCTACCTTTAACTGACTACTTGTGTCTTTCCTTCTGTCTGTTCATCAAGGCTGCAGAGGAATGGAAATTTGTCGCTATGGTCCTGGATCACATTCTTCTATGTGTGTTTATGGCGGTGTGTATTATTGGCACACTAGGAGTGTTTGCCGGACGCCTGATCGAGCTCAGCATGCTGTGAGAGCCCAAAGGCCCAAATGAAGCCAGGGACTGGAGTGCCTTGACTCTCTGCTGAGCTGTAGCATAGGGGATGCCTGATCAGACCAGATGTTAATGGAACAGTGAGTTTAGTCAACACCTGGAAAATAAAACGCATACACTGTTTTTTTCTCTTCATTTAAAGTATTTGTGTTAATACGGTTGCTTGCTCCTAACCTAGAATGTCTGTAGCCTATGTATATGCATAACTTGTCAGAATTAAGCATGGAAGCAGAGAAATATGAGAATGTGTGGCATTTATTTTACATAAGAGCTTATTATATTTTTAATTGTTTTTATTTTTCTTGGTCTGTGTTTTCCATGGTAACCAATGTACTTGAATCACTTGATATTTAAAGAGAAAAGAATGAATAAACTGTATTTGACTAACTGCTCATTAAAAAAAAGAACGAAACCTAAATAGCAGACAAATGGTTGAAGCTGATGATGTTGCTGTTGTTACATTTGCCTGACGGTATATGTCACTGTGTATTTGGGCAAATATATCATACATATACATTATTTAATGGTTAGTTTTTAGTTTTAACATGCTTTTTGATTAAGCATATAGGCCTGCTTGAAAAATTGAACATTTGTCTTGTAATGCATAATAAACTAATATCACAGTGTTTGGGTTCTCTCTCTCTCTCTCTTATTTTATTTTTTTATAATTGCTTTTATGCCTAAAATTTTGTTTGGCTTCAGTGGTTTAGCAAATGTTTTGTGTTCTAGGCATTTTTGCAGATTTTTTTCTCTCACTATGACCAGAAATGTGTGAATTATAAGCGAATGTATTTGAATTGAAATCTGATTGACACGCCTGTTACATTTTCCATACTTTCATACAGTCAGCGCTCAAGCTTTTCCTGTCACACACTGTGTGCAGAGTTTGACAGATGTTTGAGCTCAGCTCGAGGCAGTCGCACACATCTGGAAACGTTGCATCACAGACGAATGTCCCGGATAAAGGGAACGGAGGGTCTGTTGTATTGGCGGAGGAAGAAAAACTGGGTAAAGAAACGGATTAGAAGATATCACGTCTTATTCGAAACATTGAGCTGTACTTCCCTCATTTAAAGAGATGTGATACTGCTGAGACGTACTGAATTTTTGCATCCATTGTGAAAGCGATACGGTTTTAATGTTATTCCTTCTTGCGAATGTGATGGGTTGTCGGCAGCACGCGCTGGGCGGAAACAGTGGAGAGAAGTTGTGTTTGTGTGTGTGTGCTTTCTGCCATGAAGGAGTGGCCCAAAACTTGTGTTCCTCTGTGTTTGTGTAGATGCTTCATGATGATGATCGTTGCTGTATTTGGTTCGTAAGCGGAGGACGCAGAGAAAAAGACGCAAACCACCGGTAAGTGTTCACGCAGCCCGTTGCTTTCTAAAATGCCCGACTCAAGGATCTAATTTGTGACCAGATTTCCCGTGATTTATTTATTGCCGCAAATTTGTAATTATTATGTGAGTTTATTGTTGTTTGGATAAAGTGTTATGTTTAAAACCATTGTTTCATCCACAAAAGTGCAAACGGTGCCAACTTTCAGGGGAAGCAGAGGCTCCCCCACTTCCTGGGTTGCCAGTTTGAGCGTGAATATGTGGCAGGGTGAATGAGTTAAAGTTTTTTCTGTACTTTACAGACGCAACAAATCTTAATTGTTTTTTTTCCTCCTCTGGCAACTAAGTCATTATTACCGTTGTCATGTAACAGTTATTTATATCAGCTGTAATAGCAAGCGATTTCTGATTTGTGAATGAATCGTTCTTTGAGTCGGACCTTTTCGTTGAATCGGTCAAAATCGGACCGAGCGATTTGTTCACGACTAGAACTGAATCGGTTCGAGCGTTTGTCGAGTCAAATGCAACGGCTCATTAAACCAATAACTTTTGGACATGTTCGATTACAAATAATTTTATTATCAAAATGAGATGATCATACGAGCATTGTTTGGAGTGAACCGATGAGATTAATTAATTGTATTTTTGTGTAAGGTAAATGCAAACTCTCTTTAGGTAAATGACTTTTGTGAGCAGAATCATGACTGACATCCTTATTAATAAAAACTTAATCGAAATTAACAATAAAACGTAGACGTAAAAAGCGATAAATTTTGCTTTCAAGAGACCTCCTGAGGGCGCAATTAAGATATGACATAAAATAATTGACGAATCTGTTTTTTAATGAACTGTTCAAAAGAATCGATTCGTGGAAATGATTCGGACTAGTATGAGCATGTGGTTCTAATTGACAGGCCACGGAGACTCCACAGTGAAATACAATGCAAGTCATATGCTTTCCCCCTTCCTTTTTTCTTTCATTTTTAAGTTTTCTTCTTGTGAATAGAAGACCATGTTATTTTGAGCTGTCAATGTCAAATTATTTCAAACACAGTAGTATCATTGTTTTGCTCTGTTCATTCCTCTTAAATGCGTTACCTCAAAGCACATTGTTTGTGTGTTAGTTGGCTTGGGATTGTACGGATTTTTCACATGAAAACGTTTTGATAATTGAAAAGCTGGAAAATGTTGCTTTCAAGCAAACTTGCCTTCTTGCATTAAATACTTTTATGAGTCTGCTGATGTCAACGCCAAGTCCTCCTCTTGATTTTTTCATGTGGTTTTCACCAAGTGTGAAATGTGACACTATGTAGCAACTGTTTTTTTTTTTCTTTTTAAATCACAGTGAGCTACTGTTGAGACTGTGAATGCATGCCGTTTTTAGTGAGAACTTAAGAAGGAACAAGTCATTTTAGTCTGCATAAGCCATACAAATATAGTTCTTTCTCTGCATTAACTTCCTCTCAGTGAAAGAAGTACTGACATAACTTCTACTTCTCTCTTGTCTGGTGATAGACTTGATATCATTACGTCATCGCGAATGACGTCATTACGTTAGGGCGTAAAAGAACCGATGAACCGTTTTTTTGAACCGGTTCATTGAAACGAACTGTCCGAAAGAACCGGTTCGCGGAAAAGAACCGGACTTCCCATCACTACTGGTTTAGTGTTCTATTTGACCAGCGTTTCGAAGAGAGTCAGAAATCATGTGACGGGATCTGAGATCATCCATTTGATACAAGCTTGCATGTAGCCAGAGGTGTCAACCTTATGCTGAGTTTCAGAAAGGAAGTGGACAATAAAGACTGCCTTCAAAGTGATGGAAAGACAGAGTAAGACACAGTGGGCACATTATTTGCTTGAACATGCTCACATTATGCAAGCTGAGCATTCGTAAGCCATTTTTTTATGCTTGTGATGTGTTAATTTCAGCAAGCATTGCAAAGCGCAATTGATAGAAATCCTGTTTTACAACACTTTCAAATAAACAAAGGTATGGTTCTCTGTGGGTGGCCCCTTCCTGCCTGATTTTGCATGTATGATGTAGCAGGTTGTGGTTGAAGGACTCCACCCATTTTTGGTTTCTTGATTTAAAGGAGTCATATGATGCGATTTCAATTATAATGTTCTTTTTAGCAACATCATATGACCCCTTTAACATTATTTAGTGAGAGCTGGATATCTCAGATTTAACTTTTCATTGTTGACATTGGCCTTACATTTGAATTCCATAAATTCTGGGACCTAGGCTGCATCTCAATAGAGTGCAACAGTGCAAATGAATTTTTATTACATTTAATTTTTAAAAGTTAATTTTTCCCATAGGTATTTAAAAAAAGTCTTTGTTAAAGCGTTATAAGCCATGACTCAAACCAACCAACTACGAGGTGAATCACAACATTACAAACTTTGATTTGAAGCAAAAGTTTATTTGAAAATCGCACTAAAAGACAAAGGTACATGACTGTGTAATTAATGGCTTTAATGGAAAGAATCACATAATCCGAATTACATAATTCAATTAAAAACAACAGATAAATATAAAACTATCGATTCAAAGATGTTGATTATGTGTATATCAGCAACATATTTTTAATATATTGCAAAATATGCATATGTAGAAATATTTCAGTAGTTTGAGAGAGTAGGGAGACTGACTCTATCACAAAATTTGCAGTGCTTCATGGGAGTGTGCAAGCTCTAAAGCATTCTTTTGGCTTGATTTGCTTGTTTTGATTCTTTGATTGGTGGAGATTTCTCGCAAAATCATTGATAGTGTTGTTTCTCACCAGGAATTCCTCTGTTAGCACAACTATTTATATATAAGTTCAAATACTGCAGACTATACCATTGATTATCAGCCACGTAGCTCACAGTAGGTCTGTCTTTAAAGGTTTATACGTTATGGTTCAAAATCAGTTCCCCTGTGGAGAAAATGAATGGGATTTTTACTTCTGTAACCTGATTGTTGCACCAGTTGTTCAGTCATGATGTAAATAATTGGGACTACCTGGAAGGCTAATTTGGCATGGGTTCCCTTGGGAAATTCAGATGGGTTTTTAAAAAAAGCATTTTCATGGTTTGTTCAGCAATATATATTACACACCTACGCCAAATGTGAAAGTTGGAAATTATAACTTACTATTTAGAACACATAGTATGCAAATTTGGAGCAGGGTTGACTCTTCACTGGTACAGAGGTGAAATGCATTATGTGATTTGTATAAGACACTGTCACACTAAAACACACACTTGGCATAGACTAATTCCAAAAAGAACACAATGTCCAGCCAAAGGCCCTGTTTAAGACATGATGACATTTCAGACTGCTGGATGTATAGCACAGTCCGGACAGGGCAGCTGTAGAGTGTATATCCAGCATCAGATTCTCCATAGTCCATCTCCACTGTTCTCTCTCAAGACACTGGAATGTTTTTTACACTTATCTGCACCTCTCAGAAATCATAAAGGTGATGTATTTTTTGCACTACTAGCATCACCTATTAACTGCTAAAAATAATATGTTTGACTTCATGTAGCATTGTATGGTATCTGGCAGTGCATGTCAGTTACAATTTTTGATGTATGCCATAAAAGTACCACGATAGATTTGAGACTAGCTGTTTATAAATATCAATATTCATTCAGAATAAAGAAAGATAACAGCATTGGTTGGAAAGTCATCCTGAAGATGAACAAAGGTCTTATGGGTTTGGAACGACATGAGGGTGAATAATTAATGACAGAATTTTCATTTTTGGGTGAACTATCCCTTTAAGTATGGAATTGGTGTACACTCTCATATAGATGTGGTTCATTGAGTCAGCAGCTTGTAATTTCTCTGAGATGCTGTTGTATCAAACATGGCATTTCACTATTTCTGTTCCCAGTCGTTGCTGTTTGCCTTTTGCAAATATTCATTGAAACTATGGTTTTGGGAAATGTCAAATCATTGAATCATGTTGTAATGACAGAACTTGTGACCATTGTTGGCTAACAGTGCTTTTGGGAAATTCACCCCTGGTCGGGATGCTAAAACAAAACAGCAATGTTTTTTTAAGTGCCACACAGTATTTACACTAGTTGTCTGGATGTTAAGCTGCAATAGGAGAAATAATTCTAACATCACTTTACCTTTAAAATACATTTAAAATACTTAAGCATGCATGGCTCTTGAATGTTACTTAAGTGATGTAAGGAAGTTTTCTCAATTTACAGTGATCAGAACGTTTGCCAAACTGACCGGATGTCCGCTTACCTCTGAATAAAAAATACCTGAGAGAGGGAGAGAGAAGGAGAGAGAGAGGAAGTAAAAGAAAGAGCGACAAATGAAGTAGTGTGATGTGGCTGTCTGTAAGACGCCCTTGAGAGATCTTGATGATGAAAGAGCAGACGCTTTAAAGAGCGTGTAAACTATGTGTTTCTGGGTACTTGTGTGTTAACTTGTTCACTTTGAGTCTCATCTGTGTTCCCACTTGTGGTTTTTAACCTTTTGTTGTTTCTTTGCCACCTTTGTCTGCATGATATTAACTAATGTGGATGTGCGTTTATGAAATAGAGAATGAGAAGTGAGAGGTATATTGCTGTAGCTCTTCCTGTTTATGATCTCTTCCGGATGTTAGCACAGCAGTGAGAGGCCTTTATCAAACTTGAACTCAGAGAAAAGTTTAAAGTTTGTAATTGTTGGCATTACTGTATTAGTTGTTTGAGTGTGTGAGAGAATATTATGAGAACTAGTCTATTACAGTATGCTTTCTACATTTCAGAAATTACCTTCTTTTTTTGTTATGGCCTTATGTTGTCATTGCATGCCCAAAAAGCGATCTTGATATATAGCACAATAGGACATTTCAAGACTCGCTACTTACTGTCAAACCCATTCAAAACGTTGCGGCTGTGTGAGACCACTTTAGTAGGGTCATGTGGTGTGGTTAGATTAGTACCAGTGATTTAATGAATGTCTCAGGTCTGTTTTTTTTTTTAAACCTGAAAAGTGTGATGATGTTATTTCTATTCATGCTACAGTTGGGTTTCCTGCTAGTGGTGTTCAAGCACCACTGTTATTATTTCAAGGTCAAAGACACAGTTGTCACATGACAACTACTTGTGTGTACGAATATTTATTAAGATGGATATGTGCTGCAATGTAATGAAACTCCTGTCAAGCAATCAAACGCTCATGTGACGCAATGTCAGTGTCACATTATAGGCTACATGTGTACAGAGGAGGCGCTTATGGTATGCTTGACCAATGAATACTTCTGAGGCTTGTTTGAAGATGCAACATACATTTTTTTTAATAACATATATATTTTAAATAAATATTTAAATTTGTAATTAACAGTATATAAAAATGTACATATATTTTTCAAAGTATTTTTTTAGAACTATCATGAATTAAGAAGTAATAGGTGTTTTTCTAAGAAATAATAAACAATTATTTCAAAGGTTTTCAAGAATTACATTTGTTTTAATAATAATTGCTTTTTTTATTTGAAAAACATTTTTAATGCAAGTAACTAACCACCCAGAACACCCTAGCAACTGTGTAACATCACTCTGGAAACCACTCAATATTGTGGCAACAAGCAACACAATTTCTTCTAAAAATATATAAAAAAATCTCTTTCTGTTTGTTAGGACTTTGTTAGTGAGAGAAGGTGACAACAAGGAGAAAAAATGCCGGTACCTCCTCCACCTCCCCCTCCGCCACCCCCCACCTTCTCTCAGGTACACACACAAATAAGCACACACAGTAAATACACTACACAACTTTCAAAATCTAAAACAGATTTTAAAACCCTAGGCATCATACACTTTGAAAATGGTTACAGAGAAAAACTGGGCATCATACACTAAATGATCACACACTACCAGTTTTGCATACAATAACCTCTCACAGAAACAAGCACCTCGTTGCTAGGAGAGGCATGACAAATGAAAACAATACGTGTTCTAAAACTGGCTCAAAATATCAAGCATATTATATATGGATGGACTGGAAGAAATAATAGTCTGAAGCCAAAACAAAAACTGGAGACATACACTGTGATTTTCTGTCAAATCTGTTAACTCGTCTGCCCAAAATCTGCAGACTGGCTTTGACTTTCGCCAACTATTGTCGACTCTTCTAGACTGCAAATTAGGCAAAAGTCATTTAGTGTGTTCCAGTCTTAAGTGGTAAAGCTGTGGGGCACCAGTGCTTTAATGATTTCTACAGAAAATATCTGTGCTTCTGTTTCTCACAGGCAAACACTGAGAAGCCTGTCTTGAATAAATCGGCGCAGCAGGGCAGGAATGCTCTACTGTCGGACATCAGCAAAGGAGCAAGGCTAAAGAAGGCGGTTACTAATGACCGTAGCGCCCCCATACTTGACAGTAAGAACCTGCACCTTATGGAGTTACACTGGCTATACACTGTCTACGCACCAAAACAGCCGCAATTAAATTTAATATGACATATATTTAAACAGGTTTTCTTTTATGCTGTACTTTCAAAACTCCTTTGTATGTTAATGATTTTTGCATGTATAATGAGTAGCAACACTTATTGGTTGTGGGTTTGCTCTCCAGTCCAAAATATTAAATACATGTTTGTTTTGACAGAACCCAAAGGTGGTGGTGGAGGTGGAGGAGGAGGTGGGCCTGGAGGAGGGGGAGGGTTTGGAGGTGGAGGTGGAGGTGGAGGTGGAGCTCCAGCTGGTCTGGGTGGGCTCTTTCAGGGAGGCATGCCAAAGCTGCGCTCCACTCGAGATGGTAAGAACGCACACATGTATATCAAATATACTACTAAAGCTTGCTATATACTACTACTGTGTACTGACACATTCCAACTCATTCATTCAACAGGGATTTACGATATAGAAATTTTGGCCAATCCCAATTATGGACCTTATATATTCATAAAATAAAGTATAATATTTACTTTAGAAAACGGCGAAAAATGTATTTAATAACCTTGCATTTGTTAGGTTACCTCTTTTTATCAGATTATTTGCTCTCTCTTACAGACTCCAGTAATGTCAGGCCTCCAGTTCTGCCACCTGGTGCTCGTAGCTCTGGTCCACGGCCCTTCGGAGGAGGATCTGGCACCGCCCATCGTCCACCTATGCAACGCAGTGAATCCGTTGACCCCCCTCGCCCACGAATGACCCCACCGCATCCTGAAACACCTGGAGGACCTCCTCCACCGCTTCCAAGTGCCCCACGGCCCTTTCAGAGTGGGGCACAGAGCAGGGGACCACCCTCACTTCCAGGGACTCCTCGCCTTGGTTCCGCACCAACCCCTCCACCTCCAAACCCTTCTGGGCGGCAGCCTGCACCTCCACCGGTGCCAGCTGCATTTAGTCGTCCTCCTTCCGTTCCTTCACCCACAGCTGGTCATGCTGGACGGCCGCCTCCTCCCCCTGCACCTGGTCGAGGTGATGACCGTCCTCCACCTGTTCCCCCTGCAAACCGTTCTTCTTTGCCACTCACTCGGGACAGCCCGCCCCCTCCACCTCCACCATCAGCAAGTAGTAAACCAACTCCTCCTCCAGCTCCTGCTCCTGCCTCTCTGCGGCCACCTGTTAGTGCAGCACCTCCTCTGCCTCCAGGACGCCCAAACCCGTCTACTCCTGAGGAGCATACACCACGCCTTCCTGAACGGAACCTGTCACTTGGCTCGCATCCTCCCGCCCCTCCACCTGGGCGATCCGGACCACTTCCTCCACCTCCTTCTGAGAGACCGCCCGCATTGGGCCGGAATGCAGGTGGACGAACAGGTAGAGGAGAAGTTGCAGGTTGTTGCAGGATAATCTGAAATTCACCTGTTTGATAATTTATATTATGTCTTTGTCTTTTTGTCCACAGGTCCTCTTCCACCTCCACCTCTTTCTGGCCGTCCAGGAGGAGGAAGTGTGAGGTCATCACCAGCCCCTCCTCCGCCAAACAGACCAGGTGTGGAGCCTCACCGTGGTGGCAGTAGACCACCGCTCCCACCAGACAGACCCTCCTCTGGACCTCTGCCCCCTCCTCCCCCACCTATGGGCAATGGATACCACAATCAGGGACATCATATAGGTATTGTGACATTCCTATACACATGTTAAAGAGTCTTGTAGAGTTTACCAAGAATAAATGTCAAGTATTTAGTTGTTTTGCATTGGTATAACTTACCATAAGTCTGTACACCATGGGTACACTGTACCCATTTGCTTGATGAACATTTGATCTCAAAACCATTGGCATTAATAAGGAATTGGTTGTTCCTTTGCTGCTATAACAGCTTCCACTCTTCAGGGATGGTTGCCCAATATATGTTGCAACATGGTTGTGAGGATTTGTTCCCATTCAGACATTACAGCATCAGGGATAGTGTTGGACATTGGAGTCTGGTTTGCAGACCACGTTCCATTTCGTCCCAATGCTTTTGAAATCTGGACTTGTGCAGGCTAGTCAGATTCTTCCACACCAGACTCAGTAGACCATTTTACTGATGGCATCATATGCCAGTGCCATAGTGGAGACTGTATGATGGATTTTTATGGATTGTTAACTATTTTTGCTTCGGTCTTTGTTGTTGTTGTTCTGTCTCCTCCATTTTTCTGACTGCGAAACCAAGACCGGGGCAGTGTCGCCACCTAATCAGTGCAAAACAATTCAAGGCACATGTGCCATCTGAGCGTAGAGTATGCATGTTAAGAAAAATCTGTCTGCACATGTGCAGTATGCATGTTTGATGATGAGATGTAAGTCATGCGCACTGAACACATACCGTAAAATACAAAGTAAAGTATACTTTAGGGCTAAACTAATAACCAAGAACGTCATCACCTTAGAACAGTAGTCTCACCACTAAACAATTTTAACTACAACTCAAATAATAAAGATATTTCAATGGAAAAATAAATGAAGGGGCTTTTACATAAATAGTTCACATTACTACTTTTAAACTTCAGAATGCCTTCCCCTATATACTTCTATTGTAAGTGCATTACTGTAAACCTTTTTTAATTTTTTAATTTATTTTTTTTTTACAAACTGACGGGTCAGTCCAATTATTTGGGGGTAATTGTTGGCGTTTCACATATGTTGTCAATAGAACATGTATTGAACCAGGCATGTTCCTTGTAATTTCATTTACTCCTATTAAGCTGTAAATAACACTGTAAGTAACATAGATTCATAAGTAGGTAATGCTGGAGATTAATGGTGTTTGCCTTTAATTTGTTTTTCCAAGATGAGTGGGAATCACGCTTCACGTTCCGACCTGTATCGGATCTTCCACCCCCAGAGCCCTACATTCCCTGTCAGAAGACCTATCCTAGCAAAATGTCCAGGAACGAAAGCCGAGGTAACCAACCACAGCTGTTTTCTCTCATCTTATTCGGTTTTGTTGCTATGCACATAGACAAAACCAACCCGCAGCTGTCGCTTCCACATGCCAATGAATACTTCGAATAACATTCAGTGCTTTCAGCACAATCATGGTCTTACCCATTTGTTTATGTGCCTGTGTGTGTGTGTTTGTATATTTCTGTCTGTTTCAGGGTCAGGAAAGAAAGAGCGAGGTGCACCTCCCCTGCCCCCCATACCTAGGTGAAAGAAACTGTTGTCTCAGGGCCTGACAATCTTTACCCAGTTATCTTATTTCTCTGTTACTGTCTGTTTTTGATATTTTTCTGCCAGAGTCATTCAGTAAAAAAATCTATAAAAGAACTATAAAAATAACAACATATTGTGTTATATTACAGACAACATATGTTCATTTGTTTATGTGCCTGTGTGTGTGTGTTTGTATATTTCTGTCTGTTTCAGGGTCAGGAAAGAAAGAGCGAGGTGCACCTCCCCTGCCCCCCATACCTAGGTGAAAGAAACTGTTGTCTCAGGGCCTGACAATCTTTACCCAGTTATCTTATTTCTCTGTTACTGTCTGTTTTAGATATTTTTCTGCCAGAGTCATTCATTAAAAAAATCTATAAAAGAACTATAAAAATAACAACATATTGTGTTATATTATTTTGTTTTTGTTTGCTTTAGAGATTAATACATAATGGCTATTATGAGTATGTCAAGTGATGAGCTCTACAGTGATACTACAGCTAAGTTTGACTTTATTTTTGAGTATTTTTCTGAGTATGATGAGTTGTGGCAGCAGTTCATTGGCCTTCAGGAGAGTGTGAATGTTTCGGCTTTTTGGCTGTCACTTATTTTTGCTATTGCAGGTGCACTTATGTCCTTGTCTCATACAGAATTATATTTTGAGAAGAAGTGCAACAGTTCTCATTTTAAAGCATTTTGGTGTGTTTTGGCGCCCCCTATCTTCCTGTTTTCATACAACACAGTAGTTATATAGCATTGACATTTCAAGCCCTCAAAGGTAAAATATCAGGTAGCTAGAACAATATCCGACTGAAAAAGTCACTTAAAATATTAAAAGAGAGAGAGAGAGTGTGTGTGTGTGTGTGTGTTTGCTTTAATACCAGTATGTGAATGTGGTGATTAGGGCCAAAATGTTAGAATGCTAAATTCTCTCCAATAAGCAGAGTTGCAGTCTGTCAGTACTCTATTTTGCAGATTGATTTGTTCACATATGCAGTCCCTGATGTGAAAATAGCAAGGACTGAGTTTATGGGCAAATGTAGATGTCCTTTATTAAAGACTCTTTAGATCATCCCCCATTTAAACAAGCCTGAGAGCTGACATTGTATATGACTGATCTTTGAATGAAAAATGATTTGCCTTAAAATCCTATACAAGTGGGTTTCTGTGTATTGAGATTGTATCTGTGTTGATGTAAGCCAAAAAGCCAAAAATGTGTTTAAGAAGTGTTATATTTTATGATATACGTATGCACTTGCTTGCTTTGTTAATGTTAGCTCAGTATTATGTTGCCTTATGGATATTTCTCAGATGTGTGCTGTTATATTTGCCTAAATCGCTTGACTAAAAGTATATTCAATAAGTGTATCATACCTTGAATTACATTTCATTTGTTTTCTTCATTTATATACTTTGAAAGAATCAAGAAGCCAAGCAGTGGCTTGGTTTATGCTGCCTTATGTTTGTTTACATAAAGAGATGACTTACAAAGGCCTTTTAATGAAACATTAAAAAGGAAATTTTCAGTGATATATGCAATGTAGCATAACATCTGAAGCATCTTGAATTTATTAGAGAGGAGAGAGATGATTGCACAGCCAAAAAGAAACAATATTTGCCACCAACATTATTAGTAATAATGAAGTCCTCTGATTTCTGTTCTGTTATGTCTTAATGTGGTACTTTAGTTGTTCTCTTTGTGCTCGTAAATGCACATTTCATACAACATATTATGTTGTTTAATTTGTATATTTACTTTATTACAAACAGTCTTTGCTATTCTGGTGTGCCAAATATGTTGTTTTCTAAATAAATATGCAAGTGAAGCTGGATTTGTCCTTTCATTAAAATAACGCATTTCAGTATTCAGTTCTTTTTAAGCTCTTCTTGCATTTTCAGTAGACAACTTTAATGTATTTTGTAAGCATGTTCTTTATAATTTCAGTGCAATTTTATTTATTATTTGTGTGTGTGTGTTTTAATAAATTAAAAGAAACCAATTATTTAAAAAAGAAATATGTGGTCAACAAGGCCTTGTGGAATTCTCTCAACAGATTCCTTCATTACTAATAATAGAGGCAAGACAAGAACTGAAGTTGTATTTAAATACAATTTCAACGTCTGTTAACAAGAAAGCTATAAAAACATCTAGAATTTGTGCCATGTTTAAGATTTTTCCCTAATATACTTGTATTTCTATTTGTATGCCTTTTTTTTCTCTCTTCTTTTATTTTCTTTTTTCTAAAAATATGTTATTATTGTAATTATTATTGTTGTTGTAGGTAGTAGGCGAGGTAATCTATTATTATTATTATTAATAATAATAACAACAATAATATTAAGAATTGTAATAATATATTTCTGATTTACTATTAGCCATTTATTTAGAAAAACAAGTTACAGCAATACAATTTTTTTGTTTATTTTATATATTAATATAATGTATTTTTATAATTTATAGCTGAAATTGCACAAGTCCTTGGCAGCTACAAATTCATAAACACACTTTTGCTAGAAAACAGTGGCATATAGGGCAGCCGTTCTTTTGTTGAGCCCTGACTTTGCTTCTCACAGAGGTTTTTCCTTCTCTCTGACTGTTTTTTTATTCCTAGCTTTCTGATTTGCACCGCAAGTAGTTTATTATTGATTGGTATTTTGTATGTTTTGTACGTACTGTTTTTTACTGTTTGTTTTGTACGTACTGTAATCCTTGTTGTTTACTGCAATTTAAAAAAAAAAAACTAATAATAGAGGCAAAATGACTCCCATCCACTAGCGCGCATGACTCTGGCCAATCACTTGAGAATGTTCCGTGAATATCAGCATATACGCTAACATTTCCACCAATCAGCGACATCACCAGACGAAATAAGGCGGAGCTTGCAACGACATAGGCGGACTCACGCGTCAGTCATTCAGTGATTTGACATTGAAAGTAACGGAATACCGAAGCGCTGGAGATGCTGTGAGCAGAGTGAAAGCATTGATGTTTCGGCTGTGTTTTTCTTTTACAACATGATATTTAGTCCATGTATCGACCATCTCGACACGTGAACACATGGTACGTCATCGACAACAGTTATATATCTGTTGTTTTTCTCGCAAGGTAAGACTGAAACGTCTGTAGTACAGATGATAAATGTAGCTGATTTGACTGCATTCAATGGCCTTGTTTATCATAATAACATCTTTGGTAATTTATTTTAAGACTTCGAATATTATACTACTGTTCCTAGCTTCCTGATTTGCACCGTTAGATCATCTCTCAGTGGTCCCTGTCAACCTCATCATCATGGAGGGCCAGTATGTCACCATTCATGGCCTCAACATCACTCACAGCCCTCTTGGAGCACCGGCCATGTCTATCGACAAACTTTTCCCGGCTCTGCTGGAGTGCTTTGGCATCATCCTGTGTGGCTATGTGGCGGGTCTCAGTGACATCATCAGCGTCGGACAGGTCAAAGGCCTGGGAAGTTTTGTGTCATGTTTCGCACTTCCTGCGTTGCTCTTCAAGAACATGGTGCAGCTGCAGTTTGAACATGTCGTCTGGTCTTTTCTATGGAGCATTTTGATCGCAAAAGTGTGTGTGTTCTTGCTAGTTTGTGTGCTGACGCTGTTGGTGGCAAATCCTGAGAGCAAATACAGTAAAGCTGGGCTGTTTGCTATCTTTGCCACTCAGAGCAATGACTTTGCACTGGGATATCCTATAGGTGAGAAATACATCTAAAGTACACATGCACATACGGTTGTGTACAAAAAATTGATTTTGTGTCAATAATCATGAGATAATTTTCCTCATACAGTGGATGCGCTGTACAGGACTTCGCACCCAGAGTATATGCAGTATATATATTTGGTGGCTCCTGTGTCTCTGATGCTGCTGAACCCTGTGGGCTTTGCTTTGTGTGAGATTCAGAGATGGAGACACACCAATGACCGCAACTACAGCAAACTGCATGTGATCTTTACAGTCATACTGCAGGTGCGTGTGTTTATCTTGATCCAGAAGTTTCTGTTGATGCCATCCTTTTTTACGTTATTCTAATCTTTTCTCTTTTTTCAGGTTTTGAAGAACCCAATAGTCTTCATGGTTATTGTTGGAATTCTCTCTCATTTCCTGTTTGGTGGACGTGTGCCTGTTTTGCTAGGAGAGTTTGTTGATGGACTGGCAAACTCTTTTGGAGGGGCGGCACTCTTTTATCTGGGCCTGAACATGGTGGGACAGATGGGTAAACTCACACGCAGCACTGGGGTTTCCCTCATCCTGCTTATCACTGCCAAACTGTGAGTGAAAATTAGTTGTATGTGGGGTGTTTTGGCATAGCGGTTAAATATCTGGGACCAGAAGATTGTAGTTTTGAACTCCACACTATTTGGTTTATGAGGTTGCTAAGATTATAACAGTTGTAGCAAATTTTACTATCAGACCGATGTGACATACTTATCATCAGCAGAGTTGTTTTTGTTAGCTAAAAGTAGAGAGTAAAACTTTAGTTTATGGACCAATTCTCACTATTAACTAGTTGCTTATTAGCATGCATATTACTAGCATTTTGGCTGTTTATTAGAACTTATAAAGTACATATTAATGCCTTATTCTGCACAACCATATTTCACATCCCTTCATCCTGCCCCATACCTAAACTTAACAACTACCCTACTAACTATTAATAAGCAGCAAATTAGGAGTTTATTGAAGCAAAAGTCATAGTGAAAATTGGTCCCCAAACTAAAGTGTGACCTAAATTAAAGGTAAAAAGAAACATTTAAAAACATAAAACTAATAAAAATAACAAAAGCACATAACACAATTACTAAAACTTAACCTAAAATAAAAAGGAAAGCTGAAAATATACAAATTTAATCTAACTGAAAAATATGAATAGTTTAAAATAGTACAGTTTATAAATAATACTGAAATAAGACTGATCATCAGGCTGCAATTTTTTCATTGTATTTGATTTTAATTAAATAATCATATTTATGTATTCAAAATATTTACAATCAGCAAATAAATAATTACATTGAATCAGTTAAAAGTCAGAACATTATTTAAATATGGCTAGCTGTGGAACAAGCAAGATTCAGTCATTTAAAATGTATGAGATCATGTATCATATATTTGATTTACTGTATATAAGTATATAAACCTGGTTCTTGTGTATTTAAAACATATTTGCTTTATTAGTACTATTACATACATCTCATTCTTGTTTCCTTTATGTATGACTAACAAATATGCATCACATTAAGTTTAGTACGTTGTTTTTTGTTATAACTGTGTAATGCAAATAATGTACATTTTATATGCTATTAAAATGCATAGATCTTGAATATATGCATAAATATATTATTTGAGTGCTGGTCCATACAATTTAGACAGATTTATGACTATGTGTTTCTGTTTTCCAGACTAGTTATGCCATTGTTGTGTAAGGACATGGTGGAGCTGTTGGATGCTGGTAATTCCAGCTCTGTAAATCACTCCAGCCTGTCTGATTATGCTTTCCTTTATGGAGTCTTCCCTACCGCTCCCAGTGTGGCCATATATGCTGTCCAGTACAACATGGAGCTGGAGGTGGTAAGCGATGAATGAATTCCTGCAAATGTCACTCAGACTCAGTCATTGCTATTAAAAATGTAGCCAACACAAATCAGTACAAGTGTATTGTGTGTGGTAGGTGACCTCTGGTATGGCCATTAGCACGTTCCTATCAGCGCCCATCATGTATGTGTCGGCATGGTTACTGACCATTCCGTGGATGGAGGCCACATCCCTGGTGACGGAGCTGCAGGACGTGAGCTTTAACATCAGCATTGTCAGCCTAATAGCCCTGGTGAGTGTGTGTGGGTTAATATGTAAAAGAATGCATGTCATTTGCTTACAGACTTATTCAGTTAGATATATTCTCTTCTCTTCTCTTCTCTTCTCTTCTCTTCTGTGTTTTATGTTTCATTTCTGATTCTATTCTGTTCTGTATGTTTACTTCTGTCTGTCTATTGTATTTTGTTCTATTTAATTTAGGGTTTCTTCTCTTCTCCTGTTACTTATGGTTTATTTCTGATTCTATTCTATTCTATTCAGGTGAGGTACACTTCCCTTCTTCTGTCTCTTCTTGTTAACTTCTGATCTATTCAGTTCTGTTCACTTAATTCTATTCTGTTCACTTAATTCTATTCTATTCACTGCTTCTGTCTGGTCAGGTTCACTCCTGCTTCTATTCGGTTCTGTTCTCTTCTTCTTTCTATTTGATTCTGTTCTATTATTTTCTATTTTATTGGTTTTCATCTTCTGTCTCTTCTGGTTCACGTCTATTCTATTCTAGTCTAGAGTATTCTGTTCAAGTCCTCTTCTGTCTTATCTGTTTTTTGTTTCTGTTTCTATCCTGTTCACTTATTCTATTCTATTCTATTTTATTCAGGTTTCTAGGTTTCTTTTTATGTTTTATATATTTGAGAGGGAGAGATCTGGCTTTGAGAGACCTGGCTTAATATGCACGTGTAACCATAGAGAACATAGGCCTATATAGTAATATTAAGAGGATTAGAAATCAAAGGTTCTACATCAAACAGAGAAATATCTGAAATATGTGATCCCAGAAACAATGAGTTACAAAATCTGGATTACCAGAATGTTTGTGTGTGTGTGTGTGCGTGTGTGTGTGTGTGTTGCAGGGTTGGACCCTTGCTGTCATGCTACTGAGTAAGAAGTTTAGGAGGCTGCCGCATATGTTTGCCACAAATCTGTTCTTAGCACAGGTACATAATCTTGCACAAAGACAGACATTCATTATTCTATAGACATATACTGAATGAGGGACCTAAATCATACCTCTTGTTGAGGGATCTTTTGACTAGCAACTACCCTAAATACTCTTAACACTAAAAAACAGAATACCTTAGCAGCCATAAAGCAATGCCCTGGCAACCAGCAAGTTGTTCTAACATATTTTTCCTCAGTATGGTATTCCTAAGTATGCTATGTTTTTTGTCTCTAATGCAGCTACTAGCGTGCGTGTCAATGATGTTGTGGAAGATTTTTCTGAAGCAGGGGAACGTGTTTGGCCAAATTCTCACCTTTACTCTGCTTTATGGGTCTCTTTACAGTACCTACATGTGGACAGGTAATGAATCATCACACACACACATTAAACAATACTTTATGGATAAGGGTCATTTTCATTGTGTGATTTTAGGTTGCAGTACATCTCCTTTGTGTTGTGCAGTTGTAGCGATGTTTAGCAGTTGTGTAGATATTGTGTTGTAGGTCTTTTGGCGTTCGCTCTTACTTTATTGGGCAGAAATGAAAACTTGAAAGTGAAACCTATCTTTTTCATCATCTTTGGTTGGGGGTGAGTATATATGTGTGTGTCTGTGTGTATGCGTGTGTATTTATTATTCAAAAATAAATTCATTCAATTTTTTTATTTTCCAAGTTAAATTAAATGACATTACATTAAATTATGCTTTGAAACTGACAGGAAATTATACTGCAGAACTGCAAATTCATTGGAGAAAACACCTTTTGTGTTTTAATTTTGTCTATCTTAGAGTTCCTTTTCTGATTGTGGGTGGGCTACTCATGGTAGGACAAAGAATGAGTGACAACTTGGACTCCGCATTCTTTTATGGCAAGGGGCAGGTAGGTTGGGATTTTTGACTGTGTTTATACAAAACCTCACAATGCATGTCACAGTTTATTTGTGTCTGTCTATTAACTTGTTTCTTTCCCCACCCCCTTCCATTCTCTCTTTTTCTTCAGATTGTGTGTACTGTGGTAGTTCTGGGTTGCAGCATCATGTTGGGTGGTCTGTCTTTGATGGGTTTGAGCCGAGGGGCCCAGGAGGAGCAGAACTATCAAGCCCTAGATCAAAACTCCATGACAGGCACATCAGAAGATGTGAGACAAGCCCAGACAGAGAACCAGCACTCATCTGAGCTCGAGCAAACCTACAGCAGCCTTAACACAGGTAACTATATAATTCTGCTGTATGCATGTGCGTATATTCAGTATTGGGGAACTAAAAGTAAAAAAGCAAATAACTTAATGGGAGAGTTCACCCATAAATGAAATTCTTCATTATTTGCTCACCTTTATGTCATTCTAAATCTGACTTTCTTTCTTCTGCGGAACACAAAAGATATTTTTAAGAATGTTTCAGCTGTTTTTGTCTGAGTGATAAAAGTCACTGCAGTTCAAAACAACACTGGACCCTAATGACTTTCTTTGTATGGACAAAAAAACACTGAGACGTTGAATAAATAATGAAAATAATGTTAGATTTTCATTTTTGAGTGAACTATCCCTTTAAAGGAATAGTTCACCCAAAAAAAAGAACATTTTCTGAAAATGTACACACTCTAAGGCCATCCAAGATGTAGATGAGTTTTTTTCTTCATCAGAACAGATTTGGAGAAATTTAGTATTACATCACTTGTTCAGCAGTGGATCCTCTGCAGTGAATGGGTGCCGTCAGAAAGAGCTGATAAAAACAACTGATAAAAACATCACAATAATCCACAATCAATCAACATGATTCCAGTCCATCAATTAACATCTTGTGAAGTGAAAAGTTGCATGTTTGTAAGAAGTTAATCTATCATTAATTGATTATTGTGGTGTTTTTGTTAGCTGTGTGAGCTCATTCTGACGGCACCCATTCACTGCAGAGGATCCATTTGTGAACAAGTGATGTAATGCGAAATTTCACCAAATCTGTTGCAGTAAAGAAACAAACTCGCCTATATCTTGGATAGCCTGAGGGTGGTTTTCATTTTGGGTGAACTATTCCTTTTAGTAAGGTGACAGTAGTGCATTTCCAATTATGTGCATATTTCTAGAATGTATGTGTAGTATAACTTCTTCTTTGTTGTTGACAGATGTTTGTTGTAGTGAACCCATGCCAGATATGATAGTTGGGCATCTTAACGACTCGCCAGTGCCTTCAGCAGGTTGAAATATTTTTTTATTTCACTCTCATCAAGTTATTAAATAAAGTTTCATCAGGGAAAAGCATGTTTCTGTTCTAGGGATTTCCCTGAGAGAGGCGTCAAGCTCTTCACGTGTGCAGGAGGAGAGACAGATAGCTCGACATGTGCTCCTCTGCCTGCTCCTCGTTGTCAGCATGCTGGCTGTATGTCCACTCCACATACTGTATGAGAAAGACATACACTCCCAAAAAACACATACATACACACGCTTAATGAAGTAAGCACCATGATGCATTGTCAGTTATACTCTGACCACTATTTACAACATCCTCCAAAAATCTTTTTTTATATTTGGGACTGATTATTTGTATATTTCAGAACCTGTCCAGCTGTCTGTGGTGGTTGTTCAGTGCTGATCCAGGACGACTTTACCTCGAACTGCAGTTCTTTTGTGCTGTAGCCAATTATGGACAGGTGACCACAGTCACACAATTCTCACTGCAAACTTATAACAGCTTGATACATATGAAGGGATGGTGTTAATATTTAAAATATCCTATTTCTCCTTCAGGGTTTTATTTCCTTTGCAATTTTTGGGTTGGATGAGCATCTTATTATTCTTCCATTCAAAAAGCGGTAAATCAGCCATGTTTGTGTTATTATTCTAGATTCTATTGTGACAATTTTTGGATGTAGCCTCAGCAGCGGCATTCTGTGTTTGTAGGCTGGCCGCTCTGTGTGGTTTTGGTGAGGATGAAAGCCTTGAGTCTGCTGCTGTTCCTGAGGAAATACGACTGACCTGTACACAGTTTGTGAGATACCACAAAGATCAGTGTGTTCAGGATATTGTTCGCAATAGAGGGTGAGTGTCAGTATTAATTTAGTATCACTGATATACTGTTACAGTTTTTATTCATATTTTTAATTTGTCTTTATTTCTATATTCACCATTTTTATTCTAATTGTGGTTAAAGTGTTAGTAATTTTGTTTTGTGTTTTTGTCATTTTATTATTTTTTCCCCCCCAAATATGTCTGTATAGTTTTTATACATTTTTATTTCAGGTTTATCTTTAGTTATTTTAGTACTAAAAGAAAATGAGAAATGATTCCTTTGCAACTAGCTGAAATATAATGAATATATTAAATATGAAATAATTTTTAATATTTTATTTTGTTTCTGTCATTCTTTTTTCAATGACAAACATGATTGTATGTTGTATTTTTTACTTTTAATTTAAGTTTAAGTTTTTTTGTTTTTGTCATTTTTAGTATTTTTTGTCTGTATAGTTTTTATACATTTTTATTACAGGTTTATCTTTAGTTATTTTAGTACTAAAAGAAAATGAGAAATGATTCCTTTGCAACTAGCTGAAATATAATGAATATATTAAATATGAAATAATTTTTAATATTTTCTTTTGTTTCTGTCATTCTTTTTTCAATGACAAACATGATTGTATGTTGTATTTTTTCCTTTTAATTTAAGTTTAAGTTATTGATAACCCTGGCGAGTCTGTGTTTGAGATGTTTAATGTTCAAATATTTCATAATGGGTTAAACTGGAATCATTTTTTATTTAAAATGTGAAGCAGTATTGTTGCAGTGTACTCTAGATGTTTTCTATTGCATTTTCATTTTTGCACTTTTTTAGCATTTTTCACGAGCCACATTCTCCAGTTGTGGATCACAAGCACACATATTATTATTAGTTCATTTCTGGGCCATTTTTATTCATAGTACAGAGTGGACAATAAATTATGGGGAAAGAGATGGAAGCCCACCAAGACGCTTATTATTAAATTAATATAACACAATACAGACCAGTCATATATTTTAGCAATTTGTATATTTATATTTCTGAAAGGAGTAACAATGCTCACACCATTTGTTAAGTCTGTTTTCTGTGAGGGACTGGTCAGGATGCTCTAACAAACTAAATAGTGCCATAGTCACAGGTATACACTGTTGAGGGAATCAACATTAAAGATGAATCTACATTAAAAAGTGAAGTGTGGGAAAAAAAACACACTCCTGTCCATTTTCTCTCTTATCTGTTTCTCTCACTTTCTTCCTAGTGCTTCTTCTGAATCTCTCACCGGACCAGTTGGTGAATCCTTTCTTTGATTGACAGGTGTACTCACTGGTATATGAGTATGGTTTGGTATACTGGCAGTAAGTTCATTGGCTCCTGTGTGTGGGCGTGGCTAAAGATAGAAAGGTGTGGCCTTGCTTTCAGGACACAGCTGCAGAAGAACGGTGTCTTACTCCATGTGACCCATCTGTATGGCTTCCAACTCCCTGTGGTATTGCTTCAAATGTACCTCCACTTTGTAATGTGATACGAGCCCAAGCAAGAACTCATCAGTTTTTGTTGTACTTCTTGAATTACTATGCATGGCATGCAAAGAGCACAGAACTCTCCCTTTATCTCATTCAACAGCCCTCAAATTACACACACTTGCTCTGTTCCAAAACCTAGTTTTTAAAACATTTTAAGGCATCATAGGCATGCTTCTGACACAAAGGCTGTTTTGAAAGGTGAGAAACGTGGTTATGCTGCTTCCTAAGATTCCTAATTTTAGCCCAATTTTAAGGCAGCATAGCATGTATCCTTTGTGGAAAGGCAATCCCAGAATACACTGATACAATCTTGAGTGAAAATAAGTCCAAGATGGTGGATGAGGCGAATTAAAAATGTGTTATTTTATCTTGTATTCACGTGCGCTATGTATTTATGGGTATTATTCTTATATATGCTGATGTTGAACACTGTTTAAATCTATTGCAAGTTGAGTCTTCTATGCAGTACCCTATTGGTATGGTGCACAGAGTTGCTGTGTTTTTTAATTAGTCACTTAGGGGTTTCAAGACGACAGGGATGCTGCCTTAGAAGATTTTGGAACAGAGTATGTGACACATTTGTAGACCTCTGAATGTGAACTAATTATAATTACATTAATTATGATGAAATTGTTACTGAAAAGCTGAAATATGCTGTCTACACAAGTGCTGTAAAAACACTTCCGACTGGGATTTTAATTGTATGCATTGTGTTACTTGTGAGCCTTGTCTTGATGACAAGACTATATGGCCTTGTAGCAAAGCAATACAAGACATGTTTACAAACCTGAAAATTATCCTACACAGTTACATTTTTAGAGCTAACTAAGCAGAAATATAGAACAATCTCTGGAATTTACAGTGGGGTCGCTCCATTTTCTACAGCACTATTTTATGTACCGTCATGTTGACTGAAGTGTGAAAATTCCCTAATTAAGCATCTTTTATCTATGGAATATGTTTTGCTGGTGTTAATCTATATACTGTAGGTGATGTCATTTATGTTTCTATGACTAAGTATATCATACATTTATATCTAGATATGTGAAATGACATTATAATTCAGGAGGGCAGTTACTGGTGAAAAGTTACTGTTTATTCTTTGTTGAAGTCTTAAATTGTTTAATTTCTGTAATACTGTTCATACATTAAAGTTAAAAACAGTGTCAAAAGCTGTATCTATTAAATGGCAACTGCAGAGCAGGTTTTATACATAGGGCAATGTTTTACAGGGCAATGTGATGGTGATTTATTTATTCATGTAAGAATTTGGCCCACTAACCTGACAATCTCTCAAACGAGTTCTGTAACAGAAACTCGTCACTATTACACTCGGTATGATCTTCAGTGTATATTTTGGCTTGTCAAAATAACACTGTAGATATCTTCAGTGTATATTATGACTATAATTACGTTGTATTCATAATCATAATTACATAGTTACATTGTAGATGCCTTAATTACAATTACAACGAGGCAAAATTGTGGAATAGATACCTGGAATTTGAATTTTCACTAGTCAAAACTAAATTATGACTAGTAGAGCCAGGTGTATTAAATGTTAAAACGGCTTGCCATATCCATGTGGGCTTCAAATAGTAAATCGAGGGCCACATATGTGACTCCTCTTTGAGATGCTCCTTACCTGGTATTACTTACCTGGTGGGTTTATTATTCAAATATACATTCAAAGTGATAAATATAAACTAGTAAAACAGGAGGCTTAACCTCTCTACAATTCAAGCATAAAAATAGAAATGGTTAATATTTCCAGATCATATGTTTACCTGTTAAAACAACATATTTTTTGTGTATTTGCACAATCACAAAGTATTTTTATTGTGGCACACCAGTGACAGGAAATACTGAAGATGTAAGAGGATCCTCTGATGCAGCTGTGACAGAATCCTCTTGGACCAGAGCGGCTTTAGCAGGAACCTCTGGGACCATGGAGGTTTGTAGAGGAGCTCTGGGACTGGAGCAGCTTGGATACCAGCTCTGGCTGAGACTACTACAGGAAACACTGGGGCGGTCTTGGCTGGAACTTCTTTGGCATGAGTCTCTGCACCATCATGAGAGGAACCTTTGTGGCGGACGTGACGGGCATCAGTGTGACGGGTTGGTTGATTCAGGAACCTCTGGAAAGCTTTGCAACTGGAGCTGCCATGACACAGAGCTGTGGAACCGTAACGGGTTCTGGGGTTGCAGTAGCAGGAAACTTCAAGCCGGGATAAGAAGCTCTGGGACCAGGGTAACTCTGAAAAGGTACCCTGTCAAGTAACCCATGTGGTGTGTGTGACTCTGACCCAGTGGTGTATAAAGTACCTGAAAGCCATACTCAATTAAAAGTATGAGTGAATCACTGAATCATTTATTCAACCGATTCGTTCAAAAAGCTGATTCATTCAATAAGTAAACACCGTCCATTGCTCAGAGACGCAAAACAGTGCTGTGATCTTTGTTTGGAACTATTTTCGTTGGCAAAATTGAGCAAAAACAAGCCAATCAGAGCACACCTCGCTTTTCAGACCGATGAGCTTTGTAAAAATCGACACGTTTCAGAAAGGATTTTATTTTTAATGAAGGATTTTCATTACATTACATAGAGGAGAAACAATAATGTACAGTATGTGGAAAATAATGTGTTTTTTTAATCTTAAACCGCATAAACACATTTCATTACACCAAATACGCAAAATAATGTTCTTTTTTAGTAACATCATATGAGCCCTTTAATTAGGAAATGTAGTGGAGTAAAAGTAAAAGTTGGCTGAAATATAAAAACTCAAGTAAAGTACAGATACTCCCAAAAAATACTTAAGTACTGTAACGAAGTATTATTACTTCGTTACATTACACCACTGCTCTGACCTCAGGATGTATGTCTCATTCTCCATCTTTGCTGTGACTTTTATAGCCACCTGAAGGCCGTCATCACAGCAGGTCCCTTCAAAGACAGCTGCATCCTCGTCCCATCTTCTTGCTGATGGATTATTTTATAATGAATTTTAATAAATTTAAATGTTAATAAAATAAATTTTATTATGAATTGCTGTATAAGCATATTATTTAAGTTATTACAGTAATTATTATTACAGTAAGATCATTTAGAGACTTAAACAGCAGTAACAGTTAATGTAAAAAAAAAATGTCAGTAAGAAAACAAAGACAGTTGCAGGGCCCTGCATTTAAACATGTGTAATGTGAATGTAAATGTAATTCATTACAACTAAAGATAGTCTGTAGGACACATGTGTGATCTTGGCTTTACATATAGTTGGTTAAAAGCAATTGCAAGAATGCCTCAGAGAAGTGAATTTAGCTCTAAGAGAAGCTTTAGCATCATCTGTTTACATATGCCACTTGGTCTGATAATTTGTCCAATGCAATTACATATATTGTAAATGTGGCTGAACTGTCCGAAATACTTTTTGAGGCCACCGTATGACACATGTAATACACCTGACTCATCTGAATGCGTTTATACAACAGCTATTACAAAAATATATAATGATATTTGAGATTTAGTTTTAGATTTTAGGACAGAATTCAGCAAAATTGTCCTTTTATGTTTTAGTGATTGAAACCAACATAAAGAAAACAATCATTTGTGTAACTTTTTTTTACTCAAAAGCTCATAGCTAGTGAGATACTTCACAACTAGTGAAACAACTTGACTCATCTGAGTTTTGCCATATTATTCAATTTTTTCCCCCAACAATCTTTAGGAGTGTCTGATCGTATTTCAGGTTTGAGTTTTCCACTCTCGTTTGACTCATTAAAACTTTTCTCAGTGGCTCCTTAGGCGTTTACGTCATCTTGCATGCGTTTACCCGAACGTCATTACGTCGTAGCTCGTTTCGACCAATCACAATGTGAGGATTCAGGACTCTTCCGGTATGCACATTCTTTCCGTTTCATCGGCCGAAGTGTGGAGCAGCGTGAGTTTATTTGAGCTCAGCGAAATTCCCTTTCTCCTGATAGACATACTGTGATATCAAGGTGATATAAGCATACGTTTTATCTTATTTATATATGCATCGATTTGACGTGCTATTTGTGCTTAAATTGTCTATTTTATTGCATTGGCCCCTTCATATGACCGGCATGCTAACCAGCTATACACTCTAATGAATAGGGGATGAGGGTATTGATGGTCTCTGTTGGCTTCCTAGCGAGTAAAGAAGCACCCCTACCGCCACTAACCCGGCTGTCAGTTGGCAGTGGTGCAGAGATTTTTAAAAAGTAACCGATATGATTATGATACACGTATGCCTTCTCTTACTTGTCCAGGGAAGGGCATATATTTAGCCTCTCTTACAGTGGATAAGTCCGATCAGTTTACACTCAATGTGGGGTCTATTTTGGGATCCTGGTGCCACTGGTTTCACTGTCGTGAAATGGTAACTAGTTACTGCAGTTAGCCAGGCAAAGAAGTTACACGTTGCCTGGCTTCTACTGCATCTTAATTATGCAAAATATACTCCATTGGTAATATTGCAAGAGAGTAGTACTGACAGCATTTAACCATGGCTCCTAAAAAGGTGTAGTAGCTGCATGACTGGTTGTTTTGCTTGGTCAATTATGTAATGCATTAAAGCGAAAGTAGGTATTATTGTTTTCTCTCCACAGATGCCTCCAAAGAAGGGAGATGGACCAAAACAGCCCCCCCTGATTGGACGTTTCGGGACTTCCTTGAAAATTGGAATTGTTGGGTTACCAAATGTAGGGTGCGTGTCACTCCCAGCTGGCATTCTGGCTGTATGCATGTGCGCTGGGTCTTTAGTTTGACATCGGCAGTGGAATAATGTCAGAAATGATAAAGAGCGAATGCTTGACCCAACTGCATTTTATTCGTGCTTAATGCAGACCTATCCTGCTGTACTGTGTGAAATTATTAGAAGGATGATGACTCATGATCATGGTGCATTATGAGAATGACATCATCCTGCTACAGAATGGGCAGGCGTTTTTGAATGGCAACAAAGTTGGGCTGTGTCCGACTTTGCAGCCTTCCATGCTATATAGTATGCAAAAAAGGTTCACCAAAAGAGTATGCATCAAATTCATAGTATTCACAAAACAGTATGTAAAAAATACAGCGAAGCAATGCAACTGACCCTGGTAGGTCATGTGACAGTGACAACACCATGGCTGTAATATGTCCGAATTGTATTAATACTATATGGAACATACTTTTTTAAAGAGGTGAAGTAAGTGTAATATCAACTAGATAGTTTGCAATTTTGAACACAGCTTGAGTCTCTGTATATAAAGCCAGTATTTGTTTGTTTATTATGCATAACAAAGTGTCACTGATCCATGTTCTTGTCACTTATCTCAATTCATTTGTGATTTCAGAAAGTCAACGTTCTTCAATGTTCTGACAAAGAGTCAGGCAGCGGCTGAGAATTTTCCCTTTTGCACCATCGACCCAAACGAGAGCCGTGTGCCCATTCCAGATGAGCGCTTTGACTTCCTCTGCCAGTACCATAAACCAGCCAGGTGCCCACTGCATGTCTGCATAATACAATTATCAGCAGCTTCTGTTTCTAGTCATCAGTGACATGATCTTAATTTCTCTTTTATCTTTCCTTCCAGTAAGGTTCCAGCATTTCTGAACGTGGTGGATATTGCTGGCTTAGTGAAAGGGGCTCACGCAGGCCAGGGTTTGGGTAACGCCTTCCTCTCCCACATCAGTGCCTGTGATGCCATCTTTCACATGACACGTAAGTAGATATCCATTTCAAAGCATTTCAGAAGATCATTTGTTGATTTTTAGATTTTAGTAAATTTCTCATATCTGTTATATGAAGAATTTTTCTGCTAGTTGAAGTGTAGTTGAAAATAAGGAAGAAAGAATTCGACAAAATGTGTTAAAAAACCTCATGAAATTAGGTACAAATTTACAAAAAGCCTTGAAAACTTCTACAGTTATAATATGTAAATTTACATTGTGATAGTTATCTAACATACATATGGAAATGTGTGTCCTCTTTAAATCTTGAAATGGAAATTGTGTGGAAATTAATGCCTGAGAAACCTGATGTTTTGTTCCATGTTTGTATTTTAAATAAAACAACCCTGATAATGTGTATATGCAACCATTTGTGTGTAGGAGCCTTTGAGGATGAAGATATTATCCACGTTGAGGGCTGTGTTGACCCAGTGAGGGATATAGAGATCATTCATGAAGAGCTGAGGATGAAGGATGAAGAGATGATTGGGCCAATCATTGATAAGCTTGAGAAAACCGCTGTGAGGGGAGGAGACAAAAAACTCAAACCTGAATATGTGAGTGAACTATATATCCCAGTATACATCTGACTACTACAGAATTAAAACATTCTTCCTACTTTGTACATTAACAGAAAGCCTGCAGAGAATCATGCACTAAAATTTTTTTAATGTTTTCTCTGCTTGCAGGACATCATGTGTAAAGTAAAGTCCTGGGTTGTTGATGAAAAGAAACATGTCCGTTATTACCATGAATGGAATGACAAAGAGGTTAAAATCTTTTTTTTAAATTTTTTTTTAATCATTTTTAATCTAAATGAGTCCTAAAACCCAGAAACAAGTTAGCATTTCTGTACTTTCGGTTCATGTGTTTTTGAAAGGTTTTTTGATTAAATGTCTGTGATTAACACATATTTTCACATTCTATTCAAATACATAAAATACATCACTAATACACACTTTGTCTTGAAAAAGGCAGTTGCTAATGAATGGCTAAATTACGGAAGAGGATTAGGGCCAAGCAATAATAAAAAAATTAATCCATCTTGAGATTAATGTCATTATAATGCAAGATTAAACTTGTTAAATTTCATGAAAAATGCTGAAATAAAATGTTGAGAATTAAAACATTAAATTTCGAGAATAAAGTTGTGTTTCGAGAAAAAACTCTTATTTCGACTTTATTCTCGTAATTTAATGTTTATTCTCAGTATTTACTTTAACGTGTTTTTTCTCAAAACACAACGACTTTATTCTTGTAATTTAACGAGTTTAATCTCACATTATAATTACTTTAAAGGGTTAGTTCACCCAAAAATGCCTGTCATTAATTACCCTCATGACGTTCTAAACCCGTAAGACCTCCGTTCATCTTCGGAACACAAATTAAGATATTTTTGATGAATTCGGAGACCTCCCGATCAAGGTCCAGAAACGTAGCAAGGAGATCGGTAAAATTATTTGAACGAAAAAATTATTTGAACGAAAACAACGTATCCACGTGACGCAGCTGACACAGAACAGCATACGCTGTTTACGTCCAGCGGATATTCTCCAAAATGGCACCAGGGTGACGCGGAGGAGACAAATTGTTGAATAAAGTCATTATTTTTGTTTTCTTTGCGTACAAAAAGTATTCTCGTAGCTTCGTAAAATTACGGTTGAACCCCTGATGTCACATGGATTATTTTACCGATCTCCTTGCTACGTTTCTGGACCTTGATCGTGGTAATTACACGTGGTAATTACACGTGGTAGTTGCTGTCTCTGGGAGGGTCAGAGAGCTCTCAGAATTAATCAAAAATATCTTAATTTGTGTTCCGAAGATGAACGGAGGTCTTACGGGTTTAGAACGACATGAGGGTGAGTAATTAATGACAGAATTTTCATTTTTGGGTGAAAAACACCCAAATCCTCTTCCTTAATAAATGTCATTACAGAGGTTGTTATCATCATGCTAAACAGAAAAACTCATCTACTCACTAGTCTGCTTTTAAAGCCTTGTTGTGCTTATACTCGCACTGATGTGAACTATTTTAAGCTTAGTGGAATAGTTTGTAGTTTATTTTAACTTTTCAGTTTTTTACTTGGACGTGATTGTATTTAGGCTCCAAATTTGATGAAAGTTGTTTTCATTTGTGAAGATTATCTTGATGAGCAAAATATGTAAATATGGTCACAGAGCTTATTTTTTTAGTAATACAAAAGCTAATGGAAAAATCCTATTCACTTTTTGTTGAGGGGAACATAAGCAAACCTGAAAACATATTTGCTCAGATTAAGGTTTTGGTTTTACACTGTTTTTTCTTGATCTTTAGATTGAGGTTTTGAATAAGTACCTGTTCCTGACATCCAAGCCGATGATCTACTTGGTAAACCTCTCGGAGAAAGATTACATCAGGAAAAAGAATAAATGGTAAGATAAAGTGTTGTTCATCTGCTGTTAGTCAGTTATTTCTGTGCTGGTGTTACACAACCTCTGGACCATGTTAAACATGGGTCTCAGTTTACCGGCCAGCGTGTGAAGCCTTCCTCAAGTGTTTATACATAAATTGCACAAAATCTTTCACTTGTTCACTATTGCCTGTATAGTAAATGACAAAACAAGATTTTCAGATTTAAATGATGGCGCTGTTTAAACTCTGAATGCCTATTGTGTTGTTGCACTTTTCAGTTGCGTTTTTAGTTTAGACTGTCTTTTTCCTTGTCCAACTAAAATGAAATTGATTTACAAATGTCATATGTGTACATTAAATGCTATGTATAACTTTAAACAACTTAATGTTATATCAAAGACTGATAGATACAGTGGTGTGAAAAAGTGTTGGCCCCCTTCCTGATTTCCTGATGTCACACTTTAATGTTTCAGATCATCAAACAAATTTAAATATTGGGGGCCAACACTTTTTCACACCACTGTATGTGTATGGCCTCTTAAAGGGATAGTTCACCAAAAAATGAAAAATGTCATCATTTACTCACTCTCGTGCCATTCCAAACAGACTTTTATTCTTTTGTGAAAAACAAAACAAGATATTTTGAAGAACTAAACATTTTTTACTAAAGAAACATTTATGCTTCCTATTGACTTCCATTATATAGACACAAAATTGTTTTCTTCAAAATATCTTCTTTCCTGTCCAGCAAAAGAAAGAAATGCATACCGGTTTGGAACAACATAAGTGAGTAAATGGTGACAGAATTTAGATTTTTGGGTCAACTATCCTTTTAATAGCACTGCTTCCTAATTTATTGTGATTTTCAAGAAATCAAGTCTCCGGTGTCATTACTCCAGGAAACATGCAGAGCAGTATACTAGGTATAATGGAGAAATGAGTCACTCTAAATAACTATATATTATAATTATACTATTGATAAATGCCTTTTGTTTTGTAGCTATCAGCCTCCAGGTAATCTGATTTTAGGACCGCCGATGTAAACCTTTTTTTTTGTTTTGTAGGTTGGTGAAGATCAAGGAGTGGGTTGACGTTCATGATCCATGTGCGCTGGTCATCCCGTTCAGTGGGGGATTTGAGAGCAATTATCAGGATATGACTGATGAAGAGAAACAGAAATATTGTGAGGAGAACAAAACACAGAGGTCGAGATTTATTCTCCTTCTTTTTCCTCTTTGCTGAATTTAAAAGAATAGTTCATCCAAAATGAATATTTGCCAGCCCAGATGTAGATGAGTTTATTTCTTCATCACATCAGATTTGGAGAAAGGGGAAATTACATCACTTTCTCACAAATGGCTTCTCTGCAGTGAATGGGTGCCATCAGAATGAGAGCCCAAACAGCTGATAAAAGCATTACAATAATGCACAAGTAATCAACATGACTCCAGTCCATCAATTAATCAATGAAAAGCTTGTGTGGATTGCTGTTATCAGATACTTTTATCAGCTGTTTGAACTCTCACTTTGACGGCGCCCATTCACTGCTGAGGATCCATTGGTGAGCAAGTGATGTAATGCTACAATTCTCCAAATCTGTTCCGATGGAGAATGAAAAAATAAACTTTGGTACATCTTAGATAGCCTGCAAATGCTGTAGTCTGTCATGCTTATTCTGTAGTGTTATAATTTTTCCCTTCATGTTTTTCACGTTGTGAATTTTTAATTCTTTGTTTCAGTATTCTGACTAAGATCATCAAGAGTGGGTACTCAGCCCTGCAGCTGGAGTACTTCTTCACAGCAGGACCTGATGAAGTCCGTGCATGGACCGTCAGGGTGAGTAAAGCACATGTTCAGAAACACATTTAACACTGATATATTCTGCTGGACCTCTGAAATGTTATGCATGTGTTTGAACACCTTACAGAAAGGCACCAAGGCCCCGCAAGCAGCTGGAAAGATCCACACAGACTTTGAGAAAGGCTTCATCATGGCCGAAGTCATGAAGTTTACAGACTTTAAGGATGAAGGCAGTGAAAACGCAGCTAAAGTAAGATTTTAATGGCATGCTTGATGACATAAAACAGCATGGGTTGTTAAAGGTTAAATACTGAACTGATAATGTTGTCAAATACTTGCAGGCTGCGGGAAAATACAGACAACAGGGGCGGAACTACATTGTGGAAGATGGTGACATCATCTTTTTCAAATTCAACACACCTAATCAGCCCAAAAAGAAGTGAAGCCAGTTGGATGGACAGTACTGTCTATGACACCTGCTCAGTCTCTTCAGTTATGGCTTTGGAACATTTAAAACACAATCACACCTTAGTGGTGTATAAGTTCATTTTTTATTTTATTATTTCGGCTGATGGCTGAAATAAATGTAATGGCTGGTCAGCTTACAAAAGCTGCATGTCACACAGCAGTTTATTCTAATAAAACACCTCCTTAGACCAGAGTGTTTTCTTTTGAAGGTTCTTTCCCAATTTCTAGATGTTTATCCAATGAGTAATCAAAACAGTATGGATGGGATTTTTTAATTGAAGCTGTTTCCACCACAGGATAAAAAAATAAAAAGTTAATTGCAACTTTTCATCTTTCTTCCTACTTTTTATTTTTAAGCAATTCTTAGTTTATATGTTATATTGCAAGATATTAACTTGGCAATCACAAGAAAAAATAAAGTCAGAATTGTGAGAGAAAAAGTTGCTATTACCTTTTTTATTTTGTCATTAACACACACACACACACAACTCTGAATCGCCAGATGTAAACTAAAAAAGTCGCACTCACATTCTTTTTTTAAAAGTACAGTCTTCTGTACTTTGTAGTATTAAGTTGTTGTGAAACAATAAAAACATTTATAGAGGTGTAGTTAACAGTTTTTAGTGGTTGATTTAGGTCCTTTTATATCCAGAACTAAACCAATATATTATACTAATATAATATATTATCTGAGAGCATCCGGGAGAGAGAAAAAAATATTTTGTAGAATTCGATTTGTGTAGTTAACAGTTTTTAGTGGTTGATTTAGGTCCTTTTATATCCAGAACTAAACCAAATATTATACTAATATAATATATTATCTGAGAGCATCCGGGAGAGAGAAAAAAATATTTTGTAGAATTCGATTTTTAGTTTTGATGTACTGTTTGATTTCACTTAGTACCTCTCCCAATACTCGTGAGGGCGTGGTCTTATATTTTGATTGACATGCGGATTTTAATGTAACCATTCAGAAACATAGGTCGAAAATGTGCTTTTGTACGGTGCAAAAGCAAGCAGCATTTGCACTGCTTCCCTCGCAACGCTGAAAGAGCTAAACGTTGGCTAGAGGTGTTGGGCCGACTATCAACCACCGATACCACCGGCTTGTTTGGGTGCCGCGATCATTTTACAAAGGAGGAGAGCTTCCAGAATTATGAACAGATGAAAATGGGCTTTCTCAAGAAAATGCTGAGATTTTGTGCCTTTATATTTTGCAACTAAACGCTGAAATAAAGCAAATGCACGCATCAGAATGCACAAATACATTGATCTGTACGAATTCAGGTCATTTGTCACGGAAATTTAGTGGCTAAATAAACGAGCCAACCCTTTTCTTCTAGTTTTTGAGAATGCATTGCAGTCTTGTCTGCTCTATTTGGACGCAGGTTAATGACGTAGGCTGACGGGCGCCAAAACATTGTCATTGTGCAGTGGAGCTTTAGTTCAGCAGTGCGATCATCCTGCGGGTTTAGCGTGTAGAATTTCTCAATGCTGTAAGAAACATCAGACAGTTGGTTCTGTAATTGTATAAGAACAAACACTAAAGCACTGCATCGTTTTGCACAAGATCGAAGACACTGATAGCATCCGTTATTTTATTATAAAAGACATGGTGCGTGGCTTATTTCGTTTAAAACCAACAATAAGGAGTTTTGTTTATTCTGAATTGTAATTGGCACGAAGGCATTTTTCACGACATTAGAGTCTCAGTACATCTCCATATGAGAGGTGGCGGCCTTTCAAACATCGGCGTTGTTGCACATGAATCGTAAATGCATTAATACAAAGATACTGTAAGGCTTCTGTCAGCTAGACTTTGGCTGCAGGCGGGAGATTTGAGGTTAAATGCCTCCACGTATGGTAAATGTCTGTAAATCTTATTCTAAAACAAGACGCACGCGGTGCCAACTTTTATCACAACAGCTCGTAGAGTTTTACCCAACCAACGGCTTTTGGTAAGTGTTTCTCCTTTTGGGTTTATGTTGTTGTTGGCTCAATAGTACGCTCTTATTTCCCACCACGTGGCCTCCTCCCATCTTTCCACGCCCATTGATTGAGTCTCTTCAAAGCTTTTGAAGCACTAGTGCTGAAAGAGGGGATTTCACGACCCTTACCGATGTTGTGCCTAATTTCGACCCCCTGCCAAATTATTATTATTACAAATTATTATCAACATTGGAAAGTATCAGGTACAACAACAAATCCCTTTATTGTAGCTCGTCAAAGTCTAAAATATAGAAACATATGAGAATTTACCAAATTTAAGGCAGACTTAAGAATCATGTATAGATTTATCTGCCGGCTAAATGCTTCAAAAAATGAATGGTCTATCAAATATAAGGGTTAGTACTACACGGTATCAGTCAAAGCTGTGGAGACATTGGTATTGTTGTATTTTGTAACTTTTTATTGTGTGTGGTAGATGTTGTGGGTTGTATATGTTGTCCTATTGTCTTGTTTTTTTTTAAATTTGGACCTTGAGTCTGTAATAAAGATTGATTGAATCATCTAAGGGGAATTCTCAAAATGTTTTTGGTTGTTAGTTTATTGAAACTCAATTAATAGCCTGTTGCAGCACTTAAAATCAAATTTTAAAATAATAATTTTAAATACTATTTACACTATGTACAAAAATTCTAAATACTATTTAAAGTTAGTTATTATTTGTGCCTCAGTGTGTAAATAATCGCTACAAGTAATCATTACAAAAACATAAAAGAGATGTTTTTATTTTGTGTCTGCAGCTAATTCTGAACATAAAATTGCGTCAGAATGTGGGTCAAATTTACCCCTTTTTTAAAACAGTTTTTTTTATATAAAGATTTACAAGCAATAATAAAGACTTTTTTTTTTTACATGTTACTTTAGTGTTTTTCATAGTGTTGATTTTTGCTGAATTGCATGGAAACCAATGGGGGTCAGTTTGACCCCTAACAATTTTATGAACACAGCAGGAGAGTTAAGCTATAGAAGTATTTTCCACACCACTTTTTGATATTAAAATATGACCTAAAATATTTGTGTATTAAATTAAATATTATTATTAAATATTATATACACTACCGGTCAAAAGTTTGGGATCAGAACGATTTTTAATGTTTTTTACAGGAGTTTCTAATGCTCATCAAGGCTGCATTTATTTGATCAAAAATACAGGAAAAAATGTAATATTGTGAAATATTATTATGATGTAAAATAAAGTTTTTTTCTATTTTAATATACATTAAAATTAGTGCTGTCAACGTTAACGCGTTAACGCATGCGATTAATTTTACAATCCTTAACACGTTAAAATAATTTAACGCAATTAACGCAAAATTACTGAAGCACAATTTCTATTCTAACCCTTTAACCCAATTTTGCTTCTCTGCTTGCGATCAGATCATTTTAAGCTGCTAACTATAGGCTTAGATCTCTGCCACAATTCTGCGCGCGAAAGATCATATTTTGAGCGCACATAAGTGCATTTTGCACGCGCGCAATCTGAGTTTTGTGGAGAAAATGTTCGTTTCGCAAAGAAAAAAGTATTTTGAGCGCACAAAAATCAATTTTGCATTTAAAATAAGTTTTTGGATGTGTGCAGACCTTCTCT
>NW_015645076.1:1032625-1044751 GCF_001515625.1 Sinocyclocheilus rhinocerous | reverse complement strand
AGATAATTATAGACCTATAGCTTTAGCTAGTATCCTGTCTAAAGTGTTGGAAAAAATCTTGCTGGATAGGTTAAATGTGTTTATTAATTCTACAGACAATCAGTTTGGATTTAAGGCTAAACATGGTACTGATCTTTGCATCTATGCATTAAAGGGAATAGTAAACAAGTATAGAGATAAAAACTCATCAGTCTTTGTGCTTCATTGATGCATCTAAAGCTTTTGATCGGGTTAACCATGCGAAGTTATTTTTTAAAATGAGACAAAGAGGGGTGCCAGAATACATTGTGAGAATCCTGGCTTATTGGTATGCCCACCAGATGATGCGAGTAAAATGGGGCAATAAAGTCTCTGCCCCTTTTGGGGTTAGTAATGGCGTGAGACAAGGAGGGATTTTGTCCCCAATTCTGTTTAATCTTTACATGGATGATCTATCTGAATGTTTGAATGCTTGTAAAACTGGGTGTATGATTGGGAATATTCTAGTGAATCATATTATGTATGCAGATGATCTTGTGGTGTTTAGTCCTAGCAGTGCTGGTCTTCAACAGCTTTTAACTATGTGTTCTGATTATGGTCTTGAACATGATATTTTATATAATCCTGATAAGAGTGTGGTTATGATTTGCAGAACTAAGGAGGATAAAAGTATAAAATTTCCAGTTTTCAAGTTGTCTAATAGGAGTCTCACTGTGTGTGCTAAAGTAAAATACCTTGGACATTTCATCACTGAACGCATGACAGACGATGAGGATATTGAAAGGCAACGCCGTATGATGTATATGCAGGCGAATATACTTTTACGTAAGTTTAGTTTCTGTTCAGATGAGGTGAAGGTGTCACTTTTTAAAGCATATTGTACAACACTTTATACTGCTCATCTGTGGTTCAACTATAGAACATCTAGTTTACAGAAGCTGCAAGTAGCTTATAATGATGCAATGAGAATTTTACTAAAGAGACCTAGATGGCATAGTGCAAGTGAAATGTTTGTGAGTGCAAGAGTAATCACTTTTAAAGCACTGTTACGAAATCTTATGTATAGATTTATCTGCCGGCTAAATGCTTCAAAAAATGAATGGTCTATCAAATATAAGGGTTAGTACTACACGGTATCAGTCAAAGCTGTGGAGACATTGGTATTGTTGTATTTTGTAACTTTTTATTGTGTGTGGTAGATGTTGTGGGTTGTATATGTTGTCCTATTGTCTTGTTTTTTTTAAAATTTGGACCTTGAGTCTGTAATAAAGATTGATTGAATCATCTAAGGGGAATTCTCAAAATGTTTTTGGTTGTTAGTTTATTGAAACTCAATTAATAGCCTGTTGCAGCACTTAAAATCAAATTTTAAAATAATAATTTTAAATACTATTTACACTATGTACAAAAATTCTAAATACTATTTAAAGTTAGTTATTATTTGTGCCTCAGTGTGTAAATAATCGCTACAAGTAATCATTACAAAAACATAAAAGAGATGTTTTTATTTTGTGTCTGCAGCTAATTCTGAACATAAAATTGCGTCAGAATGTGGGTCAAATTTACCCCTTTTTTAAAACAGTTTTTTTAAAATAAAGATTTACAAGCAATAATAAAGACTTTTTTTTTTTACATGATACTTTAGTGTTTTTCATAGTGTTGATTTTTGCTGAATTGCATGGAAACCAATGGGGGTCAGTTTGACCCCTAACAATTTTATGAACACAGCAGGAGAGTTAAGCTATAGAAGTATTTTCCACACCACTTTTTGATATTAAAATATGACCTAAAATATTTGTGTATTAAATTAAATATTATTATTAAATATTATATACACTACCGGTCAAAAGTTTGGGATCAGAACGATTTTTAATGTTTTTTACAGGAGTTTCTAATGCTCATCAAGGCTGCATTTATTTGATCAAAAATACAGGAAAAAATGTAATATTGTGAAATATTATTATGATGTAAAATAAAGTTTTTTTCTATTTTAATATACATTAAAATTAGTGCTGTCAACGTTAACGCGTTAACGCATGCGATTAATTTTACAATCCTTAACACGTTAAAATAATTTAACGCAATTAACGCAAAATTACTGAAGCACAATTTCTATTCTAACCCTTTAACCCAATTTTGCTTCTCTGCTTGCGATCAGATCATTTTAAGCCGCTAAAGTTTTCAGTCCAATGATCCAGTTAGTGAATGCATTCAAACAATCCGTCCAAAACAGCGCTAATATAAAGGAAACCAGGCTGATTATATCAGAGATTGCAGAGAGAACAGAGACTCGCGTTGCGTTTTCAGTGAATTATTCATTCCAGTGTGTTTGGCTTTAAAACACGAGCTCTGTCATATTCTGTGATTGTCTCTGAAGAGCGCGAGCCCACACGTCACACGCGCTGTGTGACGTACAGACTGAACAGGTAAATCAGCATATTAGAATGATTTCTGAAGGATCATGTGACACTTTATACTGGAGTAATGGCTTATGGAAATTCAGCTTTGCATCACAGAAATAAATTATATTTTAAAGGATATTCAAATAGAAACCATTATTTTATATTGCAATAACATTTTGCAAGATTACTGTTTTTTTTCTGTATTTTTGATCAAATAAATGCAGCCTTGATGAGCATAAGGGACTTCTTTAAAAAACATTGCAAGTCTTACTGATCCCAAACTTTTGACCGGTAGTGTATATTGTATCAAGAGCTTACAAAACACATTTGTGAGGGGTTTGGATACTATTTTAACTCAGAATTATTCTAATTCAGGTGAATTCAACTATATGCAAATCAAAAATACTTGTTGGCTGAAAGCTATTTTGCCAATTAAATTTAACAGTGCGAATGGGCTTTTCCATTTTTTTCCTTTAGGTAGTGCTTTAATTGGAAAAAGGATTACTCAAGCAACAAAACGATAGAGATGCCTCCGAGGATAACAAGATGTTGTGCAGTGCCAAGTTGTGGAAAAACAGTCTTTGCATTGCCTTCCTTGTGATCCTAACATTAGGAAAGAGTGGATGAACTTTATTTTTGACGAAGTTCCAGATCACGTCAGTAAGGCACTGTTTATTTGTTCGCTTCATTTTACTGCGGATTCATTTTTAAACAAGTTCGATGCAGGCTTTTCAGAGAGACTGAAAATTAAAAATGATGCAGTGCCGACTATATTGGATCCAACAGTAATGTCGCAACACACAAGTGTGAGTAACAATGTGTTTACCATTTGTCACTATTACTTTGTCTGTTACAGATCGTTTGACATGTACTGAGTGTTTATACGTTTTTAACCAAAATGACCCATATTGTTATATATATTTAAGCAAAACTGTTACCCAATCATAGCAGTGGTTCTTACTTTTAATTTGAACTTTTTAAGTCTTGAATGCGGCAGGCCTATCAAAACAGTGTGTTTCAAAGAGTGGGTCAAATACAGGATAAAAAATGGCATATTACCTCTAAATTATAATAAATTTAGGGCTGTTTTTTGTATTGATTGATGTATTGATTTTTTTTTTTTCGATTAGTCAATTTGTCTAATTATTTTACCCTGATATTTTGTGATTAGTTGATTAATCCTTTGGTTACCTTGCCAATAAATAATAACTGACATTTCTTTCATTCATTTTTCATGATTTATTTAAACATGATCTTATAAAAAACCCTTACTTTACAAATAAAAAATCTTGCTAACATTATAAGTGGACCTGTATGTAAAAATGTAAAAAAACTTCCGTTCATGCAGTGTGTAGTGCAGTCTAGCTGATTTGTCTGGTCTGAGTTTACTAAGGTCAAACTGACTTTTTTTACTGCGGATTCATTTTTAAACAAGTTCGATGCAGGCTTTTCAGAGAGACTGAAAATTAAAAATGATGCAGTGCCGACTATATTGGATCCAACAGTAATGTCGCAACACACAAGTGTGAGTAACAATGTGTTTACCATTTGTCACTATTACTTTGTCTGTTACAGATCGTTTGACATGTACTGAGTGTTTATACGTTTTTAACCAAAATGACCCATATTGTTATATATATTTAAGCAAAACTGTTACCCAATCATAGCAGTGGTTCTTACTTTTAATTTGAACTTTTTAAGTCTTGAATGCGGCAGGCCTATCAAAACAGTGTGTTTCAAAGAGTGGGTCAAATACAGGATAAAAAATGGCATATTACCTCTAAATTATAATAAATTTAGGGCTGTTTTTTGTATTGATTGATGTATTGATTTTTTTTTTTTCGATTAGTCAATTTGTCTAATTTACTTACCCTGATATTTTGTGATTAGTTGATTAATCCTTTGGTTACCTTGCCAATAAATAATAACTGACATTTCTTTCATTCATTTTTCATGATTTATTTAAACATGATCTTATAAAAAACCCTTACTTTACAAATAAAAAAATAAAAATAAAAAATCTTGCTAACATTATAAGTGGACCTGTATGTAAAAATTAAAAAAAACTTCCGTTCATGCAGTGTGTAGTGCAGTCAAGCTGATTTGTCTGGTCTGAGTTTACTAAGGTCAAACTGACTTTCTTTTACAGTGGATAAAGAAACAAATGAACATCTAAAAGTGCGGTATCAATGATAGCTAGATGTTTTCTATAAGAGACAAATTTGAGATTTCCAAAACAACCTGATTCATTTAATCGAAACAGTTTTTGAAACTGTCTTTAATCAAAACAGTTTATGATTAAATAATGATAAAACAAATCCAAATTTATGCTTGGCTGGATGTCATTTAAATTATACAAAGTCTAGGGTTGGCTATTGATGCTGATTTTGTGTTAACAAACTATATTCTATTCCAATTTGATGTTGATTCATTTGGCCCGTTTTAGTTACATATAACCTTTATTTTTAAGTGTGCAGAATTGGAAATGGAAGGTCAAGATGAGCATTGCACTGTGGGATACAGTATTTGCAGTATGATCTATTGTGTACTGCTCTTTTTGGCAATTGTAGCTCATCCGTGCATATTCCAAAATATTTTCATACAGGGCACAATATATGCATTCTGCAAAAATAGTATTAGTCTGGTTGTGGCCACTTACTCTATATCATACTGTTAAGTTTATTTATTTGTCTTATGCTTTCTATTCTATACATGTTAAAATTAATCGATCTCTGTATTGTCAGCCCAAGACATGTCGTGAAATGGGATGCCAGACGGAGGAGCCCAACACCAGAGATGGAGAATGCCAAACCATCCAAGACTTGAAGCAGCGCAGCTGGAAAGTTGAACCAAAGATTGAAAGTGCGTTTTACTGTTTTCTACTTCATTCAGGCTTTGAAATGTTTTTTTTTTTTTTCTTTCATTTTTATTTTTTTTTTTTTTTTTGCCTTTAGATATACTGACATTGATGGTTTTTAATCCTTATTGTGATGTGTTAGAGGTATGTAGATTAGAGATCTGGATGCGACTGGAATACAGAGACTTGTGGTTGATTTTTTTTTTACTTCAATGCCCCAAACTAGTAACTATTTTAAAGTGGCTAGTTTTATATGTTCTTTATATTCTTTTTATTGGTAACAATAATTGTAACTATACAATTCTGTGTGGATCTGTTTTTACTAGTGGACCTGACTTTACTAGTTTATTTACTAGTATCTATTAATTACATACAAATGCTTATTTAGTTACTAATTGTAATTCTTACTAAAAACAATTACTTTTTTTTTTTTACCTTTCTATTTTCAAACTGGCTTGAGAAGCAGATAGTTATATGAACTATAGAGGGGGTTTAAAGTGAATGTATTTATTGTATCTGAACTTAAATGTAGAAACGTGATTTGGGTTATTCTTGCTGGACAGGGGGCATCCAGTGGACGAAGTTTAAAAAGACTTTAACAAGTTGTAAAAAAAAAAAAACTTAAGTAAAACTTTTTTGATAAATCAATAGCTCGGACTTGGCGGTATTCTCGAATTGTTAAAAACAGCCATGTAAAATGTAATTCTTATGTTAATATACGTACAGGACAAGTGAGATGAGCAGTATGAAACGGTAGACTATTATGATACAGTTGGGCCCGGAGGACATACGGAGTCACAGCTGTTTCCGCAAAGCACTGTTTACCCAGGTGGTTAAACCGACATAAAACTTTTTTGATAAATCAATAGCTCGGACTTGGCGGTATTCTCGAATTGTTAAAAACAGCCATGTAAAATGTAATTCTTATGTTAATATACGTACAGGACAAGTGAGAGATGAGCAGTATGAAACGGTAGACTATTATGATACAGTTGGGCCCGGAGGACATACGGAGTCACAGCTGTTTCCACAAAGCACTGTTTACCCAGGTGGTTAAACCGACACGTAAACTCGGGCAAGCGATAACTAACAAGGCTGCACTGTGGATCAAAACGAAACTAGTTAATTTACATAACGTTACACAGCAAATGTCTTAATCTTTAACCTTGTGTGAAATATAAATGATATTTCGTGAAACGTTTTAATGTGAACGTAAAACAATGTTGTGACATTGCGCAGATTGTACTGAATGTTTCACAACACGTCTAGTGTAACGCACTCAGTGTAATGTAATGGCCACCAGAGTTGCAACTAACTTCCTGCCATACGTGAACAATTCCAGCTAGATTTCCAAAGACTCCACATCTGCGAAGCGAACAACAAACAGGAAACGCTCATGCCATGAAATTGACAGACGTACAGCGTTGACCACTCCGTGTCCAGGGGGTCGAATCACACAGCCAATCACGGCGTAGAAGAAAGGCGGGTCTTCCGTTTACGTGACGCAAATTTCATTGGTAATTTCCGAAGCCCCACCTTTTGTGTTTCCCGCACCGTCAATCAAAAATAAGAAAAAAAATCGACCCGAATCTCCGATCACAGCCCGCCTTTGATTAAAACAATCATGTTGGGAGTTTAAATGAACAGATAAACCTCCGATTTTTTACCTTTTCACGCTATGACTGGTACGTAACACTTAGCCCGATCGAAGCACAGCACCGCTGGTGAGTTTGGAGAGCCATTAGCAAAGCGAGCTAGCTCAGTGTTTAATCTTTCTCAGCAGCGACGCTAACCGTTAGCCAGCTAGCCTTACTTTAACAAAGTAAACATTTGAAAAGACTGTTGCTCAGGCAACGCCAAAGCAGAAAGAACCGCCTGATTCGTTTAAATTCCAGGCGGTTTGGCGGCAAATCTCCGCCTTTTCGAGGTGGGGGTTCGTTGAGCATGAATTTGTTTTGAGTTTTTTCTCTCGCTGTGTCTCCGTAGCCCCAGAACAGCCAGCGAAACAGCAGGAAATGGCTGCCTTGGACGTGGACAGCAGTCAGAGCGACTTTTTGCAGCCGGCCAGCGGCGCCCTGGACCAGGTATGAAATCCCCCTGTTGGTTTGTCGCTTCCCCGGCGCTGTCTTGCGGGGTGTCGTGGTGTTTTGGTGAAGTTCACACGTTTTAAAAATAGGGGAAAAGTCGAACACTTCCTGTGAGCCTTCGCTTTGTACGGCCACCCACTTTCTTACCCTTTTAAACCCGCCCATTGTGGGTCGGACAGACTCGCCACCGTCGCCTTGCCCGCTTTACCTGTGGTGATCCCCGGTCACCCCCACGATAGGGGAGGACCCCTCCACCGGGAAAAGCCTCCACCCCTGCCCAGGCTGTCACATATCCTCCACAGTTCCACCATTCCCCCTGGAGCGGTTGCGTGCACAGACCTGGCAAACAGAAGCTCTTTGTCACCTTTTGTCATGTGCTCTTGGCTTTTGAAGTAATATCGATGATTTATTAGCATTTTCTGACAGACGTACAGCCGCTGAAAGACGTTATTGTTCCCTATTAAACAGATAACTGAACCAAAGTCCTGAATGACACCTCTTAAGTTTGAAGTCGGCATGAAATGAAAATTCACTCTATCCGTTTTTAAAATTCATGTTATAGATCTTATTGTGAACAATTCATCCGTGCATATGTTTACTTTATAAATTATACGTTTATTGTTTAGCAGAAGTTTAGTGCTTTGACCTTGTAACGTGATTGTCTAATCAACTTGTCATAACTGGATATTCTGGTGAAAGCAACAGACTTCTCTCTTGTGTCCTATGCAGGACTTCCCCATTCATTTAGTCTGCTTAAAACCCACCCCTGCAAGCTCTCCTTCATCTGCCTCTATTTTTTTAGTGCAACATCCACATCTCAAAATAAGGATGGATAGAACCAAGTCCCCGTCCTTTCATTTTTTCTATTTCTATTTATATATTACACTCAGAAGTAGGGCTGTGCGATATGGACAAAAAAAACCTATCGCGATTTTTTTTTTCTCAATTTTGCGATTTCGATTTTAATCACGATTTTGACACACACAGACATGCTTACAGTCATAAATGCATTCAGTGTGAATTTGAAACATATTTCCAAAAGAAAACCAATTAGAGCTTTATCAAGAAGCTGTAACATGTCTCTAGAACAGACATAAGGCAAAATAATCACTAAGTAAAGGTGTAACAAAATGCCTCTAGAATAGGCATATGGCAGGGAAAAAAAAATCCTGTGTCCAGGGATTTTTTTTGCCATGCATTGGTCATAGAGCTAGCTCTTTGTGGCGTTGCCTCAGATGTTGAACTAGATTTGTCGCGTCAAGTTCACACGTGCTCTGTCTGCAGTGCGTATACAGTATGTGTATGCGGTGCAGAAGCAGCACAAACTCATTTTGCTTTCGCACAGGACGCGTTTGCAGTCCGCTCCTGATCCGCGGCTGTTTACCACAAACACAACATTTATCCATTATTTTGATTTCAAATCCAAACGTTGTTTCTGAAAATGCTTTTTCAGCATTGTGATTCTCTTTTATCACAGTACAGTAATACAACCTTTCATAGACATCTTCACGTTTAAACTCAATAAATATAACTTTGTTTAACTACCACCACGAGTGCCATCTATTATTGCCTTGTTTATCTAAAAGTGCACTTTTCCTTGTTTTAAATCTAGCCAAAAAGCCATGTGTTGACTGAAACAGTAGACTTTAATTATATGCATTTATGGTGTAATTACTAAATTTCCGTGTCAATCCATGTTAATTTTGACCGCAAATAATGTGCTGTCACTTTAATTCAGCGCATGCAGCACAGCAGAAATAAGCCCTATTCGCACGGGATTAGTATTACCTGGTGACCTCCAGTCATTTGTAATAATTGCGGAGGTTGTCTGTGATCTTAATCCCGTGCGAATCGGCCATGTCTGTAATTTGTAAAGTGAAAATTCCCCCGCAAATGACCTACCATATTTCGCCGAACACCCAGGTCCTGTGATAATATTAGTCCCGTGCGAATCGGCATCTCTGTGATTCGGCCAGCATCTGGCGGGTCGCATATCATTTTTCGAGGTTTTTGTTTGCTGTGCGCCTTTTTATCCATCTTTCGCGAAGAATGGAGCTGCGTTGGAGTGTTTGATAGTATTTTGGGTGCTGTCATCATATCGCTACACCATACAATTTGCAGAAAGAGAAAGCTGAAAAGGTTTTGAGGTTAATGTGTTACAAATAAATCAAGCATAAAGCTTGAGATATTATTTTAACCTGGTGAAATGTAAATGACACAGCGCACGAAAATATATTAATTTATTTTTTTTAAATCCATCTGGACCATAGAACGGGACTCTCAAAGCCTTGACATCCGGGTATCCGGGAGACAAGTCAGTAAATTCGAGTAAAATCACAGGCTTCGCTTATCCCGTGCGAATGCACCACACGAAATTCAGATGTGGGGGGGTAATTTCAAAATCACACAAGGTCTCCAGATAATACTAATCCCGTGCGAATAGGGCTATAGACTCCGTGCAGAAGCGCTCCGCTCCTGGAGCACACTGCCGGACCGCAATCGCATGCAGTGTGAACGCTCTGATCCGTTAACATGGGCGCGGACAAAATACGCACCACAGACTGAGTGTGTGAACCTGGCATTACGTTTGTATGCCCGCCCGGTCTGTTCTGTTCTCGTGCTCCATTTAGGCGTGCTGCATTCTGATTGGTTCGGATAGTATACTGCGGGAGGTCGGGTGCGTGGAAAATTGTGCTGTAAAGCGATTTAGAAATCGCGATTTTATGACGATTTCGATTAATCGCACAGCTCTACTCAGAAGTGCGTCACAATAAGGAAGGAACTTATGTTTCATCGGGACTAAGTACTGTATTTAACATAAAAAATGATTGTTTTTCATGCTATATTTATTAGTTAAGCTTTATCCTCATTGAGATCTAATGCTTGGATGAATTTTCGGCATTAATATTATATAACGACTTTATAACATTATATTTAATGCTTAGCACAATTATACTTTAATGCATAATTTTTTAATTCTATAGTGACTTGTATTTCCATATTTTTTTTCTTTGTTCAGGCCTGTTGACACCAAGGACGATAACTATTTCTATAAAATTTTAATAATTTTTCTGAGAGAATAGGGAGGTCCACACCACAACTATAACGTTAATGACACAGAGGAACAATATCGTTGGAATCACTTTCAGAATTATTTTTTTCCAGCTGATGAACAATAAAAACATTGACAGCCGATCAGAATTCACTGGACTTTAAAGAGCTTGAGAATTTAAAGCAGCAGACAGGCTAACTTGAGCACATGTTGTTTGTAAACAGAATGTTATCGTCCATTGGTGTGAACACTAATATAGTTATCATTTTTGGTTGAATCCAAATTGCTCTGTGTGTGTATGATCAAATTTGTCATGAAGCACTAATATAATAGTAATATCTCCACCCCACAGCAGACCACAGACCTCACAGCCATCCAGTTGACGGGCTCCTCTGATCGCTGGGAGGTTCTAACATCTGTGAGCTCAGTGAAAGACGAGCCATCAGTAGTGCAGGTACCCAGCGGAGGACTTCTGGGCAGCAACGGGCAATATGTGGTGCCACTACAGACTATGGCAGGGCAGACCCAGTCTGTTTTCGTGACTGCAGGGGTAGATGGCACCGGGGCCAATGGGGTGCAGTACCAGATCATCCCTCAGCTGCAGGGAACGGATGGTGCGTCACTAAGCTATGCAGCACCCACTGCAGACGTAAGCACAATGGGTACTGACATTGCTATCCTTCAGGATGGAACGCAGGGCATTGCCACAGCCACCAATGCTAATGATCTCCAGGGCTTGCTGAGTCAAAGTGGGCATGTGCAGCAGATTCCCACAGTCTCACTGGCCGGCTCAGGGTTTGGCGCACAGGGCCAGGTTGTCGCTAATGTACCGGTGGGGCTGCCGGGCAACATCACATTAGTGCCGATAAACAGCTTGAGTAACATGGATCTCGAGTCTCTGGGGTTGGCTGGTGCTCAGACCATAGCGACAAGCATTACAGCAGATGGCCAGCTCATCATGACCGGTCCCACCACCTCAACAAGCGATAGCCAGGTTGAAAGCAAATGCACAGAGCCACTTAACACCAACAACGCTAATGCCTTTGTGCCAACCACCACCTCTTCCACAATGACGTCGCTTCCTGAGACGATAGACGGGACTGGCGTTCTCACCCAAGCCACTGCTGTATCAGCCGGGCAGCAGGATCCATCTTACTTCCAGCAGAACCACACGGCTGGCGGTGAACCGGTGGTGCAGCTCATACCAGCGCAGACGGCAGATGGAGCGGCGCAAACACTACAAAGCGTGCAGCTGTTAAATGCTGGTACATTTCTGATCCAAGCTCAAACCGTCTCTCCCACAGGCCAGATCCAGTGGCAGACCTTCCAAGTTCAAGGGGTTCAGAACCTGCAGAATCTGCAGCTGCCGGCTGCTGGGGGTGTCTCATCCCCCCAAATTACCCTTGCCCCTGTGCAGACCCTTTCTCTTGGGCAAACTGGCACCACAGGCACGGTGGGACAGATCCCAAACCTTCAGACAGTCACAGTCAATTCTGTTGGTCAGTACCAGCAAGATGAAAACACGGAATGCCACACAGGTATGTAGGAACACACACACTTAAAGGTTACATTTTCCACAAGTTGGTATGTTTCTTTAGGGTCTACATGAAATGTCTGCAACATACTTTAAAAATTCTTCAGTGGTCATGTAAAACAATGCCCTTTTTACCTTGTTAAAAACAGCTCTGATCACAGCGACCCGTTTCGGTGCATGTCTCTTTAAATGCTAATGAGCTCTGCTCACCCCGC
>NW_015645076.1:1022954-1032603 GCF_001515625.1 Sinocyclocheilus rhinocerous | reverse complement strand
TCAGGTTTTGCTAAAAAGTTCAAACTCAAGGATGGATCAGTACCCACTGTTCCTAATCCAGCTCACCTCCAGAAGTAATTATATATATATATATATAATTACTTCTGGAGGTGAGCTGGATTAGGAACAGTGGGTACTGATCCATCCTTGAGTTTGAACTTTTTAGCAAAACCTGACTTAAATTGTCCCTCGTTCAGAAAGCAGTCTGGAGTAAAATGATTTGCACAGACATAAACTAACTTGGGTGTATTCGTTGGTGCATTAGCATCAAAAACAAAACTAATCCACTGCGTCCTCAGTGGCTCTTATGTCGGGAGAAAATGAAGACTCTCATGTTCACTTTTACATCCAACTACAAAACACCTGCATTGCTTACGAGTCTTTGTTTTCGCTACAGCTGCTCGAGCGCGGAAAAAATAGCGGACAGCGTACGACTGGCTGAGGGTGAAGATATGCTAATACAGGGTAGTCCGTCAGTGGTCGTGGGTGGGGCTTGTGCAATATGATGTCATATTGCTCAGAAAATCAAAACGGCTTGATTATTAAGACTGTTTAGGTTTTTTGGGGATTAAAAAAAAAGTAGTGAATGGAATGGATTCTTATCATTGTAGGGTGGTTGTGTCCACACACTGCTAAGACACATGCAAACACCACGTAAAAGTGAATTTTGCGTCCGATGTCCCCTTTAAAATAATGACATTTTAGTATTTGAATGTTATAAATATTTATGCTCCTCTTTAAAAATGTCATTGTCAAAAATAGCTTTTTGTGAGTGTAATTGTGTTTATGAAACTTTTTAATTTTGTTATCTTACATAATTACTTAAAATCATGGAAATTCATTGGTTGAAGCTGTGGGAACCCTGTTTGAATTTAATAACTAAATTCATTAAATTAGTCTTGAATACTTTTTAAATATATTGTGTAGTTTTATTTTGGCGGCTTTCTTGATTGTCTTGGAATCTGTTTTAAATGATTCTCCCCTTTCTGTTTTTGCAGATATTCAAATTAAAGAAGAGCCAGAGTCCGATGATTGGCCAAATTCCACCCTGAACACCAATGATTTGTCACATTTCCGTGTTCGGTTGGTTGAGGAGGATAAGGAGGGGACAGGCCTAGAGGGAAAGAGACTACGTAGAGTAGCCTGTACTTGCCCCAATTGCAAAGAGGCTGGAGGAAGGTAATGCACATGTCAATAGAGAGGCACAAATACTGTTTTAACAGCTAATTAATGATTTTTAAAACTGTTTCAGAGGTTCAAGTATGGGAAAGAAGAAACAACACATTTGTCATATCCCAGGGTGCGGTAAGGTGTACGGTAAGACGTCTCACCTTCGAGCTCACCTGCGCTGGCATTCTGGAGAGAGACCCTTCGTTTGCTCATGGAGTTACTGTGGCAAGAAATTCACCCGCAGCGATGAACTCCAGCGTCACCGCAGAACACACACAGGTATGGCCACACTGGAAGAGATCAGGATTACATCATATATTTCATTTGGTCCCATTATATATGAGAATCCAACACTTTCTGTAAATTTTGTTTGTTTTTCCAGGCTGATAGACTGAAGAATAGCTCGATATTGAAGGTAGTTTTACATTTACATTTTTGTTTTTCAGGAGAGAAGAAGTTTGTGTGTCCAGAGTGCTCGAAACGTTTCATGCGCAGCGACCATTTGGCGAAACACATTAAAACTCACCAGAACAAAAAAGGGCTAAACTCCAACACAGGGGCAGGTCAGACAGATGCTGCCGCCCCCTCGGACACCATCATCACGGGGGGTGGAGCCACTTTCATCCTCACCAATCTGCAACACAAATACTGATTCTTTTGTATCAAAGACTTCTCGTTTTGATTACTTTTTAAACATGTAAAATTTGATGTTACTTTTGTACAACTTTTTTTTTTTCTCAAATGCAACACAATTAAAGTCGGAAACCTTCCTATGACTCTTCATAACTAAAAGTTTGTTTCAAAAAGTTTCAAATTTATGGTGTTGGTATGTATGCACTGAATGAGAGAATTAAACCTATGCCCAAATACCTCATAATACTGGCTATTAAAAATAGCATACTGCCATACAATTATTCCAGCTGTTTATAGTATGTATACAGTGCACAGTATGTGGAAGATAGAATGCCTGGATGCCTTACTTTGCAGAAACTTCAATGCACACTGTGCTTTGTATATTGTATCCCACAATGCAATGTGTTCAACTTAACTTTACATTTAAAGTCTGATGAAGGTCTCAGAAGTAATTTTTTGTTACATTTTTACACAACTGGACACATTTTTTATTAAATTAATGATTAAATGCAAAATAATTGTTTTTATTTCTGAGATACCTGGACCCCATTCACTGAATTAAACATTGATGAAGCATACAGCTGTTTGAAACATTTGTCACTGCGCGAATTCTGTTTATAACATAGTAGGCTGTATACAGTATATACTGTGTAGTATTCTGTAATATATTAGGCTGTTTGGAATGGAATAATATTAGCTTACTCTATGCTGAATACTGCCTACTACTTTTAGTAAGTGAATCAGCAGGCAAGATGCAACAATACGGTATGCTTTGTTCTTGTCATCTGACCTTATGTTGCATGTTTCAAATCCAGGAAATAAAATGATATATTTTTTGTGTAAAATATCGTTTCTGTTCATTTCGAAGTCCAATAAAATAAAGAGGTCAAATTGGGCTGTTAATTCAGGTTCGTTCATCTGGAAATGGAAGATCAAGTCATTTACATTGCATTATGGGAAGCAGTATGGTGCACAGTGTTATGTTGTATTGTGCAAAATTCGGAAAATGTCAGAGAAAGTCAACATATTGTGCCCTGTATCCATACTCTATACTTAAGGAATAGTGAGAATTGGTAAAAATAGAATAGAAAATAGAAAGCCTACTGTATCATATTTTATACAAACATTTCTAAAGCCTCTAAATGAAAAACTTTTAACAGTTTTGATTGATAGTTTATACTTATTGCAAATTAAATGGCATTTTTAGTATAATTCTAAAGTAGTCCTCCTTCAGGTAGTGGTACACGTGCCTTTTTGCTGATTTTTTTTTTTTTACTCATTTTTGTGAATGTAAGTAGCTTATTGTTAACCATATTTCATGATGAATACTTACTGGACTGAAGCAACTTAGGTTTACTTGATTATCCATTAATGCAATTTTATGGCAGAAATTTGCTATATTGTTATAAAGAGGTCATTGATTTACATTACAAGCTATTAAAAGTCCATACTTTTTGACCATATAAAAATTTACGGCAACTGCTTTAAATTGCTTTTTTTTTTTTATTGTGGGCCTTTGAATAAAATTGGTGAAAAAAGGTGTTCTTCCTCGAGTGTGAGCTTCATATTCTTCTATATCATACTATGTTTAGCCATAAAAGCCTGATGCATTGTATATGATGCTCAACAAAAACACATAGCACCATTTTTAAATGTTTATTTTAAATATTTTGTTGATTACCTATTGAGTATGAGTATGTGGAATTATATGATTTACTGCCACCAATTGGATGGACTAAAACTTAATTCTTCATAAAAAAAATAAAAAAAAACAACAGGCATAAACTTTGGCATCAGTAGAAGGCAGTGTGCTTCTCTTAAAGGTGTAAGTTTGAGGTCACAGTCTGCTTTAGTTTTAAGTTGCTGCTGTTTTAATATATCTTCTGAATGTGCTTCAGAACTATACATTGATTTTAAAATACATGTTTATTACATGAAAGATGGTGCATCAGATCATCTTAAAATGTGTGCACTGTAAAAAATGTATAAATAAAAAATAATACTGCAAAGCAAATTACAGTTAATTGCTGTATGTGAAATACAGTAATTTGTAGTATTTTTACAATAACATTTAATTAAACTTGTAGTTTATTTTACAGCAATATTTTGTAATTTCACTAAATTACAGTATTTACCTGGCAACTAAAGTTGCCAATAAAATCCTGTAAATACCTCAAAATTCAAGATGATGTAATAATTTAACAATGAAAATGCTGTAAAGAATAATTTTAACAGTAAACTGTAAAATACTGATTTAAATGAATTATCATGAGCACTATCTTAATACATTTACAAATGAATAAAAACCAAGTCAAAGATGTTGCAAATAAATATTTATTAAAACTGGCAGAACATTACACATTGCAAGGCTTTTACTGGTAAAATAAAATATTCAGTCTTTCAACAGTTAAAGGGGTCATATGATGCTTTTTTAAAGATCCTTATTTTGTGTATTTGGTGTAACAGAATATGTTGACATGCTTTAATGTTCAAAAAACACATTATTTTTCAAATACTGTACATTATTGTAGGTCCTCTATGCCCCGAAATGCTGCAAAGAATAATTTTAACAGTAAATTGTAAACTGTAAAATACGGATTTAAATGCATTATCATGAGCACTATCTTAATACATTTACAAATGAATAAAAACCAAGTCAAAGATGTTGCAAATAAATATTTATTAAAACTGGCAGAAAGACATTGCAAGGCTTTTACTGGTAAAAATAAAAATGTCAGTCTTTCAATAGTTAAAATCTTATCACAAAAATAACATTGCATCACAAAATAACTACAAATCCTTGTTATATCACAAAAAACAAGCCATATTCTGAGTAGAACATTAACTTTCTATAAAAATGAAGGTCAATCAACAGAATTTGTATAAATTTGCCAATTTTTTTTTTTTTTTTAAGAAAAGGATTAAAATAAAATGCTGGAATCAACATTACCACAAATTCTGTTGTTTGAGCTTATGTTCTATTAAATTAAGAATATTCCTGCAAAAGACAATTTTATAAATACATACTGAAAGTCCATCAACTTTCTGAGATGAACACACACATGAGGGTTGTCCCTCTTCTCTGAGACCGTTCCACTTGTTTTGCCTCTATGTATCCGTCTTGTATCCAGTGAGTGTTGTGATTCCAACAAAACATCTGCACATAAAAACAAGCAGAAGCTTTAGAATAAAGTTCAATATTGAATGAAACTAGCTCAATAAAATGAATGTAAAAATGCCACTTATACAATACAATCAGCATTTGCCAGTACTTAAACTAAATAAGTAACCTTTTTCACAAATGAAATTACTCAAGTAAAACATGTTACCTTTGAAAAAATGTAAGTGTGCAAAAGATGCCTGCTCCCGGGACGCCAGACTGAAGTTGTAATAAGACTGCAAATCCAGCCACAAAGTTAAGGTATGAATTCACAAACGTCTGACCCTCGAATAGTCAAAAGCCACTGGGTTCACCTGAAATGAATAAATATAAACAATAATGTAACCTACAATACAGTATTTCAATATAAAATTGTATCTAAAATACAAGTTTATCAAATGATTTACAACAGAATTAATAGGCCTACATTACCTACAGGGGCGTACATTTCATCTAACATAAAATTTCTCAAGAGCAATTTTGAAGGGGACACAAATAATCCAGCTAAAATTGTATTTGTAAGGATATGTATACACAGAGGAAAGCCTTACTGCTATTAGTGCAGCAGGGAGACCGTGCCAAATTAGACAACTTCAAACTGATATAAAGTTGGTTCGACGTTTGTCAGAGATATGTTTTTTTAACGATTTAGCACAAGGACAAGAAACATAATGTGTTGTTTTCAAACAGGATAGGGACCGTCTGCAAAGTGCAAAACCAAGAGCAAAAAGCACAATTAATCCATCTAAATGCTTCAGTTGTGAAATGTATAAAAAATAAATCTCAGATCTAAGGGGTGTGTCTTATTACTGGTTAAAAAAAAAGAACATTTAGATGTTGGTTTTATTCACAGAACTATAGCGTTTCTAAGGGTGTGTCTTGATACTTGTTCCTAAAAGAACATTTCAATGTTGATATTATTCACATAACTATAAGACTTATTGAAATGTAAAAATTGATAAAAAGCTAATTAAGATGTGCAGTACACCGCCCCCTAGAGGAACACATTGCAGTTGTTTTGTTTTGACTGAGTTTAAAAAGGTTTTATTCTTTTGCTGAAATGTTTGTCTTGCCCAGATGTTTCTTGCTCAAATAAAAATGATATGAGTGGCTTACATGCTTTGTTTAAATGTGCATGTATAAATGTCTTTTATCTGTGTTTGTGTGTAGACTAATCGTGCAGTGGCTCATTTGGAGAATGAGATGTCTAAGCTTCAACAAACAGCCAGTCTGTTCGAAGTCAGTTTCCCTGACTACAAACAACTTCGACAGTGTCGGTCAGACATCATCCTGGTAAAAGCAGTCTGGGATATGGTTATGTTTGTTAAGGTAATCTTTGCTGCACACAATATCTACAGTACACTCTAAAAATGCTGGGTTGTTTCAACCCAACTTTGGGTCAAATATGGACTAACCCAACTTTTGGGTTAAAAATTTAATTAAAAAATTTAACCCAACAGCTGGGTTAGTCCATATTTGACCCAAAGTTGGGTTGAAACAACTTACACACATACAGAAAAAGTCATTTAAAGTTTTTCTTGATCTCTCCAAATTTTGCCCCAGTATTCTCCTCTGGTTGGCATCCTCTTGGGAATGATGGGTAATGTAGTCCAGCATCTCAGACTGGACTAAGACTCCATGGAAGGAGATTAACGTAGAACAGATGGATATGGAGCTTAGAAGGTTTGCTAAGGTACAATTTACATTCTAAAAGTCTGTCTTTCTTCAACGTTCACCATATGCACAAAATGAGAAAGAAATCCAGTCATTGGATGAGTTGTATGACAGATACCAATTAAAGGGGACATAACATACAATTTCTTCCAATCTCATGTTAATCTTGAGTACCTATAGAGTAGTATTGCATCCTTCATATCTCCAAAGAGTCTTTAGTTTGATCAGATTTATAAAAGAAAGATACAGCTTTACGCTTCTCTCCGAAAACAGTCAAGCTCCTGGAGGAGTGCCATGGACGGAGAGTCGCGAGCACATTTGTGTTGTTTACATTATATGACCGGGATCTTTTATAGCTGGGACCGCCCCATATTTCAGTATCAAACGATCTGCAAATCCAGCGTTGAACTGGGCCTTGTTTATAAAACTTTCGTCACTGAAATGACAGGAACAAACAAAAACTCCGTTGCTGCCCCACAACTGCATCCACTGTTCGCTTAACACTGGGTTCTTTGGGAAGCTGAACAAGGTTATCTTTTCCTCACATCCAAAAACACACTTCTTTGAAGCATTGATGGGCTGCTCTTGCGCTTGCTCTGGTTGATGTGTGCGTGCTTTTCCGTAAGAAAGGCACACACTCACCAGTCTGCAGGAAGTGCTGATCAACAGTATGTTTTTTTTCCGGGAGAAGTGCCCATACAAGGAATTCCGCCCTTCGTGACGTCATGAAGGGCCATACTCGAAAAAAACTTTCCGAAACTTATTCGAACATGGAAGGAGTGTATTTGGCACAGAAATAAGTCCAACTCGTTTTTTGAAACTTTGGCCATGTTTAGCATGAGAATCCAACTCTTTAACAGTGTAAATAACTCAGAATGCATGAGAGATCTGACTTTAATCTGCCGAAGGTTGTAACAAGTGACGTGCCAATATTCTTGGGCCTGATAAGCGATCTCTTTCCTCTTCTGGACATCCCACGCAAGAGAGACCAAGAGCTTGAACAGAATGTACGCCGGTCGGTCGCTGAACTCCACCTGCAGCCAGAGGAGAACTTCACGCTCAAGGTGTGTGTGACGTATGTGAGAAATGTTCAAATGTTTTGACATTTTATGGTTTCGGATATAGATCCCCATTAGTTGCAAATCTTCTCCTCCTCTGTTTCTTATCTCTTCTTCCTTTCTCAGGTGACCCAGCAGCTGGAGGAGCTATTGGCAGTGAGACACTCTGTTTTTCTAGTGGGTGGACCTGGAACAGGAAAAAGTCAGGTCAATCTAATGAAGATTATGTATTTGTTTTTCTTACACAAAACATTATATTCAGAGTGACTATGTTAGCTAGCTCAAATGTGTTGACTGGATCATATTTCTGTTTTAGTAAACTAATTATTTATGATTTATATGGTTGTTTGTGGGTCAGATTCTAAAGACACTGCATAAGACCTACTCTAACATGGAACTGAAGCCCATCTGGACTGACATCAACCCTAAAGCTGTCACTACCAATGAGCTGTTTGGCTTCCTGCACCGAGCTACACAGGAGTGGAAAGATGGTATGTGTGTGTGTGTGTGTGTGTGTTTATGGGAGTGTGGTTTTGTTTGAGTTTCATCTCTATAGACAGCTGTCAGCTGTGGTGTGTTTATGTACAATTGTTCCACTCTACTTTTGAGTGTGTTGTGTTTGTCTATTGCTATGAGAAATTGTATGTCTCATACAGATCTAAAATAAACTACATGGTTGGGACCTTTGATTCATAAAGGCAAAAAAAATTATTTTAATTAGAATCTGAACATTTTATATAAATGGTAAGTTTGGTGATAGGGTGATTGGACTACTGTTGAAAAGTTTGGGGTCATTAAGACTTTCTGAAAGAAATTAATACTTTTGTTCAGCTACAATGCATTGAATTGTGCAAAAGTGAAAAACAAAAAACATTTATAATGTTTACAAAATTTTTTTTTTTTTTCAATTAAAGGGGTCATATGATGCTTTTGTAAAGATCATTATTTTGTGTATTTGGTGTAACAGAATATGTTGACATGCTTTAATGTTAAAAAAACATTATTTTTCAAATACTGTAAATTATTGTAGGTCCTCTATGCCCCGCCTCTCTCAAACGCTTTGTTTTCTACAAAGTCCCTCCTTCCACAAGCGCAGTCTGCTCTGATTGGCCAGCTGACCCAGTGCATTGTGATTGGCCGAACACCGCAAGCACTCGTCGGAAATGTAACGCCCCTTACCATAATCACGAGCGTCAGCTTTCAAAGTAAATATCAAGACAGTTAATAATGTCGTTAGTTTTACCATCAGTTCAAGCCCGAAAGGGCAACAGAGTCGCGGGACAGACACAGTGATGATGCAGTACACAAGCCGCGGTTAAGACAGCTGACTCTACTGTGATGTGAAGCTGTCTCTCTCTCTCTCTCTCTCTCACACACACACACACACACACACACACACACACGATGCGCAAAACTCCACATTTGAACAGTCAATAGCAAATACTTAAACTAGAAACAAAACAAACGTACAGTCGCTGATTCAGAAGCGCCAGATTGTCATAGCAAAGTCAGAATTACCTCCTCTCCTAGGTTCACGAAACGGTCGTCCATAAAATGCATTGCTGTTCTGTTGTAAGTAATCTTAAAGATTCCTAAATGCATCTACTTTCGGAAGGCCAAATAAAGTGCTTTTGCTTTCGCCTAGAAACACACAGCGTCTCCCTGACATGCTGCTTCAACACTAACTGCGGTTACTGAAACCACGCCTTCTTTCTTTGCATGAACATTTGGGCGCATTATGCTAATATTTCCACATAGTGAGGTAGATATGTGGGGGCGTGTTAGAACGAGCCGTTTTAGGGGGGCGTGGCAGAGTCTTAACTTTGATAAAGAATATCTCTTTGGTTTTGAGACTTTAGTCTTTGCAACTTCAGGGATCTTATCTATGCACAATCAGCTTGTAACACTCCAAAGAGAAAGGAAAACTTGAAATCGCATCAAATGACCCCTTTAA
>NW_015645076.1:1007381-1022842 GCF_001515625.1 Sinocyclocheilus rhinocerous | reverse complement strand
CACACACTCACACGATGCGCAAAACTCCGCATTTGAACGGTCAATAGCAAATACTTAAACTAATAGCAAAACATACTTACAGTAGCTGATTCAGAAGTGCCAGATTGTCATAGCAAAGTCAGAATTACCTTCTCTCCTAGGTTCACGAAATGGTCGTCCATAAAATGCATTGCTGTTCTGTTGTAAGTGATCTTAAAGATTCCTAAATGCATCTACTTTCGTAAGGCCAAATAAAGTGCTTTTGCTTTCGCCTAGAAACACACAGCGTCTCTCTGACATGGCTGCTTCAACACTAACTGCGGTTACTGACACCATGCCTTCTTTCTTTGCGTGCACATTTGCGGCGGGATTATGCAAATATTTCCACATAGTGGGGTAGATATGTGGGGGCGTGTTAGAATGAGCCGTTTTAGGGGGGCGTGGCAGAGTCTTAACTTTGATAAAGAATATCTCTTTGGTTTTGAGACTTTAGTCTTTGCAACTTCAGGGATCTTATCTATGCACAATCAGCTTGTAACACTCCAAAGAGAAAGGAAAACTTGAAATCGCATCATATGACCCCTTTAAGTACTTTCTGTTCATCAAAGAATCCTGAAAATAATGTATAACAGTTTTCACAAAAGTATTAAGCATCACAACTGTTTTCAACATTAATGAATAAGAAATGTTTCTTGAGCAGCAAATCAGCATATTAGAATAGGTGTGTTCGGCTTGAAGTGGCGCTGCGCAGACCGATCAGTGTATGACATCAAATTACTGTGAGAGTCATACACCGATCGGTCTGCGCCGAACACAACTAATGATTTCTTAAGGAACATGTGACACTGGAGTAATGATGCTGAAAATTTAGCTTTTTAAATGATAATATTTCACAATATTACTGTTTTTTTTAACAAAAAAAAAAAACTTTTGAATCGTAGTGTATAATTACAGTAGCTTAATTTAAGAACAGTAGGTCAATGATAAGATATTTTGTTATCTAATGCAATGACATTCATACATTATGTGTGGATTAAATGTTTAGATTATTTTTGGGGCCATTTTATGTGTGTATAAAAATGTGTATAAAGATGGTGTTTGTGTGACCACAGTTCCTTGGGTGTTTTAGGTCTGTTTTCTTCCACTATGAGAGAACTCTCTGCTATATCTCATGATGGGCCGAAGTGGATTGTTCTAGATGGAGACATCGACCCCATGTAGATTGAATCACTAAACACTCTCATGGATGATAATAAGGTTGGTCATCATGATATAAAATAATAATGCCGTAAATGTGTGTACTTTGTAATTGTTTATATTAATTTATGTGTGCATGTCATGTGTGTATATATTAGGTGCTTACCTTGGCCAGTAATGAGCGGGTATCACTGACCCCCTCCATGAGCTTACTGTTTGAGATCAGCCACCTGAAGGCTGCAACCCCGGCTACAGTATCTAGGGCTGGAATTCTTTACGTGAACCCTCAGGATCTGGACTGGAGTTCGTAAGTGACAGTATTCACCGCATTGATATTATACCAAATACTGCAGTTTGTGTTTGAGACACTCAGTCCCTCATTTTGATTGACAGGTATGTGACAAGCTGGATAGACACCTGTCAGGCCCAATCCGAGCGAGCAAATCTCACTATATTGTTTGATAAGTATGTTTCCTACAGTCTGGAGCAGGCCAGATGCAACCTTAAGACAATCACACCTATACCTGAGACAAGCATAAGAGACACACAATCCAGCACACACTGGCTACATATAAATATGTATAGACAAACTTTTCTGAAACTTTAATGTATGACTGTTCTTTGGGTGCATTAGATGCTGTGTTGTCTGTTGGACTGCTTGCTGACTGAAGAAAACACCCCTCCGGACTCTTCCCTTGAGCTCTATGAGTTTGTGTTTGCATGTGTCTGGGCCTTTGGAGGGGCTCTATTTCAGGACCATGTTAGTACTGAGAATTCATGTACCCTGTTTACTGTAAGCCACATATCTAATGTGGTATTTGTTAGTACTGAGAATTCATGTACCCTGTTTACTGTAAGCCACATATCTAATGTGGTATTCTCTCTCTCTCTTTCTCTCTCTCTCTCTCTCTCTCTCTCTCTCTCTCTCTCTACTTTTTTGTTTCATTTTTTTCTGTTGTCAGCTAATAGACTATCGTTCAGAGTTCAGTCGTTGGTGGTGTAAGGAGATGAGAGTTGTGAAGTTTCCCCTCTCAGGGTTCAGTGTTTGATTACTACATCGACCCAAACACCAAACGGTTTACTCCATGGAGTGAACGCATACCTCCATTTGAGCTGGAACCTGACATCCCTTTGCAGGTCAATTTTGAACAAAGCACAAAATACAGTATCTGTCTGTATTATACGAATTTATCAGTTTGACTTCTTGAAAAATCTTGAAAATAACTATAATGATATCTATATTAGCGTCCACATCAATGGATGATAATGTTATGTTTATTCTAATGTCTATTGACACACTTTAATTATGTTATGTGAACAAAATTGCAGTATGCAGGCTTTAGTAGGAAGGCTTTTGATTGCCTGTCAATGTTTTATCGTTGGATGTGATTCCAATGATATTGTTCCTTTGTCATTATCATTATAGTTGTGGTTTGGACCCCACTAATTTATTGGAGTTAAAATGATAGTTTAAACTTTCATAGTTATAGTTATTTTTCACAGTTATTGTTCTTGGTGTGATCAGACCTTTCATTTATGTTAATGAGATGAGATATTCTTTAGGTAAACCTATAGAAATAATCAAATAGCTGTAAAGATTCTCCTCTGTCGCTTAACTGTTACATAGTAAACATTTTGTCCTTTTGAAATTTTGTCCATGTGTACAGACAGTATTGGTTCACTCGGCAGAGACAATCTACCTGACGTATTTCATGGAAGCCGGTTATGTTAGTCGGAAATGCTGGTGTAGGGAAAACTATCCTGGTCTGGGATAAGATTTCCAAACTCAAAGAGGAATTCATGGTGGCAAAAGTACCTTTCAATTACTACACGACCTCAGCCATGTTACAACGTGAGTGAGATGATGGAAGCTGTATATGGGCACAATGTATACTCTCATAAACACTAAAAACAATAACATTTGCAACAATAAACAATATAAAAAATCACTGCACATGTATGTTAGCAATCGATTATATACACATTTGCAAGGTAAACAAAAATCATGCTTTTAGGCATGCAGGAGGACATCATCATACAAGTGACAAGCATTATTTCCATACTGTAGGTGTGCTGGAGAAGCCTCTGGAGAAGAAGGCAGGCCAGAACTTTGCTCCTCCTGGCACTAAGAAGCTCATCTACTTTGTGGATGACCTAAACATGCCTGAGGTAGATGCATATGGCACTGTTCAGCCTCGCATCCTTATCAGACAGCACCTAGACTACTCCCACTGGTATGACAAAATGTGTACATCAAAGCCTGTATATGAAACAGACTTATTTTTAAATATGCTTTTAATAAACTTAAATGTTTGTATTTTGTAGGTATGACCGTCAGAGACTAGTACTCAAGGAGATTCATAACTGTCAGTACATCACCTGCTTGAACCCAACAGCAGGAAGCTTCTCAGTTAACCCTTGACTACAGGTAACCATAACAACCCATGCATATCCAGCCCTCATCTTAAAGTAACCATAGCAATATTTCACCCCTGACTAGATGTAATTATAACAACCAATACATATCCAGTTTAGTATCAAGTGTAGACTTGAATAGAGCCTGGACAAAGAGTTGCTCGAATAAGAAGGGTCTGATTTTATTATTTGGTCTGTAAAGTTCAACTGGTTGTACTTCCTGTGTCCTGGCTGACCTCAATGGTACTGTGACATGCTATTGGCAAAGCAGTGGTATTAAAATGCTGTGCCTGATGGTGACCCCAGTAATGCTGTGTATATTTAAAAAAATTGAGGGCCAAGCACAGAGCCCTGAGGCACTAGTTGATAAAGTTAGTTGATAAAGGAATATTTGGGGGTTAACAGTGTTGAAGGGTGCAGTCAAGTCCAGCACAATACAGAAAAATAGACTATAGGTAACAATCAAAATCAACTCATGTTCAACCTTGAAGCAGAGTTAGCCTGCTTTACAATTTTTTTTGACCAAACAAAGAAAAGTCCTGTCCAAATACAACCATGGTTTTACATTCCACACTTCTTTCTCTCTTTATTCTTCCCACTGACAGAGGCATTTCTCAGTGTTTGCTGTACATTTCCCTGGTGCGGAGGCTCTGAGCACTATATACAGCAGCATTCTGAGTGGTCATTCCCAGCAGGGTGGCTACAGTTATGGTGTTAGTCGTATGGCCAGCACACTGGTCCAGGCTGCCATCTGCCTGCATCAGAAAATGAGCCAAAACTTCCTTCCCACAGCCATTCGGTTCCACTACATTTTCAACCTCAGAGACATCTCAAACATTTCCAGGTGTGTGTCTATGGAACAGATTAAAGTGTGTGCATCTGTGCAGTTACTGAGTACTATGGCCGTATGTATGTATACAGTGGCCTAATTATGCCACTCTGTATATTACACTGCTGGTAGTTTAGTTACTTTATACATATTAGTGTTGACATGCTGTTTTCTGTGTTCTTATGTTTTGTGTGTGTGTAGGGAATCTCTTTGCTCTGCCAGAGCAAGTGCGGTTCTCTATAGACCTGGTTCACCTATGGCTATGTCTTCTCGTGTGTATTCAGACAAACTGATGGAGGAGAAAGACGTGGAGCTGTTCAACAAGATTCTGCTAGACACGGGCAAGAGATACTTTGAGGTGAGCATAACTTCTCAAAACCCTGGTGGGGCCTCCAGTGAATTGGAAGGCCATTTATCAAAAATAATATTTTGCTTTCTCTTTCTCTTTGTAGGGTATAGATGAGTCTAATTTTATCAACCAGCCATTGCTCTACTCCCATTTCGCTCACGGTGTGGGTGAGCCACGTTACGCACAGGTGACTGACCTGGAGAAGCTTCAGAAGACCCTGATGGAAGCTCTTGAGCACTACAATGAGCTGTACTCTGACATGAACCTGGTGCTGTTTGAAGAAGCCATACAACACATGTGAGCCATCTAGAAAATAGCAAAATCACATAATTCAGGGTTTTAAAACTGTATTTAACAGAATTTACGTACAACCTATTAAATAAATAATGCATACAACACCTTATATAAAATTTAGTTTGTCTTGAAGTTTACATTAAAAAAACTTGACTTCTGAGTTATCAAAGATATTCTGAAGGTTAACAACCTCCTTTGTTGAAGAATTTCATTTTTAAATGTACTTTGTACCCTATTTGTGGAAAGTGCTGCAACTGAAGCCTTATTGTTGTGTGTGTGTTTGTGTCTAGCTGTAGGATAAGTCGTATTCTTGAGTCTCCTGTGGGGAATGCCTTGTTGATTGGAGTAGGTGGTAGTGGGAAACAGAGGTTGTGTCGGTTGGCTGCTTTTCTCAGCATCCTGGAAGTATTTCAGATCACACTGAGAAAGGGTTATGGCATCAGTGACCTGAGGGTAACACACCCACACATGCACTGCATTTCAATGATCTCTTTTTATTTGAAGCTTAATATGAAATATTGTGAAAAGTTTTCTCAAACTTTTCTTCTTTCTTTCTAGAGTGATATCGCTGCACTGTACATAAAGGTGGGAGTGAAGAATACTGGCACAGTCTTCCTGCACACAGATGCCCAGATTCCTGATGCTGATCAATGACATGCTAGTAGTATCAGGTACACATTGCAAACTCCTCTCACATTTCCTTCTCCTTCCTCTCAATCCTGTCAGTAGCTCTCAGTTTGTTGGTGTTTAGATATGTTTGTTTGTGTATAGGGGATATACCTGACTTGTTCAGTGAGGAAGAGGTTGATATGATCGTCACCTCTATTCGAGTGGAGTTGAGGGCGTGACACGCGTGAAAACTGCTGGAACTTCTTCATTGATCGTATACGCAGACAGCTTAAGGTTGGCTTCCTTGTTTTGAAGACTGCATCCTAAGTATATATTATGAATAAAAATGCAAATGTCACTCTGATGTAATGCCCCTCCTGCACTGTAGGTGGTGCTGTGTTTTTCTCCGGTTGGCTTCACTCTTCGTACACATGCGCGGAAGTTTTCTGCTCTCTTGAACTGCACTGCCATTGACTGGTTCCATCCTTGGCCCCAGCATGCACTGCAGTCTGTCAGCAGCACTTTTATACAAAATATCTCTGGCCTGGAGGTAACAGAGACTAGGGACAGTGAGGAGATATGTTTTTTTAAATTAATACCTTTATTTAGCAAGGATGCATTAAATTGATAAAAAGTGGCATTTATAATTTAATTTGTAAAATTATAAATGCTGTTAATTTGAATTTATTTATTTATGTATTGAATTAATTTGTTGAACACAAAAGAAGATATTTTGAAGATTGCTGGTAATCAAACAGTTGGTGGTTGCCATTGACTTCCATAGTATTTTTTTTTCCTACTATGGAAGTCAATGGCAACCACCAACTGTTTGATTACCAGCAATCTTCAAAATATCTTCTTTTGTGTTCAACATAAGAAAGCAACTCATACAGGTTTGGAACGACATGAGGGTAAGTAAATGATGACAGAATTTTCATTTTTGGGTGAACTATCCCTTTAAGCTCCTGCATTACACTCTAGAATTTTTTCCCTCTTATGATGTGTTTAGGTTTTTCATTACCATTTTATACCCTTCCTGCTTAATTCAGGTTGTGGGTTTGCTGTCGGGCCCTTCCCAATCCTTCAGTACCAGTCTGTAATTTTTCTTGAGGAACAAGACAAGTCTTTTATAGTCATGCAGTCCTTTTATTAGGATAGAAATATCAGTATACAATATTATTCAATGTGATGTTTTTTTTATATTTCTTAATGACTTTCAGGTGCCCATACCTATGACTGAGGGCTTAGATCTCATCTCCATGTTAACAGATGATGCTACCATTGCTCAGTGGAATAATGAGGGTTTGCCAGGTGATAAGATATCTACTCAGAATGCAACTATACTGACCAACTGTGAGCGCTGGCCTCTGCTCATTGACCCCCAGCTGCAGGGCATCAAGTGGCTCAAGAGTCGCTATGGCAACAGCCTGAAGGTCATTAACCTCAGCCAGAAGGGGTGAGGGGTTGATGAACTTACTGCAGAAATTACATCGCAGGAGATTTCACACAATGTGAAAATAATGACCTCATAATTATTCCAGAATATTTTTTGGAATATTTATAATTATTATTGTTATTTTCTTTTTTGCTTTGTTGTTCACAAAATGTTTATTTTCATATTATTTCAACAAACTGTCTCTATTTTTTATTCAGTTTAATTCTTCTGGATAAAATTAAATCCTGTTCCGTAGTCTCAGGAGAGCCTGTATTGATTGAAAATCTGGAAGAGACGTGCGTGCGTGTGTGTACTTGTCAGATCTGAAACCCTTTTGAGTGTTACTGATAGTTATCTGTGTGTATTTGTGTGTATTTGCAGTCAGAGCTGACTAAACAGCAGAACACATTTAAAATCGAGTTAAAGCAGCTTGAGGATGCGTTACTATTGCGCCTCTTCGCGGCAGAGAGTAACTTCTTGGGAGACGACGTGCTGGTGGAGAAACTGGAGAGCACTAAACACACAGCCACAGAGATTGAGATGAAGGTTCGTCTGTTTTCAACCATTTTTTCTTGTAAAATTAAATATGACTGAATGGTGTGGAAATCAATGTCAGTTTGCCATTATCAATATGCAGGAAGTCCTTTTGTCATGTGGTAAGAACCAGTAAGCACAAAGTGATATCACGGTGAGAACCACTGATAAGCACCATGGCTGGGTGTCACATCACTAACTTTGCGCTTGCATTTTATCTAGATTTTGAAAACATTTCTAATCTAACATTTTGCACATCCATATTTGTCACTGACCCACATAAGCTCTCTTTCAAACCTAGTGAGCTTCTTTGCTGTCTGGGAAATAGTGACAGTAAATACTTTCTTACAAAAAATATTTTTTATATCAACTTTTATTTTGAACTTTCTGTTAATCACAGAATCCTGAAACAAAACCATAACTTTACCAAAAGAGCACAACAGTTTTTAACTGTGATATTAATAAGAAATATTTCGTGAGCACTAAATCAGCATAAATTAGAATGCATTCTGAAGGATCATGTGTCATTGAAGACTGGAGTAATGATGCTGAAAATTCAGCTTTGCATCACAGGAATAAATTACATTTTTTAATTTATAAAATAGAAAACTGTTTTAAATTGTAATGATATTTTACAGTACTTGTGTTTTTGCTGTATATTTGATCAAATAAGTACAACCTTAGTGAGCTTAGGAGAAAACATTTTAAAAAATCTTACCGACCCCAAACTTTTGAGCGATAGTTTAAGACATTATACAATGTGTTAAACTGAGCTGAAGGTAATACACTCTTATTGGTAGCTGATAGAATGAAAAAAAAAATAGCCAAAATAAATGTGATGTTTATTTATGTGAGGTATGGACATTAATATTCTGTGACACTTTCTGTTGAGTTCTGTGGTCACAGATCCATCACAGACCCAAACAAAGTGTCTTATAATGCAGCAGAATTTTGAACAGTCTTCATGTTAGAAGGTGTTGTTTGTAACCATTTTCCCTAGAAAATTAGACAAGCCAGTCTCTACCAGAGTTTTCTGTTCGCTTTCTCACACTCTTTTTAGTTGTCATTTGTTGTTTCAACTCGGTCTGATTCAGCTTTTGTGTTGTGTAGGTGTTGGAGGCGAAGGTTAATGAGGTGAAGATTAACAAGGCTCGTGAACACTACCGGCCTGTGGCTGTCAGAGCGTCCCTCCTCTACTTCATCATCAATGACCTTAACAAGATTAACCCCATGTACCAGTTTTCCCTTAAGGTGCGGCCTTGTTTGTGTCTGTGTGTGCATTCTGTAGGACAGTTGTTCAGGCCTTCCTGCAAATATTTACAGCTGAGGTGTGTAATTTGCCACCAAATGACATTAATATAAATAAAAATAAGTGTTTCAAACAGGCCTCCCTACATCTATTATTTATAAGATAAACCGGTTCTTTCCTAAACTCAGAATGATTGAGTGCAGCTGTGTTGGGCTTTTTGAGAAATCACTTTAATGCCGTAGCCTTTTCTTATGTGTATGTGTGTGCGCTTGTTATGTTCTCTCTGCAGGCATTTAACGTTGTGTTCCATAAGGCTGTGCAGAATGCAGATGCCTCTTCAGATGTAAAGACCCGTGTGAATGCGCTGATAGACTGTATCACCTTCTCTACATTTAATTACATCAACAGAGGCTTGTTTGAGAGAGACAAGCTGACCTTCGCAGCACAGCTTACTTTTCAGGTAACCCACTCACACATGAACACTTACTGTTATTACACACGCTAACTGTCCTTTAAAACACACATATTACAGTATGTTGGATGGTTGTGTATTTTATTTTTGTGCCTGTGTGTATTTCAGTTGCTGCACTTAGGATGGGATAAATGCAGAGCACTAATTCCGAGTATGGGTCACCATACTTGGCCACATGTCACGTCACTTTCACACTTAATTTAATGAGTAAAGAGTTGGATCCTCTGGAGCTGGACTTTCTGCTGCGCTTCAACATCGACCAGTTATGTCAGCCCACTGGACTTCCTTTCCAACTCTGCCTGGAGCGCTGTTAAAGTAAGCACAAATCTTGAAACGCAGACACACACACTTGCTTAAAGACCTGGGGCTGTATTACAGGAACACCCTAACTTACAATCCTGTCCTGTCCGTTTAGTTACCATGGTAATTTCTCTCAGGAAATAGAACATTTTCAAATCTTAAGTCAAGAATTTAGATAGGAAGTTTCTGTAATACAGCCTCTGAAGATTATCACCTGAGACACTCCTGGTGTCTTCCTGCAGACAATGAGCTTCACCGATGAGTTCCGTGGTCTGGATCAGAGTGTCCAGAAAAAGAGAAACTCCCTCAGGAATGGAAAAACAAGAGTTTGCTCCAGAAACTCATCCTTATGAGGGCTCTCCAGCCTGACCGGATGACATATGCTGTCCGGTAAGTCTATGATATGTAGTATGTGTTAATTAAAGATAGCATGAAACATTGTAGGAAAGACAAATTAAAGTGTCAGTTAATCTCACCCTCATGTCTTGTAAAGCCTATTAGATTATTCTTCAGAACACAAATAGAGATATTTGTAAAATTCTCTCATCCTTTTTGTCCATCCACAAGTCCACAAAACCAAAACTTGCATGGTGAAAGTAATCCATATGAATCAATGTATATTTATCAATATAAACATTGATCAACATGCATAGAGCACATCAAATATGGTAATCAGAGATTCAAATTTACTAGCTACAAGCAAGCATGTTTGAGCTTCCGTCTACTGTATTTTATTAGCTCTATGTTTATATGTGAATAATGAGAATAAACTGTTCATCATATAAAGTGATCATGTCTCTGTAGAAGACTGGGACTAAACCATACTAATTAAATGTTACATATACAATGTCTTCATATACTGAAGCTTAAAAATGTTGGCTGCATGGACTTTCAGTGGTGGGACAAAAAAATGAGACAGTATTAAAAATATCTTCATTTGTGTTTCAAAGAGGTTTGGAACAAAACTATTTATAAACACACTAAATAATGTGTTAATTAAGACCTAAAAAATGAATGAAACTTAGGTTTATGGGTGGAGTTAGGATACGCTTAGTAAAAAAATATGAATGTCAATGGAAAATCCATACACATAAAACAAAAACAAATGTGTTTGTGTAGGAACTTTGTTGAAGTGCAACTAGGAGTACAGTACACCGAGGGCAGGAAGATGGAGTTTGCATGCTCATTTAAAGAGTGTCGTCCTGCTTCCCCTGTATTCTTCATCCTGTCCCCTGGAGTGGACCCCCTAAAAGATGTTGAGTCCCTCGGTAAAAATTCACACTGGCTTTTCTGTCATCTCATGCAAGAATATTTAACATTTTGTTTGTCGGAGAGAGTGTGTCATCATCTTGACTATGGTACTGCATCTTGACCCAGTCAAACCCTGGCCCACCAGTTCAGGAAAACTATGGATTTGCCTAGAAATTGAGTTTGGACTGACATTGTGAACAAAGCCTTTTGTGTATTTTTGTGTGCATGTTATGCGTGTTTCGGTAAGAAGCTGGGTTAGCTCCATAATGTGTCTCTAGGACAGGGCCAGGAGTATGTTGCTGAACTTGCCATGGAAAAAGCCTCTAAAGAGGGCCACTGGGTCATTTTACAGGTGTGTCTTTGTGTATGTTATCTGTATATTTCTGTTATTTTATGCATGTACATCATGCAAATGCTTGTGTTTCTTCTAGAACATTCACCCGGTGGCAAAGTGGCTGGGAAGTCTAGAGAAGCTTCTTGAACGTTGCTGTGTGAACGGTCACCAAGACTACCGAGTATTCATGAGCGCAGAACCTTCTCTCACTCCACAGGAACACATCATTCCACAGGGAATTCTAGAAAATTCCATCAAAATCACTAATGAGCCACCCACAGGCATGCTGGCCAACCTACATGCTGCTCTGGACAACTTTGATCAGGTAAACAAAATGAAAAAAAGTTGCATGTTGTGCTGGAGGCCCCACCCACTGTAAAATCCTATTTTGTCCAAGAATCATGCTTCATTAGCTGTATATCAGACATCAAATATGTTCTGATAGGCTGTGATTGAAAGGAAAACACAATTTTGTAAGGCTTCAAACATGTCAAGAATGGGATGTAATACAAAAACCTTTGCTTATGTGTATGATTAAGTCATGTAATTTTAGAACACTTTTGATACATGCAAATGTGTGTGTCTGTATAGGACATTCTGGACCAGTGTTCCCATGAGCAGGAGTTTAAGACCATCCTGTTCTTAGTGTGGCTGAAAGGAGGAAGTTTGGGTCACAGGGCTGGAACAGGAAGTACCCTTTTAACACCGGAGATCTCACCATATCAGTGAATGTGCTCTACAACTACCTAGAAGCCAACTCACAGGTGTGTAATTAACTATGGGACACAAATTCATCTTTCTGTGTGTGTGTATGTAATACAGAGCCATGTAAGCAAAGGTGTGTTGCCCAGGTACCATGGGAAGACCTTCGTTACCTGTTTGGTGAGATCATGTATGGAGGTCACATTACTGATGACTGGGACAGGAGACTGTGCAGAACTTACCTGGAAGAGTACATGCAACCTAACCAGGTGTACACTCACACTCAAACACACATGCACAATGACTGGAAGACTGTTATAGCACAAACACTGTAGTAAAATTTGAGTCAGCATGGTAATATTTTATTTGTTCAGTCCAAATTGGATTTATCAGCTGATGTTGGGTACTTAGTTGTGGACTCTTTACACATAATTAAATTTAGATTAAGTTACTGCTAGATAAAACAAAATAGCAATATTATGACAAAGATTCACCGTTAAGAGTACTGTCTTAAAGAACACTTTCCTTTAAGATAGGATGTTGGATTGTTTATTCATCTTCCATAATATACATAATGTTGTGATGCCTCAATCCACTTTAAGCATTTAAAATGACTGATTTTAGTTTAGTGGGAATTAACTATATATTGGTGCAATATTGGTTATTGGCCATTATTCATAAGTTTACAGTATTTATTTTTTTGTCTATTTTTCGTATCGGTCAAAATTGAGCATGTAAATTTTCATGTTCATTCGCCATATTTTTACATTTAGATTACTTTTGCTGTTGTCTAACACTCACTCAAAGTTAATCTTTAAAAACTACTAATTGCATAACACTGTTACATGTAAATTTTAACAAATTTAAATAACATTTTCAGACTATGCATACAATGTTGTGATGCCTAAATTCACTTTTAGCATTTTATAATCGTATTTTTAATTTATTTAGACCAAATAGTATTGGATTATATTATCTGCTATTTATTGGCCAGAACATAAAAATAATGATCAATTTATTGGATTTGATATTCGATTTTCACTCTTGGGTGATTCCCATGTATTTTGGCTCCTGATAAACATTTAATCAAATAAACACACAGACTAACACTTTTCTCACTGTCCTTAACTGAATATGCTGGAGTTTGTTTTTGGATGAGCGAGGATGATTTTTCTTGAAACCCTCCTGAACAACATGTGGTAATGTAGGGGCTGCTTGATTTTTTTTTTGGAACCTCTTAATTATTGCCCTGATGGTGGAAATGGGGATTTTCAGTGCGTTAGCTATTTTCCTACAGCCACTTTCTATTTTGTGAAGCACATCAGAACTATATTCTTTGGTTGATTTAAGGGCATTTGGCCTTTGTGTTCCTCATATTTATAATCCTGTGGAACAGGAAGTCATGGCTGGACAATTTCATGCTCCTAGTCACCCTGGTGTGCTAAAAAATGTAAATATGAAATATTTACTCATAAGAATTTATAGGGGTGCGAATAATTGTGGCCAACATACATTGGAGAAAAACAATGTGTTTCCCCCCACTTTCAATTGTTTTACTTCAATGATAGGTTAGAATTTTGTGATTTTTTTGCATGAAAGATCAAAAAGATAAATGATGCAGATTTATTTTCATAGCCGCCTTTGCTCATATTTACCAAGGGTGCCAATATTAGTGGAGGGCACTGTAGAGCTGAAAGTAATGGAAGTTGGTTGGAAGTTCAAACTATTTTCAGACTAATACAACTCATTGTCTGCAAATGAGATTTACATTGTGTTTCCTTCAATTTATTCCTTACATTTCTTTGCTTGGTCTTAAAAAAAAAGTGTTAAAAAGTCTTACATTTAGCTTCATCAAACCTGCTGTTTTTCCATAAATAATCTTGTGCAACATTGCAAATTAAGCATTCTGTCTTTTATTAATTTACACAGTTGTGTGTTGATTCTTGTAATATTCACAATATACAGCATAAATATCATACATACCAATATATCCAAGAAAGAAAACATTCTAATCTGCTGTTATGTCTTGCATTGTATAAAATACAGTGTCAAACATTTAAAAAAATGCATAAAAACAATTTTGCGAACAGCACTAGTTTTAAAAAGTGACACTGTACAAGATGTTTAAAAGAGTTTGTGCAAAAGATCGCAATAGTATCGTATCTCTCTCTTGCTCTTTTCCCGCACTGGCACGCGTCCTGGCCTTGTCCCACAAACACCCCTAAGGCAAACCCACTCCTGCCAGCTTCCTGAAACACCAGACATGACTTAGACCATCTCACAGGAAACTGTTAGGTCAGCGCATGCTGTGATCACAGCGGTCACACGAGCCAGACAGGACAGCCAATGACATATCTGTGTGATGGCAGATGAGGATTTAAAGCCTCTCTCGCATACACTGGTATGTCACAATGCTCCGCCTCCAGATTTCAGCCTACCAATCAGATTCATTCATTCACATTAGAAGCTCTAAATCTGGTGGCCCGATGAGTAAATTGCTAAATTAAGACATGCATACAATTTTTCCGCTTTTTTTTTTTATTTTTTTTTAGCTGATACTAGGAAGACTGTGTGTTTCAATGCATCTCATTTAATGTGATTAAGTGATTAATTCAACTAACTAACTTTGGTTAAACATGCAGTCCTACACATGAACTCAGTGCCATGTTATACTGCAAGACTAAAAGTGTGCATTTTATGGGTTCTGTTAACATAGATCTATCATCTGGAAGGCCAGGGATGACTGCTGCTACAAAACCTAGTGCTTTCACCTCCAGATCACATTATCCAGATATATTTCTACAGATAAACACTGCTACAGCTTCAGAATTAAAGAATCTTCTCAAATGAATCTGTAAATTGCATAAAGAAATGAGGACAAAAAAGCATAAATAACACAAAGGGTTTTCATAGGACCAGTTTTAACCCTGGGTTAAGCAACTATACAAGCACTGCATGAAATCAGGCATTAACCTTGCTTTAACAGTGCTAGAATCCAAAGGCAACAGACAACCAATCTTAAATAATAGTTATACACCAATCTTGATTTTTCATGGCTGACTCCAATACTGATTTGTTATTATTTAATTTTTTAAAGCAATATATAAGATAGAATGACTATATGAGTATATGAACAATGTGTTTTTTTGCTCTATTACAGGCCGAACTCTCAGTAGTCATTTAAAATTAGAGGCAAACACTGCATTTTAATCTTGATCCAAACAAAGATGCTACATACATGAGCAGTTTCTGATTTAAATTAGATTTCATTAGATGTCATTTCAAAATCTGAAGCAAAAACAGAATGTTCTGACTAGCATTGTGAAATTATACTACATAAACAACCCTCTACGGACACCTTGGCAATTTAATCGCCATTGGCTAGTACATTTTTTTGTTTACTCGCCAGACTGGGATATATATGTATATATATGTATATGTTATAATGTTTATAATTTTATAATGTTTGTAAAATGGCACAGCTTTTTAAATATCTGAAAGTACACTCTTAA
>NW_015645076.1:1004825-1005405 GCF_001515625.1 Sinocyclocheilus rhinocerous | reverse complement strand
GCGTATTATTTAATGATAGAACTTTAGTAATTACAATTAAAACTGGTAACCATGTATGAATGCATATTAGTCATTTTAACTGAACTTAGGACTGGTGGTGGTGCTTTTTTGGTCATTCAGTGTTTCTGTAAAAAAAAAAGGGAAAAAAATAATAATAATACTGATAAGATAGTAGTAGTAGTAGTAGTAGTAGTAGTAATAATAATAATAATACTACGAATTTTACTAAGAACAATATAAAACGCACGAAGGATTAACGAGCTGCTGGATTCATGAATATTAACCAGGTTGTGTGTGTTCGCTTAAACTGATTTGCTGAAATCAAAACAAGGACGATAATAGGTGAGCGTCAGCCAATGAGATAAAAAAGCGACGGCGAGTCGTGCGCCTTCACACTAGAGTTTACGGTACGTCAAATACTGGTCCGCTGCGCATCCATTCAGATGAACTGAAAAATATCACAGATCGCCTGATGGTGAGTGAAACTCTGTAGCGCTCAGTCAGTGTTCGGCGAGTAAAAATATATCTGTGCTAAACTTATACTTAGCCTCCAACCCACACACTGGCGAGTAAAATCTGA
>NW_015645076.1:991028-1004676 GCF_001515625.1 Sinocyclocheilus rhinocerous | reverse complement strand
TTTGTTTGTAAAATGGCACAGTTTTTTAAATATCTGAAAGTACACTCTTAACATCAGTCAGTCAAGCATTATAATATATTATGATAATCAAGTATTATTTAATGATAGAACTTTAGTAATTACAATTAAAACTGGTAACCATGTATGAATGCATATTAGTCATTTTAACTGAACTTAGGACTGGTGGTGGTGCTTTTTTGGTCATTCAGTGTTTCTGTAAAAAAAAAAGGGAAAAAAATAATAATAATACTGATAAGATAGTAGTAGTAGTAGTAGTAGTAGTAGTAATAATAATAATAATACTACGAATTTTACTAAGAACAATATAAAACGCACGAAGGATTAACGAGCTGCTGGATTCATGAATATTAACCAGGTTGTGTGTGTTCGCTTAAACTGATTTGCTGAAATCAAAACAAGGACGATAATAGGTGAGCGTCAGCCAATGAGATTGCCGTTTGCGCATTAGTTCTGCCCACTACCGGAGAACCCGGCAGTTCTTGAAAGCTGAAGAATTCCAAAAGAACTCCGTTATTTTGATAGGAAAAAAAGGATCGTTTACATGTATCGCGTCAATTTTGCATGTTATGCAAGATCTCGCTCCGTCTTATCCTTGCGTGTGAGAAAAAAAAAGCGACGGCGAGTCGTGCGCCTTCACACTAGAGTTTACGGTACGTCAAATACTGGTCCGCTGCGCATCCATTCAGATGAACTGAAAAATATCACAGATCGCCTGATGGTGAGTGAAACTCTGTAGCGCTCAGTCAGTGTTCGGCGAGTAAAAATATATCTGTGCTAAACTTATACTTAGCGTCCAACTCACACACTGGCGAGTAAAATCTGAGAATTTATTAGCAATTGGCTAATATTAGACATCATTTAGTCGCCCAGAGGTAAGATTTAGTTGCATATGCGAGTGATTTACTCGCAATGTAGCCAATCAGAGACGAGGCTGCTAAATTCTGATTGGCTGCCTTGACAACCAATCACAACATTCCTTGCATTACTGATGACAGCGGAAGAGGGAAAATACAGTGCATGCATAATTATTATGCAAGTTGATATTTCTGATTATATTTTTTTCCAAGCACATTTCCATCATTTAGTCGCCCAGAGGTAAGATTTAGTTGCATATGCGAGTGATTTACTCGCAATGTAGAGGGTTGATAAAACATATCTGTACAAAACAGAAACAGCAGACGGCTGAAGGAGATGCAATTTTATGGGGTTAGATCTCTGCCACAATTCTGCGCGTGAAAGATCATATTTTGAGCGCACAAAAGTGCATTTTGCACACGCGCGAACTGAGTTTTGTGGGAAAATGTTTGTCTCGCAAAGAAGAAAGAAGACGTCCTCCCCATTATAAACGTAGCATTTATTTAATCAAGCTCCAAATACGGCTCTTTGTAGATCCTATGGGGAAAGGTGACGTCACCTAGCACCAGTCGTTTGCATATTTTGCACCTCCAGCGCAAGACAAATACGGCTAATTTTGCATCATCACATCGTTGTAAATACAAGATTAATAGTAGTTATTAAGATTGATGTCGTTTGGAATTGGTAAAATGTGCTTGAAAAAAAATATGATCAGAATATCAACTTGCATAATAATTATGCATGCACTGTATTTTTCCTCTTCGGCTGTCGTGGTAATGCAAGGAATGTTGTGATTGGTTGTCATGGCAGCCAATAAGAATTTAGCAGCCTCGTCTCTGATTGGCTGGAATTATGGCATATTGTAACGCTGGGTTGTGTTGTGTCAAGCAAGCGAGCTGTTGGCATTTAGACAGCACTGAGGGCGGGCATCAGGTGAGCAAGCTAGTGAAACATTGCACGCGCAAAAGAGAAGGTCTGCACAAATCTAAAAACTTATTTTAAATGCAAAATTGATTTTTGCTCTAAATCAAGGCAGCCAATCAGAATTTAGCAGCCTCGTCTCTGATTGGCTGGAATTATGGCATATTGTAACGCTGGGTTGTGTTGTGTTGAGCAAGCGAGCTGTTGGCATTTAGACAGCACTGAGGGCGGGCATCAGGTGAGCAAGCTAGTGAAACATTGCACGCGCAAAAGAGAAGGTCTGCACAAATCTAAAAACTTATTTTAAATGCAAAATTGATTTTCGTGTGCTCTAAATACTTTCTTCTTTGCAAGACAAACATTTTCTCCACAACACTCAGTTCGTGCGTGTGCAAAACGCACTTTTGCATGCTGAAAATATGATCTTTCGCGCACAGAATTGTGGCAGAGATCTAATCCCATACAATTTCACTCCCTGACAGCAGGTGGCGCTTATGGAACAGCAGCCAATCATGTGTTTGGAGCAAAAACAGGCCGGTTCCGATTTATGGCCGTTCAAACGTTTTCTAACATTAATTGTTTCAGGACAGTGGTAAACTGTTCGTTCTTGGCTAAAGGAAAACACAATTAAATTTTTTTAAATGACAATTTTCCAGGACTACAACAAGATTTTCCAGTACACTTTACATGTGTTTTCCAGGAGTGGAAAATTAGTCATCAGTTTTCCAGGTTTTCTAGGATGCGTGGGAACCCTGGTAATACAGCTATAACTGCAACATGAATGGACAACCAGAGTGGATCATTGTGGCAACATTTCCACAGATGGACAAGAAGTTATTAAAACAGTTTATGGGCTGCTTTTGTTTTATCATAAATTTGCCTCATAAACATTCAAATAATATCTACCCAGGGTTAAAAATGACCCTTTAAGTGTTAAAAGCCCCAAAGTGTTTGTGGAGTGGTAGAACGTTCATCTGTGGTTTGAATTACCCACTATGAGGGCCAAAAATGGTGACACTCAGACCATCAAAGTTCTGTCAAATTCAATACTGAGAAATGATATTGCAATACTGACAATGTTACAATGTTTAGCTGGCTCTGAAGGGACAGCGTGTCATTGCTGAATGTAACTGTCCTGTGGAAATCTGATATGGGCAGAATAATGTGATATTTGGAGATGATGACAGTTTGATGATGAGGCTTTGCTTTGCAGAGTTCAGTTCAAGTAAAAGATTCTTCCTGAATACCAGGAAATTCATAGTTAAGTAAATACATACATAAATCTCAAATAAGTGATATAATGACAAAAACCAAGCTCATGACACTTGATTACCAATGCAAGTGTTTTTTTTAAGAAACATGCAAAAAAAGCAAAAAAAAAAACACTGCATTTTTTTCCCAGCATGCATCTTTCATTAACATGGTTGTATGACCAATATGTTACTTCCTGACCACCATTTCATTTATATATTTACAAAACGAACAACCTTTAGACTGATTCATACTGCATTAATGTATCTGTTCACCAGCTTTTGTTTGACTCCTTTTAAGGTAACTATGAGGGACATTGAAGGTAATTTTCAGTTCTTTGCATATGACTCTTCGGTTTTGTGTTCTCTACCCTGAGTCTAGCTGTAGCTGCTGTTATTTTGAAAGGAGGAAGTTGAGCTTACTGTAGATTTTGTTCTGTGCTATGCATAGTTACTTGAAAGCATACAGACGTTTGACTCCTCTATGAAGCATTCTTATTCAAAATTCAGAATATTACAGATTAAACACTACTCTTACTGTACTTGCCCCTGGGAATTCTGTTATTATTAGATTCTGTTTCACGACCATGAAACTTTAACCTTTGACCTTATGTTACCGCCCTGGAAGGCCAGGATCAGAGGAGGGCCTGTGGAGACCCGCCTCCCACTCTGGCTCTGTCACCAATGGAGTCGTCGTGTTGAGGTCAGAGGTCATCTCCGTGGTAACAGCAGGCGTTGGAGTCTTTGGCTTTACAGGCGTTCTCTAGATCATCAGGACTCTGCAAAGAAGAAAACAGATTAAACATACTGCTATTTCTGCCATTTGAATGTTGCATGCTAGTGTTATTGCAAAGTCAGTCAAAATCAACTGCAATCTGGCAAAAGTTTTTAATCAAATGATGCTGCACAGCGCAGTGGACAAATGCTTGTATTATTGATAACATTGTGCTACTGTTTGAAATGATTATTGTTTCATATTGCCTGCTTTCACATAGGAATTTTAAAAATAGTATGCAGTAGCGTTGCTAGGCAGTTGCCAGGGTATTTCCAGTTGTTGCTAGTCAGCTGCAAGGTAGGGTGATCAGATGTCCTCCTCATTTTTGAAAAAGTTATAATTACTGTATACAGTAAAAAGTCACAGCTTATGAAAATGAAATAAAATTAGAAATATCATTAAATGTTACACATGTATAATACAATTATTATGAAAATGGTAAACATTTTAATGCAGTTTTAATTACAATATGTTCTAATATTTATTTATTTATTTTGCAATATAATTTTGATGTCTTTGATGCAATGGTACCAATTTAATATTTTTCATATTTTTCACAGTGTAAATTGTATTAAAACAAGTCAGGGTCAATAATTATTAGTTATAATAATTCAAATTATTATAATTATTAATTATAACAATAGAATATGGAACCCACAGGTATACTACTGTTAAAATATCAGCTATGATTTTGAAATGCATTTTTCTCAAATAACATTTTATGTTCTCGTCTTTATTTATGTATATGAGGACATCAATTTATTTAGCGTTGTAATTAGTGATACGACTGCACGTTATGCCTTAAATGCCTGTCTTGTCAGAACTTCATCTAGGCTCAAAGCCATTTGTTAGGAACTGCTTTTTATTATGGACGTTTAGTGTTTGAAGAGCTAAAAAAATATTTCAACTCAAATCAATATTTTGTGTGTAATTATTTAATTATGTGGCAAGTAGCCATATAATATTGTATTGTCAGGGTTTATTCAGTTATAACAACCAGCCGGATGCACATTATTCCTTACATAATAAGTGAGATTTCAATTAAACTTGGCCACTGAACTAAGAAATATCCCCGGTTTCTTCTTCAGAAATCTGGTCCCGTTACTGTGAGGTGATTACATTTAATGACTGCAAAGCAGCCACTCAGGTGCTCTGCTGGTTTCTGTGATATTGAGATTGCATAATGTGCAGTATTCACACTAGCTTTCCATTCTGAACACAGCCGGTGTTACCTGCGTCTGTATGGCAGTGACGGGCTGCACAGGTTTGTGGTAGTCTGGAATGACGGCCACAGTACTGTACGCTGGAGGTCCCAGAGTGCTCTGCCTCTGGAGCAACTGTAAAATAGCTTGGATGTCTGATGTCATCTGCTCTTCCAGCCTACAAACACACACATACAGGTGCATCTCAATAAATTAGAATGTCGTGGAATTGTTAAATGTGAGCCAAAATCATCACAATTAAAAGAACCAAAGACGTAAACTTCTTCAGTCTGTGTGCACTGAATTTATTTAATACACGAGTTTCACAATTTGAGTTGAATTACTGAAATAAATGAACTTTTCCACGACATTCTAATTTATTGAGATGCACCTGCATATTGATGCAGAAGTGCAATACAGCCTCTGACCGGCAGATGGCGGCAAGTACCATTCTATAAACAGCACAAAATGTTCTGCATGATAAAGTTGATGTTTTAACTTGTACTCTCTTGATTTATTCTTTCATGTGACCTACTTTATCTCCCGTCCTCTCTCTTTCACCTGTTTAGGTGTTCCTGCAGTACATCCAGTCTTTGCTCCATTTCGCCGAATGTGATGTCACTTTCACAGTCGTCTCCTCCTCCTCTGTCCTGAGATTTCGCTGAGTCATCTGCATTCCCACAAGGCCATTCTTCAACACACACATCTAGAGAAACACAACGTCCCAGTGCAATTAATCACAGACACACACAAACACACCAGATACATATAAACCCAAATGAATCATAAACATGTAAGACGGATTAGTTTTTTATGTTGTCAATTGTACTGCACAAACACATTTATATATCTACACACACACACACACACACACACACACATAAACACATCATTAATTCTCTCCACACTGCACCAGTGTCCCCTAATATAACAGCTGCAATACCCAGAAGCCAAAAATTTTTTTGCGTGTGTTTGCCTCAACAAGATATTACACCAAGCTCAATCTTATCATATGCTCTAGTGCCGTCTTGTAATATTTAGAGATTTGGAGAAAAAATGAGAGAAGGAAAGAGCAGACGAGAAGCTTCCTGGCTGTGTAATTGTATCAGCAGTCATTGTTCATACATTCAAAACCTCTTCTTTACAGTAAAGAGTCACAAAAAATTGCAGCACTTCGTGACTCATTGCTTTCTTCTAGTTATTTATAAATTCACTTTATATACTCAATCTGACATTGCAATTTTTGCCAATACCTACTACGAAGCTTGTGTATACAATGCATTTTATATATAGGTTCATAGAAAGGGTTGCCAATATCGATAATAATACCATCAAATACACCTTAAGGTGCACATTAGTGGAATTTCATGGTCAGAAAAGGTCTACTGTCAACATTGTAGAGATGTATGAAGCACAGCTCACACAGAAGTCACTTTCAAACCACACAGCTTTCTGTTGGTCAACGTGGTGAATGTGTGATCAACTTGAATCAAAAATTGTATGGGGAAATCTTTCATAAAATTTCCGATCACATGGATTTCTACTGAAATCACTAGACTATCAACTATCACTTGCCTGCAAAAATTTGCTTTTTTATAAAAAAGTGATATATTATATTATTATAAAATTGTTGCAAACACATTTTTATGAAATCACCAAGGGTTTTCAAGCTAGTGCCCATGGAACGCAGAAAATGTGACCAAAAAGAAAAAAATTTAAGATTAAAGACAATGTAATAGAAGTTATCGCACTGATTATTTATGTTAATTTAATATGTTTAACACGCACACAAAAATTGTAAAACATGTTGCACTGAAATTATAATTATGAAATCACGTTACAAATGAATCTGGATTTTAACAAAATAAAATAATAACATGAATAGTAGGTAGAAAAAAGTAACAATAAAAAGGAAATAGTCTCTTGCTTTGCTTTTTTTTATTTGCTCTTGCTTTGTACCGTTACAATATAAAATATAATTTAATTTAGAAATTGTCTTTTAAGTCTACATGAAATAAAAATGTATTTTTTTTTATATATATTATATATTTTATATATTATATTACATATTTCTTATTTAAAATTGTGTAACTTGATCTTCCATTGAAATTACTCTCTGGTGATGTATGTTGGACAATCATTTCATCCGCTTAAATCCCGCCCCTTAGAGTTGGCTGCAAGCTTGCATTAAGATCTGCCGCCATTCAATTAGCAAACATTAGCTGGACAAGTCCCTGCACTATTTTTTTTTTTTTACTTTTCCGATAATCTGTTTTACTATAGATGTAGCCTATGTCACAAGTAAAGTGTTACTGTTGGGCATCCTGGAGAATGAGTATGTTATACCTTTCTGAAACAGATTGTTTTCAACACAATCTTTAGAGTATGCGTCAGGGATGGTGTTCAGGTTGACAGGAATGGATTGACTCAAAGTCCTCGCCATCTCTTCCTCACCCTCCTCTTCCTCCTCCTCCCCCGTTAACGTGTGAACCTCTCGATCTCTTCCCCTTTCCCTGTCTGTCCTGCTCAGTCTGCTCGGAGAACCTGAGGGAACACAAAGTCCTCACAGAATTACACACACGCTTCTCACGGTCACTCTGCAGACTGCATTTTGAACTAAGAAAAAGATAGTGAGGAATGTGCCAGCAAGAGAGTAAGCGATTTGGCTGGGATGAATAATCCAAACAGCAGGTTACACAGGGACGGGGGATAAAACGGTTCTTGACCGTTCAGGTGAAATCTGGCACGTTGCAACCATACAATAACAAACATCTGTCTGTGGCCAACAATCACCATGGCAACAGCTTGAAACCCAGCGGGAGAAAAAAAGAGATGGATGGAAAGAGGAGGGGAGGTGACGGGGGAAGGGAAACAAAGGAGGGACAGAAAAAAGAGAGAATGATGGAAAAAAGAAGAGGAAGACAGATGCGAGCAGAACAGGAGAAGCTCCTGACCTGCGGAGCGGTTCTTCTTAAAGCAGGGTTTGGTCCTGACGTCAGGGTCTTCTGTGTCTGAGTCACTCACAGCTGTGTAAAGGTTCCTCTGAGAAGCCGTGGCTCCCTGCCAGACAACATCACATTAGGCAAAGCATTATACGAACACTAACTTTATTTACTGCAGCAACATCAGGAAGGGAAAAACAGATAGGCTTTCTTCTGCGGAGCATAAAAGCTGACTTTTTGAAGAATTTCCGGACCATTCTTTAAATACGACGACTTCAAAATAACATAGAAGAGCATCCTCAAAGTAATTCATGCCAAGAGGAACAGACCAAAACTTAAGTCAATCACTGAAAATCTTGACATCCACTCAATAAATCAACGCACAACAGCCCAACAGAGAGTGGAGACTATCAGAATAACAACATAAATTTCAGTCTCTTTGTTACAAAAAAAAAAAAAAAAAGTCCAGTGAGCTTTATTGTCATTCCACTATATGTGGAGACATACACAGGGTTTCTGCAGGTATCATCAAATCTAATTTAATGCCATTTTTAAATTTCTTTAATGCCATACACAACCCATATATATCACACACACTCCTGGACAAAGGTTTTTAATGTTTTTGAAACAAGTCTCTTCTGCTCACCAAGGCTGCAGTAATAGTAATATTGAGAAATATTATTTCAATTTAGAATAACTGTTTTCTATTTTAATATATTTTAAAATGTAATTTATTACTGTAATCCAGTCTGCAGTGTCACATGATCCGTCAGAAATCATTCTAATATGCTAATTTGCTGCTCTGTAACGATCAATTATTATTGGTGCTCAATTATTAATAATGGTTCTTATTATTATCAATATAGAACACTTTTTTCTACTTCATATTTTTGTGGAAGCTGTGATACGTTTTACTTTTCAGGATCCTTTGATGAATAGAAAGTTCAAAATAACAGCATTTATTTGAAATAAAATCTTTTGTAACATTATAAATGTCTTTACTGACACTTTTGATCAATTTATTTTTTTTAAAAACGAAGCATTAACACGTTAGGACTGCACCCCATAAACCCAATCAAGCCTAGAAAAAAAACCAGTCAACCACCCCTTTAAAAAATCAAACCACTGCCATTGACCTCCAGAGCAGGAGAAAAAAATACTATGGAAGTCAATGGCAACCACCAACTGTTTGATTACCAGCAATCTTCAAAATATCTTTTGTTTTCAACATAAGAAAGCAACTCATACAGGTTTGGAACGACATGAGGGTGAGTAAATGATGACAGAATTTTCATTTTTGAGTGAACTATCCCTTTAATGCCATTTAAGGCCTTCATTTTCGAAAAATCAATTTAATGGCTTTTAATGCTTTTCAAAGCCCAGTGGAAACCCTGCATACAAAGGAACAAAATGGAACCACGGTGCTACACATGTAAATGGACTGCATATATATAACCTACTGATAGACGTAATTTAACCATACATTGACTTTACATATACTTTAAACATGTACTTTTGGCTTATGTTTAATTGTATTGCTAATTTATATACTTGGAATATACAGTAGCACAGTGGTTCTCAACCTTTCTGACTCCAAAGCCATCCAGTGCCTTCAATAATATTCAAATGCTCCATTACTTTTCCAGTTGTTTATTATTTATGTTATGTTATTTATATTTAGTTACTCGCAATTTCCACCTGATAAAATGTTTTAGAACTTGGAATGAGTAGGAAAAGGTAAATTCATAAAAGGTATTAAAATACCCATGGGCTTTATTAATTTACATTACTTGTCCAGGTCTAGAATTCACACTTTAAAAAAATTAGGCTTCCTCCTATATACAGGTTTTTCAGGACACTGGAATCCTTAGTTTTTAAAAAAAATTTTTTTTATCATGGTAACACTTTAGTTTAGGGACCAACTCTCACTATCAACTAGTTGCTTATTAGCATGCATATTACTAGCATATTGGCTGTTTCTTAGTAATCATAAAGCACATAGTAATACCTTATTCTGCATGACCGTATTTTACATCTTCACGTGAAAACTACTGGCCTAATTCACAACAATATTTATCAGATGATGCAAGTTGTTGTATATTAATTAAATATTGTTAAAATTAAATGTGGGTTGCCATGATGCTACTATAATCAGCTGTTTCCTTCATAATCTATTTTTATCTACTGAAATCATTGCACAGTATATTTATATTTCTTTGCACAGACCACTGTATATTTTATAAGGCATTCTATTTCTATAACATTACTCTATAAACCATCGTCTCCTAATCTCCCATGTCTTCACTTGTACCTCAGTGTATGTGTTTGTCCACTCAGTATGCCCAAAACTACAGTAAACTGTCCCTCTAGGATTAATAAAATCATACAGATTTGTATTAATGTGCTAATAGTTAATTCCATGATTTCTGAAGATGTTCTGCTTAGTTTTCATAAAGGGTCGCGGTGGACTGCAGAGGGAGCTTTATGTAGTCAATGCTAGTGTGGAACATTTCATCTTATTTCAAAACACTAAGCACTTATAGCTTGTTGCTTTACCTTGGCATTTTCATCACGCAGGTTAAACGTGAGCTCCAGATTGGACAGGAAGTAGTCTGAGAATTCAGGATACATGTCCAGAACCTCCAGCAGATCCTCTCTGTGGATGGTGTGGAGGTCGCAGTAGCTCAATGCTCGAACATCTGCGTTGGCTTTCCCTGGTTTGGCATACAGATGAATCATCTCTCCAAAAATATCATTCGTACCTGAGAGGTGGGCGTACAGTGATCAGAGGAGAAGAGAGGGAAGAGAAGATAAAGCAATGAAGGAATAAAATGAAGAAAGAATTAGAAGGGAGAAAGTAAGTTCCCATATTAGTGTGTGACTACTAAGCAAAATTTCACAGGCAAAAAAGGTCAACTTAGGTAGTGATGTATGAAGCACAGCACACACAGAAGTCACTTTCAAACCAAGCAGATTTCTTGAACCCATTGCAAAATCTGTGGGTAAATCTTTTGCATGTGAAATTCCTAATTGCGTGGATTCCTATTGAAATAGTTTTTTCAATTAAATAAAATTCACTAAATTGATTTTATTGAATGTTTATCTTTAAAGTTGAAGTGTGTCATTTCTGTGCCAAAAATAATAGCTGTTGCAAATATGCTTCCAAAACTCTCCCCATCTGCCATTGATCAAACAAACACTTTCTTGAGGGAATCAACCTTCAAATAGCTTTCTTATTGTTGTCTTTGCATATAAGAGTGGGTTGATTAGGGTGTAACGGTACGCGTATTCGTATACGTATTTCGGTATGGGTACGCATGTGTACCAAACAAATACAGCGTTGTTTTAACCACTGCACGAGTGGAACTTCATTGGAAACTTCCAGTTATATTCTTACTTTTGATAAGAAAAAGTCTCATCTTTCAAATTATGCAATTTTTTTCCAGGAAATTCAAACAATAAATGCCGTTTTGATGCTCTTTTATATGGCGAGACAGATCGCTGTATAAACGACTCAGTTCAAAAGGCAGTGTGGCGCGCGATCGTCCCTTCCTCTTTACTACTAGTTTTAACACGAAATAAACATGAATGAACATCTCATGTTATCGCTCAATCAGTGTTTCAACCGCGGAAAGATGTCAACAAAACAGCTTGTAAACAAAATGTCATGTAGCATTTCATTTACCTCAAGTAAGTCATCAGTGTCCACAGCTCGTTATTTCGTTAGTAGAAATGAAGTCGAGAAAAGAGTATTTCGTGAAATATTAAACTTAATAATCATTATATTTTACTTACCTGTTAGTGATGTCTTATTTAATGTGTTTAAATAAATCTTTTATGAAAAAGTTATGAGTCACTGTGTAAATGTATACATTTTTTAAGTTGAGTGTTGATTATTATATTTAAAAATAAATAGTAATTAAATTTAAGTTTGGGCTCTGTTGTTAATTGTAACCTTATAATGTAAATGTCAGGCTTGTGTTGTGTTTTGTTCCCCATGTGCTCCCTGTGTCCCAGTGTTTATGCCCATATTTGGTTAGTTTCCTGTTCCTGTCCTGATTATGTTGATTTAATTCCAGGTGTTCCCCGTTTATTTCCATTGATCCCAGGTGTGTCTCGTCATCCCCTCGTCTTGTCATGTGTTTAAATAGTGTTCCCGGTTTTTAGTTCAGCATCTAGTATTGTTCATGTCTACCTGTGCTACGTGAGTTTTCCTTGTTATACCGTATTGTCCCGAATATAAGACGATGTTTTTTTCTTGGAAATACATCTGAAAAAACGCGGTCGTCTTATATTCAGGGTCTAGACTTTGACATGTCAATAATACACCCACAACACTAGGTGGCGCCAAATACGCATAAAACGAGTGTGCCATGAAATACGTAATGTAATGCGTGTTGTAAAGAGCGCAAGTAAAAACAAAAGAAGCAGAAAACCTTAAAGCTGCATGAGTCGTGACTGTCGCGTTAGCCTGATGGCACCAAACTCCCTTTGTGATTTTAAAACGTAAGACAGTACCCAGATTTGAAGACTACAGTAAGATTTAACTTCTACTGTTAATAAGATTTTGGTAGGCTGGTATTAGATGGATAGCCTAAATGTCCTAATTCAGATGGGCTACCTGTTTCTTTTTTTTTAATGGTATATCAAAAAGTGTATATTTTTTAAATGTGATTGTTGGTACATTTGAACAGTTTTTACCATACTTTCAAAACAAAAATTAAAATAGGAAAAATATGCAATATGAAAATAATTGAAGACAAAATGCGTTTTACTGAGAAAAAACAAGATTTGTTTCTAAAAAAGCCTTTTTCCAAAAGGTACATCTGGAAGGGGGGGGGTCGTCTTATATTCGGGCCAATACGGTAATTAAAATTCTCTGGATTGATGTAATCCTCGTCTCCCTCCATTCCTTGCTCTGCACTCCACTCAGTAGTGTGACCGTGACAGAATACTGGACCACAAAAATTAAGCGGCGGCTTTTTCCCCGTGTTTGTTTTCTGCCTTTTTTGGATAGTTTTTGTTTTCCCGTTTTTTTTTTCCCACTGCGGCATGGAAACCGCCGCATGTTTCGCCGCTCCGAAATCTGACCTGTTGGCCGCGGCTCACTCAAGCCTGCCGGCCGCGCGATGTTGTATGGCGCGAGGACGCGCCTTCCGGAGGGGGTGGCGTCATGTCAGGCTTGTTGTGTTTTGTTCCCCATGTGCTCCCTGTGTCCCAGTGTTTATGCCCATATTTGGTTAGTTTCCTGTTCCTGTCCTGATTATGTGTATTTAATTCCAGGTGTTCCCGTTTATTTCCATTGATCCCAGGTGTGTCTTGTCATGTTTAAATGGTGTTCCCGGTTTTTAGTTCAGCGTCCAGTATTGTTCATCTACCTGTGCTACGTGAGTTTTCCTAGTTATAATTAAAATTCTCTGGATTGATGTACTCCTCCTCGTCTCCCTCCGTTCCTTGCTCCGCGCCCAGTAAGGGCTCCGGATCCCCCGTTGAGCCCAGGGAGGGCTCCGGGTCCCCGGTCATGGCCCACGGAGGGCCTCGGAGCACGTAAGCATCCCCAAGTATTTTTGTAGTAGGGGTAGTAGGGCTCCAGCCGTAGCGGCCGATCTGCCATGGTGCCCGGATCTGGGATCGCCTTGGGGCATCCCGTCCCGTCCAAGCCTGTCCTGAGGGATCTCCCAC
>NW_015645076.1:957748-989915 GCF_001515625.1 Sinocyclocheilus rhinocerous | reverse complement strand
CCTCGAAAGCGCCTTGCTGTGCCTGCTCCTCCAGAGCGCCCTCCAGTGCCAGCTCCTCGTAAGCGCTTCCCAGTCCCCGAGTCTAGCCCAGTGAGGGCTCCTGTTCCCGAGTCTAGCCCAGTAAGGGCTCCGGATCCCCCGTTGAGCCCAGGGAGGGCTCCGGGTCCCCGGTCATGGCCCACGGAGGGCCTCGGAGCACGTAAGCATCCCCAAGTATTTTTGTAGTAGGGGTAGTAGGGCTCCAGCCGTAGCGGCCGATCTGCCATGGTGCCCGGATCTGGGATCGCCTTGGGGCATCCCGTCCCGTCCAAGCCTGTCCTGAGGGATCTCCAAGGCGCCCACCCCCCCACCCCTTTGATGTTGTATGGCGCGAGGACGCGCCTTCCGGAGGGGGTGGCGTCATGTCAGGCTTGTTGTGTTTTGTTCCCCATGTGCTCCCTGTGTCCCAGTGTTTATGCCCATATTTGGTTAGTTTCCTGTTCCTGTCCTGATTATGTGTATTTAATTCCAGGTGTTCCCGTTTATTTCCATTGATCCCAGGTGTGTCTTGTCATGTTTAAATGGTGTTCCCGGTTTTTAGTTCAGCGTCCAGTATTGTTCATCTACCTGTGCTACGTGAGTTTTCCTAGTTATAATTAAAATTCTCTGGATTGATGTCCTCCTCCTCGTCTCCCTCCGTTCCTTGCTCCGCACTCCACTCAGTAGTGCAACCGTGACAGTAAAAGGGCTCCCTATAGTTTAGAGCATAAGCTGAGGTAGATTTTGATCCCTAAGAAAATTAATTATAATTAAATTTATTTAAAGAAAGTGCTATTTGTTCAGTAAACCACTGTAAAAAAAAAAACATTTGTTTAGTGCTGTAGTGCCCCCTGCTGTACCGAACCGTGACGTCAAAACCGAGGTATGTAACGAACCGTCATGTTTGTGTACCGTTACACCCCTAGGGTTGAATCAAACTGATAATGATTTTTGTAAGTCTCCAGCAAACCAGCTCATAAGAGTCATTTGTTGTGAGCAAGGGAACACTTGTTGGCGTGTGTGTGTGTGTGTGTGTGCTGCCAGTGAAGACAAAATATGTTATCTATTTATTTTCTTGGTAATATGTTCTTTATTTCAACACATTCAGTTTAGATTGCTATGAAAGCCCACGGATTAAAAAAAAAAAAAAGAAAAGAAAAGGTAATTGCGACTTTTTATCTCACAATTCCAAGTTTGTATCTTAAAGGGGTCATATGATGCTTTTTTAAAGATCATTATTTGGTGTATTTGGTGTAACAGAATATGTTGACATGCTTTAATGTTCAAAAAACACATTATTTTTCAAATACTGTACATTATTGTAGGTCCTATATGCCCCGCCTCTCGTGGGGGCGTGTTAGAATGAGCCGTTTTAGGGGGGCGTGGCAGAGTCTTAACTTTGATAAAGAATATCTCTTTGGTTTTGAGACTTTAGTCTTTGCAACTTCAGGGATCTTATCTATGCACAATCAGCTTGTAACACTCCAAAGAGAAAGGAAAACTTGAAATCGCATCATATGACCCCTTTAAGACTGAGTTAACATCAACCGTTTTCTGAGAATTTTGTGAATGTAATTTCGTAAATGTTATTTGTGATTTTGTGCATTAATATGAATACCAAATGGAACTCATTCAGAGAAAAAAAAAAGTCAGAATTGTGACATGTAAAACTCTTGAGGGGAGAAAAAAATTCTGAGAAAAAAGTCTGAATTGCGAGATGCCAACTCAGAAGTCCGAGAATAAACGTCAGAATTACAATATAAAATCGGAGAAAAAAAAATCTAAATTGTAAGATATAAACTCTGAAATTGCAAAAATAAAGTTGCAATTACTTTTTTTATTCCAAGCTCACAATTTGGGTAAAACTTAATGTGATAAACACGGAGGATGTGATATTTCTGAAAGCCCCTGCAAGCTTCCCGAGGACATGTGCCAAGAGAAAAGGCAAGGCCTGACAGCACATTTCTGTGGTGATATATATCAAAGGTCAGACCTGACAAACAAACGACAGCGACCTGGGCAGCGGCCACCGGGTCTAAATCCAGCTCAGGGTCGTGGCTAAAGCCATTAGTGCTGTATATTATATATAAATTATTTGAGGTTAGTATGATATTAGTGTAACAGAGTCTGGGCCAGAACCAGAATTAGTGTACAGTGATGAAGTGTCCATCTGCAACACTTTCGTAAGACAATAGATTCTTGCTGAGGTAGTGATTCTTCAACTGAGACCTAAGAATACAAATGAAGCAGGAGGTAGCTTCTCTCAGCAATTTCGTGCAGTGTATAGCAAGTTTCTGCTGAGTTGCATGAGTGTGTAAGTGTGTGTCTCTTTTTCTTCCCCTGGCCTTATTCTGTTAAAGCCAGCTTGCGTAGGAAGAGAGATGGACCATTTAAATTCGGCTTACCCTGCTCTACCTGCACCAGTGAGGCTGGAGACTCTTGAGCATGTGTGTGCATGAGTTTAATAAGTGCGCCTGTAAATAATGAAACTAGTGCTGTCACTCGTGGCTCTCCATCACACTAAGACACTTCGCAAATCTAATGAACAAGGGAAACATGCACCACACTGCCGTCACTCTCATTCCAGCATCTTATTTAATTACAACCCTTCTCTCCCTTGTTCTCTCACTTTCTTTCAGCTTTCCTCTATTTCAGTCTCTCTCCATCTATAAAAAAACATGATGAGCTCATCATAGGAGAGATCTCCTTGAATGAAGGACAGCACTTCTTTCATTAAGTCTGTTATTACCTTTGAGCCTCTGAGCTGTTTATATTAAATTTAGATGAGTGTGCAAGTGCCATATTGTAAGACAACCCATTTTCCACAGCATTCCATTAAACCGCTATTAGGACAATGATACTGTACTTATATTATAGGATATATACACCGATCAGGCATAATATTATGACCACCTTCCTAATATTGTGTTGGTCCCCCTTTTGCTGCCAAAACAGCGCTGACCCATCGGCATGGACTCCACTAGACCCATGAAGGTGTGCTGTGGTATCTGGCACCAGGATGTTAGCAGCAGATCCTTTAAGTCCTGTAAGTTGCGAGGTGGGGCCTCCATGGATCGGACTTGTTTGTTCAGCACATCCCACAGATGCTCGATTGGATTGAGATCTGGGGAATTTTGATGACAACTCAACACCTCAAACTAGTTGTTGTGCTCCACAAACCATTCCTGAACAATTTTTGCTTTGTGGCAGGGCGCATTATCCCGCTGAAAGAGGCCACAGCCACCAGGAAATACTGTTTCCATGAAAGGGTGTACATGGTCTGCAACAATGCTTAGGTAGGTGGTGCGTGTCAAAGTAACATTCCACATACAAGGATTCCCAGCAGAAAACTGCCCAAAGACAGGGGTCAGCATGGGTACCCTGACTGGTCTGCGGCTATGCAGCCCCACACGCAACAAACTGAGATGCACTGTGTATTCTGACACCTTTCCATCAGAACCAGCATTAACTTCTTGAGCAATTTGAGCTACAGTACAGTAGCTCGTCTGTTGGATAGGACCACACAGGCCAGCATTCGCTCCCCACGTACATCAATGAGCCTTAGTCGCCATGACCCTGTCGCCGGTCCACCACTGTTCCTTCCTTGGACCACTTTTGATAGATACTGACCACTACAACACCCCACTAGGGCTGCAGTTTTGTAGATGCTCTGACCCAGTCGTCTAGCCATCACAATTTGGCCCTTGTCAAACTCGCTCAAATCCTTATGCTTGGCCATTTTTCCTGCTTCTAACATCAACTTTGAGGACAAAATGTTCACTTGCTGCCTAATATATCCCACCCACTAACAGGTGCCGTGATGAAGAGATAATCAGTGTTATTCACTTCACCTGTCAGTTGTCATAATGTTATGTGGTCATAAGTTTTTTTTGGATTTGATTGGAAGCTAAAATATGTTAGACTATAAGCCTCTTTCACACATACAGACTTTACTGGTAAATTACAGGTAAATTACCGTTAAGAGATCAAGTGTGAACAGGACCTTTTCAAAAATACCAGTAAAATTGTTTCAGCAATTTACCGGTATGAGAAGTTGTAACATTGCCAGTAAATTACCGGTAATTTGCTGTGTGAACACAGCACAAGATTACCGGTATGAGCACGTACAAGTTCAGAACGCGCTGGCGTAAGATGTCTACTCTGGGTCAATCATAACATTCTGATGCAGATGATGCATTTACTCCACGCTGTGTAGTTCAGTTTGAAGTCAGTTAATACGATGACTCTGGGCCAAAAGCAGCTGCATGAATGTGAATGTTTGTCACAAAAATGAAAACATCAACAAAAACACTGACCGCGTATACCCCTCCATGTTTACAAACACAACAACGGCACGAGCAGCCGTTTAGAGGTCATATCTGATTAATGATGTCACAGAATTTACCGGTAATTTGAAACCGATGTGCGAATGGTGCTTTACGGGTAAAAAGACAGAACGTCGTTGCCTGTGTGAACAGTGCATTTTTGTATTTACCGGTAAAGTCGTTCCGGTAATTTTACAGCAATTTACTGGTATTACTGTGTGAAAGGGGCTTATGATATACTACTTTTCCCTTTTTGTGTGGCCTTGGTTATAAGAGCAAAAAAAAAGTTATTTTGGAGAAGTTATTACATTTTGATAATATGAACCAAGGACATTTATTGTGTGGTGGAAAAGCCTAGTGGTTAAAGATCTGCTCAGTAGATTCTAATCACAGTAGCTAAGTTTACATGCACTCAAATAGTCCGCTTGTATTGATGGCTCAATCGGACTTAAAAGCCTTCATTAGCTTTATCTGAATTAAATTTAGATCAGAATGGAAGGGGTGGCTTAGACCTCAAAAAATTATATAAACAGGAATGAATTAAGCATGTAAACACTTGAATTTGATTATTTTCTAAAAATACCTTGCACACATGTGCAGTGCCGGAATGCATATGTTTACATAAATTAGACGTCATGCGTATATATTTATATATTTAGTAATATTTACTAAATATTTGCTAAAAAGTTCTTCTGACATAAATGTCAGCTTTGTTTTTAGATATGTCATCAAGACAAAAATTGCAATTATACTCACGGTAGCTTCGATGACATTATTGAGGTGGCTTTCTCCTGTTCTGAACAAGACAACTGGGAGCTACACATGTGCTGATGCTTTGTACAGAACACATGTAATGCTCATGTAAACAAATATGGTGAGTCAAGTCACCTTTATTTCCATTTCAATCTATTCCATACAGATTGTGTCAAAGCAGCTTAATGGAAACTCAGTTATGGAATGTGAAATCCTATTGAATTCATTCTGATTGCCGAAAATGAGTGCATGTAACCATACCTAGTGAGATTTCATCACAACAAAATTTTGGTGGGTTGCTTACAGTGAAAGTTTGTTAAATTGTTCATTGCTCACCCAGGATAGCCACCACTATGTCGTTTCTGAGGATCTCGATGGATCCCCTGGCCACAAAGTAGAGGGCCGTGAGAACGTCCCCGCAATGCACCAGCGTGTCACCCGGCGGGGCATGAGTGGTCTTAAAGCGCATCGCCAATGCCCGTAGACATCCTTTGGTCGCTCCGTGGAAAGCCTTGCAGCTCTGGAGCAAACTTTCATTCAGATGAAGACAGATATCAGCCTGCAGGCACTCTGGAAAGCCCTTCAGTACCTGCAAAGAGGGAAAAGAGAGAGAAAAAGACAGAAAGAGTGTTCCCCATGGAGAAGAGGAGAAGGAGGGCAGAATGATTGCAGGTTTTAAGAGCTTTGTGTTAGAGCTCAGATTATACGATACTAATATAGCCTTGTCTCCCTCAACTACAAATACATAAAAGATGAAGCACAGTATGAATACATCTGGGATCCTTTGTTTCTGCTGCATTGCATTGTGTTTGCCTTTGATTTGCTTTTGCTTCATATAATGATATACGGCACATCAAACAGAGGAGAATGCAACAGCCACTTATGTTTCCCCCCAATTTTTTTGGTTCATCTAAAAAAAAAAATGTCTAAAAAACACCATGTTTCTTGTTTAAAATTGAATTTGGGATGTCTGCCAAGGAACAAAGGCTGCATTTACACTGGCACAAAAAATCCGATCTTTCGCTCACATCTGACACAGATCGGAATTTGTTGCACACGTGTAAACACAAAAACCCGCACGAGATCCGATTTTTTTGCATCCGATCTGAGCCACTTCCAAATGTGGATTTTAATCGGATACACATCTGGTTCATCTAAAAAAAAAAAAAAAGACTAAAAAACACTGTTTCTTGTTTAAAATTGCATTTAGGAAGTCTGCCAGGGAACAAAGACTGGCATGGAAATGTATTAATCTGCAATAACTATCTATCTGACTGACTAATTAAATAATCTGATGCCTAATAAAATGGGAAATGTCAATATGACCTAGGTCCATTAAAGTGAAACTGATTTAATTGAAGGAAAATAACTGAAATAGAACTCGGCAAATGTCTGTATGCAGGATGAGTCACAGTACACATGCCATTAGCTTTGTTAATAAGAGTTTTTGATTTAACGTCAGTCTTCAAATGGACCAAACTTTAATTACCATAATTGAGAATAACATTTAGACTATGCTTACCTTATAAAATGGTACGTATATAACCAACACTGCTCACGGTTAGACATGCACAGTTTAAAATCAACGGCATGTTTTGATACAAATATACAGTCACATGGAAAACATTTAAGATAAAATGACTGCAGCTTTTTTGGTCAAAAGCAAACATTAATCTATACCTCCTGCTCACCAGGGTGTTGAAGTCAGTCCGTTTGAGTGCGTATAAGAAAGAAAAATACATATCAGATCACTGCGTAGAAACATGAACACAATTGACATTAATAGTCTGTGACTGAGATACATATGTTTGAAACACTAGATAGCTAACACACTGACACATACTGTACACACACTGACAGATGAAAGCATTTATTTATTCAATGACAGAAATTTACGTTAAGGGGAAAAAATCTGACTCTTACCATGTTCATGTCAATGCCATTGGTGTATGTCCATGCGTGTTGAAAGTACTCCTCCAGTCTTTGTCTCAGCGGGTTAGGGATCTGGTGGAAGCGAATGAATTCTTTGACCCGAAGCATCTGCAGATGGTACCGGGCTGTTCCTGAGTACAGTCGCTGAATTATAGCAGACACATTCCCAAAGATACTAGCATACATCAGAGCTAAAACACAAAGAGAGAAGACATAAATATATATATAGATAAATAGACGACAGATAGATAGACAGATGATGGATAGATAAAAACACAAACACACATACATATACATATACATATACACTCCTAGAACACTAGTGAAAATTATTTTAAAGAATAAAGTAAAGTGCAAAGTATATTACCAAAAATTTAGTCACTAAGAATAACAGTCCATTGCATTACATTATATTATATTATATCCCGTTTGGGAACTGCTAAGATTAGGCTGACTTAAAAAGCGTTCCTGTTTGCTATACTGGTGATTTTGATGCCATAAGTTTAATTTTAATTTATTGATACCCACAGCCAATGAGCATGACACAGATGGAGAAGATCTTCTCTGAGTTGGTATTTGGCGACACGTTTCCAAAACCCACGCTGGTCAGACTGCTGAATGTGAAATACAGTGCTGTCACATACTTGTCCTTGATTGAGGGGCCTGAGGAGAGGTCAGTGTCGTTGTACTGCTTGCCGATAGATATGGCTAGATTGTCTAACCAGCCGATAGTGTGATCCAGATAGTGCTTCTCCACATTGCCGATCGCATACCATATGCAAGCCAACCAATGAGCAATCAGCGCAAAGATACACATGAGGAGCATTAGGACAGCCGCCCCATACTCTGAGTAACGATCCAGCTTTCGTGCCACACGGACCAATCGGAGCAGTCTGGCAGTCTTTAGAAGGCCAATCAGAGTCGTGGTCTAATCAAGAAGGTGAAGAGCAAACATACATTCATGCTAACATAATGTTTAGATAAAAATGACACAATTGCAAGAAAGCTAAAACAGCCAGTCATATTTAACACTAGAAACGCCACGGGGTAAATTTTACCCATGGCTGTTTTTCAAATGTACGTAACAGATTTTCAATGAAATATCCAAGTCTCTCAGTCATTGACTTTTACTAAAATTGTGTTATTTACAATCCCCTGTTGTTAAAAATTGTTTATATAAATCACTTTAACTGCCAGGGGTTGTTGTATACCTAAAACAACAGCGGGTAAAATTAACTCATGCTCATGACTTTTGATAAAGGTTTTTATATGGCTAAAAAAAACTTGTTAAGTCACTGTATTATGCCACTGTCTTCACAAAGTAATGTCTAGAGTCATGAAATATTATTTTAGTCATCAATTATGAGCAATAATAATTCACCGCACTGCATAGGATGTATGATGCAACGACAAATTCAAGCACACAGTTTCACCTAATTAATCATTAATTTGTTTAGTTATATCATTTATAATTTGAATAAGAGAGAAACAACAATAAACTTGGGGTAATCATAAAAATTGTTTTATTCATTACATCATAGATAATATACAGTATATATATTTTTTTCAGGAAACAGGCAGACTAGAATAAATAGCAACACAGTAGTGAACAATAAATTAACAAAAATAATAATTAATCCAAAGTTTGAACATTTATGAGTAGGCTAAAATAAACGTTTGATTAATTATTAATTTTTGTTTTGCAATTTTATTGTTTGCTACTGTGTTGCTATTTATTCTAGTCTGCCTGTTTCCTGGGAAAATAAATAAATAAATAAATAAATAAATAAATATATATATATATATATATATATATATTACCGATACAGTGAATTATTATTGCTCACTATTGTTTATTTAGGGTATTTTAGTAATTTAAATAACATGGGTTATCTTAATATGTGATTAATTACATATTATTATAACATGATACCACACAAATATGTATTTATTTCCTTGTAATTCTTGTTGTCATTGCAGGATGGTTTAGCCTATATTCACCATTAAGAAAAGTGATTAGTGTAGCCTGCTTAAAATAGCCTTGAACATAAAACAACAGGACAAAAACATAGTTGATGACTAAAAATAATCATTTCATGACTCTAGACATTACTTTGTGAAGACAGTGGCATAATACAGTGACATAATACGTTTTTAGCCATATTAAAACAGTAGTCATGTGCATGGGTAAATTTTACCTGCTGGCGGTTTTAGTGTTAAATCCATATTTAAGCATTAAACTGTATTTTATATTTAACCCCAAATTTTGGAGTTGGTTGCCAGGTGTTCAGGTTGGTTGGTATGATGTTCCATGTAGTTTGAAGTAGTTTTTTGTATTTGTTGTATTTGTAACTCAAAGTATAAGCAATAGTATGAAAAGCATGAAAAATCATTAATTCTAGAATGCTTAAAACAAAACAAAACAAAACAAATCAAACCACACATACAGTGGGTACGGAAAGTATTCAGACCCCCTTAAATTTAACAATTCTGTGTTTTTCTGTCAATATGGGGTGCTGTGTGTACATTAATGAGGAAAAAAAATTAACTTAAATGATTTTAGCAAATGGCTGCAATATAACAAAGAGTGAAAAATTTAAGGGGGTCTGAATACTTTCCGTACCCACTGTATACATATGCACTGCTCACCTCTTCTGATCCTCCCTCAAATATGAGCAGGTCAAAAGGTATGGCTGCCACCATGTCTATGAAGAACCATCCCTTGAAGTAATGCACTGCTATCTTAGCCGGATGACTAACCACCTCTTCATTGGTGTTAACGTACGTAGTCCGGAAATTTATAAGAATGTCTACGATAAACATGATGTCCACCATGAGGTCCACCACGTTGAGCGGGCTGCAGGAATAACCACACTCTCGTCTCTTCTGCTCCTCCACATCATTGAGCAGGAAGGCCGCACTGTAGGGTGTGAAAACAGCGGTGTAGATGACTAGCAGCAGAATCAGCCAATCCCAGACTGCCTTAAAGGGGCTGTAGTGTAGGATGGTGAACTTGTTGATGCGTGACGTCTGAAGCTTATACTCTGGAAGCACGTCGGCGCCTAGCGACAACACCTAAAGCATGGAGATGCGGTTACTATGACAACAATGGTACTTTTAAATTTTGCAACTATTAACAGATATCAGAAGCTGCAAAATCAGAGACTGGAAACAACACAGTGACTCATGTATTAAATGTACACATGATTAAATTCATGCAGTGTAGAATGTGATTCAGATATTCATGATGTTAATAATCTCATAAATTTTAAATTAGAAATCATATTATCAGCATAGCAATTTGTCATGTTCATGGATTTTAGAATGTTCTTAAAATTTGGGTCACACTTTAGTTTGGCGACCAATTCTCACTATTAACTCTTTCCCCGCCATTGACGAGTTATCTTGTCTTTTACAAGAAAACGCTTCCCCGCCAAAGACGAGTTTTTACGGCTTTTCGTGTTTTCACTGTTATACACTCGGGGGCGCTATTACACATCTTCTGAACGAGTACAAAACTTCCTGAACAAAAACACACGTGAACAGGATGGAGAAACTAGCGATCTCTTATGTAAACCGATGCATATGAAAAATAATGCGGTCATCAGCAATAGGCAGCATATAAATGAAAACTGCATAATGTTACAGATTAAAATGTTGATCCAGGAAGTGGTACATGTCTGTGCAAGCTTTGGAGGTATTGATGGAAGCGATTTACTGGATTTATACTTTGATAATTGTACTGAATATTATCCAAATGTAGTTTTTAACACAACTGTGTTAAATTATTCAAATATTACATAATTTATTGAAATAAAGTAGGGCTGTCAATTTAACATGTTAACTTGGTGCGATTAATTATAGAAAACAATAACATGTTAAAATTATATTTTATTATTTTATATTATATTATAGCATTCCCAGGTTTTTAACAGATCGAGTGAGCCAATGATTCAGTGACCAATTATTAAAGACAGCCTTGTTTTTAAATGAATCAGCCATTTGAATGAATCAGTTGAATGAATGACTCATTAAGACGTGACTTGTGGCCACCGACAAGCAGTTTTAGTTTCATATTGAGAGCAACATTTATTAAAAAAAAAAAAAAAAATCATGTCATATTTTAATATTCTTTTTAAAAAACAAACAAAAAACATTAATAGCCATTTATTATCATTATTTTTCAAAATATTTATTCTAAAGCTAAAAGCTTGGGAATCACTGGTTTAAGCAAAGTTCAAAGGTAAAAAATTGCATATTTGATTTGTGATACTGTTGATTTCCATCTTAATTTTGAAATTAGTTTTACGTGACCATTTTCAACCCTCTCTGACCCTTAGAACTGAACACACTGTTTTTCCTATTATACTTTTAAGACTTAAAGATGTAAATTAGTAAGTATAGTTCATACTGTTGTTAACATAATCATGGTTGTGATGCCAATATCATAAAGATTTTTGTAGCTTTGTTTCTAGAAAAAATCTGTTCTGATTGGCCAGGATGCTTTGCAAGGTGAATGTTAGAGTATGTCAATTTAGTACTTAGTCATTGAGCTCCTTTTTTAAAATAGAGCATCACACTGTATGTCTACTGTATAGAAATTTTGGGAAACTGAAGAGAGAGCAATACATCATGCCTACAGTATGATGCAAATTTCATGATCCAGCACTCAGATGGTAATGTGAAAAGCTGAGAGAAGGCCACATGGTGATGGGTCACAGCCGAGGCAGCCATGAGTTAATCACGGACCACAGCACACCATCCAGCCAGAGAAAAAATTACATACAGAAAGACTGTTATGTCCTTCCCATCAGGGAACCAGTCTGTACGGACAGGACCAGTCTGGGTGTTCAGTGAGCAAACAAATGCATAGGATTATATACACTGCATTATATTAAAGCATCCAAAAACACCCTGGACGCTTATTATTACAAATGAGTCAACAGCTGCTTTGATCTGTACAGTGATGTATGACAGTATGCGTGTGGGACACATTAGGACAGTCTCAATGTCACAGAGGCAATTCTCATACAGCCCTCGTCTCCATTCCTCCACTGACACAGAGAGGATGAGAGACAATTTCCTCTTGCTTTCAGTGACAGTAATTGCCAAGCCTTCAGCTAGCCTGTGTGGGTATTTGTGTGTCATGAAGGGTGTCTTTTGTTTTGATTAGACTCTCTTTATCAAGTTTTAGGACTTGAATGTTGAGGAAATGTATGCAAAAAAATAATAATTTAACCATATAAATCTACCACCACTGTAGTGACAGAGTTACTATATACTAAAGTACTAAAGTTTCAAACAGTGTCTGTGTGTGTGAATGAAATGTGCTGTACATTTCATTCTCACACACACACACACACACACACACACACACACACACACACACACACACATATGCAACTACACAAACTGGCTGAATAATGTAGGTATCTGCTGGGAGGCCCATGGGCTGCAGCCACGAAGAGGTCATATGCTATACTTTTAATAGTGTATGCTGCATTTATTTTATTTATATGACAATTTAACGTAACTGTTTACTATTTTATTGTATTTTAAATTGTAATTTATTCCTGTGATGACAAGGCTGAATTTTCAGCATCATTACTCAAGTCTTCTGTGTCACATGATCCTTCAGAAATCTAATAGGCTGATTTGCTGCTAAAGAAACATTTCTTATTATTTGCAAAGTTGAAAACAGTTGTGCAGTTGAATAAATTTTTTCATGATTCTTTGATGAATAGAAAGCTCCAAAGAAAAGCATTTATTTGAAATAGAATTGTATTTATTTTTGGCATTTTTGCCTTTAATGAGATAATGAGGATATATAGGTCTAGAGATCTGACAGGAAGTGAAGTGGGAGAGAGAGGTTTTTTGTAACAAAAACAACTTTAAAGTCTTTTAAAGTTGGTCTCTGTCTTTTGATCAACTAAATACTGTGTTTTGATCAACTAAATGCATCCTTGCTGAACAAAAGTACAGCATTGATACCTTAAAAAAGAAAAAAAAAAAACAGTACTGAGCCCAAAAACACGTACACCGTAAATTCAGTATACTTACATAGTTCTTTGTGGGTTGTAATCTAAAGCGTTACCAAACAAACATTATATATTTTTTTTACTTAATCTGTTATTGTCTGAATTATTTATTGTATGTTTAAATAAAAATCCTAATTCTGTATGAAATGTCTGAAAATTGTTTGGAATCTTTAGAATCAATTTTCTCAAAAAAAAAAAAAAAAAACAAGTAAAAAAAAAAAATGATCACATACATTGACATTATTATTTTTCATCAATAGTTTCGAGTAGAAACATAATTATATTGTATCACTAGAAAGTGTCTTTGTCATGCAGTGCATAAAACTCAAATTGGGTCAAAGTGTCTCAAAATGGCGAAGCAGGTCAAAAAAATGCTCAGTATTGACTGAGGCCATCATAATTAGTAGAATAATTGCAGCTGGCTGTAAATCATGTGTTCTCCTAATTACTGTATATGAGCTTGTCTGTGTGTCACTTGACAAGTTGTGTCCTGCCAAATTATGTCACCCATGCAGTGTATAAATAAATTATTGGGGTTTAATTATTAATCAATAATGCAGTGCGGTAATCAAACTCTTGCTTTTAGTGACCTTTGTTGGCTTACTTCAGATTCAACTTTAAAGTTATGTTTATCTTTAAACTATTATTGTGGATAGCTTGGTTATTTTTAATCTAAAACACATGGTTGCACATGAATGTAAGTGACTTCTCTGAAATGAGTTTTCATTTGAGGATTTCATTATTATTAAGAAGAGTATAAAGATATGTATTAAAAAAGAGCTATATTAAAAAAGGGTCAATCAGAAAGAGAGAAATCATGTTCGGCATAAAGGTTGCGGGTGTGTGGGAGGCTGCATTTCAGGATTAGATGCCAAGACCAAGTTTAATTAGAGTCCAACTCTTCAACCAGCATGACACAAAGAATAGAAAAGATGAAACGAGCCATCTGTGTGTGTAACTGGCCATCTGGTTAGTTACAGGCAACAAGTCTATAATGTGGCAAACAAACAAAAACAGCACCACTGACAGAAATAGACAGAAGAGGAGGGAGAGAGGTACAAACTGAGCCAATATTTTGCGTATATGTGTTTAGCCATTAGTGGTGCATGTACGTATATGCACTACTATATTTATTACTTCATGTTTCATGATTAGTTCCTACTACTTATTCCAGACATGTGGTTAAAATACATGTATGTAGAATATGGTGTTCAACTCTTATTGGTTTATTTGCTGGCTCATTGTGCAGCAAATACCAAATCTCAAGCAGAGAGACTTCAGTAGTTATGTAGAATCAACAGACATTTTATATCTATTTTGTGCTGTTATTGGTGTGTTGTAAATAGTTGTTTCGTAGGAAGTCACCATCATAAGTGCTATCTTTGGTCAACATGAAACAGCATTCGCAACCCAATTTATTTCTGTAATATGACATATTTCTGAGTGAAACCCGATATTTAAAGAAAATAATATTCTAAGAGCTTTCATCCATCAAGAATTGACTGAATAATGAAAAGGAGGTGTTACATACCAGATCCAGATAGCAATTCAAAGTTGGTACGATTTTTTTTATTTTTTTAAGTTTTGGAAACATTAAAATCTCTTATGCTCACCAATGCTGCATTTATTTGATCAAAAATATAGTAAAAACAGTAATATTGTGAAATGTTATTACAATGTAAAGTAATTATTTTTACTGACATTTTTGATCAATTCAACAACAAAGCGATTCACCTTAAGCAGGCAATAACATGAATGCTAAACATAAAAGTCTCAAACATTTTTTGAATATCGGATTCGGAAGATCAGTAAGGGGCGTGTCTAGTAATGATAGGGAGAAGAGAGCGCTCAGTGAGTGCACAGGACGGATATTAGCTGATCGACTATAGATAGTGAGAGACGGCAGATAAAAAAAAAAAAAGAGTAAAATTTCGGAGGAACAAAACATTAAAATGAAGGGTTACGATCAGGCAAGAGGTAGGACCGCGTAAATATTGGAGCAGCTTTCCAGCGGTGGAGAGAACTCAAGGAGTGGAAGGGAATCGGATGCAGAGGTTGATAGGTGAGTTACATTGATTTTGCTTTTTCACACAACTTTTCTGTGTTGGCTTTTGCTTGAATATGCTGCGGCTGGCAGGCATAGCAGATTCCGCCATTGTCGCTGCCAGGGTTGTGTACGTGTGGGGCGGAGTTATCAAAATAGGGGCGAGGTCCTGTTGGGGTATTCAAATATCAACATTGTTTCGCAAAAATCGCTTAGTGCACCTTTAAATCTTTTGTTTAAAGATTAGAAGGACAAACATTTTATTCATTGGAATAATGAATAAGTGATTAATACACACAACAGTATGAACAGAAGTTCTAAGAGAGAATTACTCTGAGGCAATTTTTTTTTTTTACATTTTTCAAGTATACTCAGCTGGTTTACAGTAACATTAATGAGTTGAATTAGTGTGTGTGTGTGTGTGTGTGTGTGTTAGTCCCATCTAACTTTCATTCCCAGTTGAAGGCCATTTCTCTCTTGTAATTAAGACAACCCTTTATATGTCTGACTTTCCCATAAGAGAGACATAATGTAGTATTTAGTAGTAATCAATAGCATTTTGTGAGACCACTTTGTTGACTCCACTTTTTGGTTGCTGCATTTATAGTAGTAAATGAATGTTTCCATGATGTAATGTCCATCGCTCACCTGTGTGACCTTCTCTGTGACATTGTGTGTTCGATCTTTGACCTTTGGTGCAATGATGGTTTTCTCTGAGGAATGCGGAGATGATGCCCGCTTGTCATTGTTGGTCTCTGAGAAGTTTAGAGTGATGAGAGGGATCTTGTTGATGGTGCTGTACTTAGTAAGGTTTGAGTCAGACGTGGAACCCAAAATGTTGGACTTGATCTGATTAAATGGACCTAAAGCAAATACACAAACACACACAAATTATGAGCAGGGTACAACTCTCTCTCTCTCGCTATCAAAAAAATAGCAGTCTATCACTTTAATAGTGACATCAACACTGATCATTTTAATAATCTGCATTTACATACCAACATTATTAAAATCAGCACCACCACAAACAAGTGGATTGTGGATAAGTCAATTGCAAACACAACATACAAAGACAGTAGACACACGCACAACAGAGACATGACAACGGTTAAAAAAGTGAAGCTCTAGCCATACCCCTAGCCATCCAAGAGCGCGCCACTAGCCAATGAGAAGAGAGTGAAAGAGAGGGGGAAGGGGAGCAAAGAATGATTTCACTTTTGAAAAGTTAAGAGGCCAAAGGTCAAGAGAATCTGGAATCATCTCAAGAACTCTACTGTCATAAACAGGTCACTGAACTGAAATGATCCACAGTCTTGTATATTGAAAAGATTTATGACAAGAATGCTACAAGAATCTAAACAATCCATTCTCCTGTGGAATACATTAACTTTAACCTGAGGGATTGAAAACCCATGTAGGTTCAGAAAGAGAGATTTAGAGGAAGAAAAGAAAGGCAGAAGAAGCTGCAAAAGCTCAAACTTAGTTCTTAAATATCGGCTCAAACAATCCAGCAAGTGATTTCTGTCCCATGCACTTTCACGTCACGCAAGGCATTACGCATGCAAATCTCTCCTCTGTCCCTCTGGCACATTCACACTTATTTTTCAGTATTTTGTGATTGTTAATTTGGTGTGTTTCAGGAGCATTCAGTGTAAACCTGAGCATGCTTTACACAGGCAGGCAAGCATGTGCTGAGTAACAGCTCTGTTACCTTTAATACTACGCCCATTATCTGAGAAAGCAATAGATCATGGATAAACAGGGCATAAGGAGAGAAAGACAGTGAAAGGCAATCAAAAGCATCAGTGAAAGGGTGAGATCTATTAGGTTTTTTAAACTGTATGAGGGTATGTGATAGTAAAAAAAATCCCTACAAGAATAGCAGAACCTAAAACTCTTGTGTTACTCAGAAGAAAATACAGTTCATAAAGACAATAAATCATTTAGGTGGGGAGGAAGTATAGGCATAAATAATGATTTTGGTTGAATTTAACAGTTTCGACTTCCCACAATATTTTTGCAACTTTTAGAAAACATCCTAAATTTAAACTTTCACTTATATTACCAGTTACATTATCATTAGATAACATCTTTCTAAAAGTGGCATTTCGCTCATATAGCAAACATACAATTTCATATTAGGAATATACTATAAAAATTTTAATTGTGCTTAACGCTGTAAATTGTGAGAAGGTCTGTTAGGTATCTTCTTTCAAATTATAATAAATCACTTGGTCAATGAACAACCTTGAGATGTTTAACACATTAAATCAAAATGTTGTGACAGTTTCCTTGAACTCTACATTACTTTTGATATGATATGCAAATGTTTGCATCTTTGATAAGATGACTCTTTGCATATTAAAAGTTAATACTGTACAATAAACAATACATTTCTTACCTTACAATTTATTCATGTACAAGCTATATACTGTATTTTATTGCTTATCATGATGGAAATCTATACTAAAAATATATAACTTTGTCTGTCTTACTAACCTAACAAGTCACATCACGTTCCTGTGGATTTTATTGCCCTTTTATTTAACGCAGGCAATAAAAAACTAAATTTAATGTGACATGTAATTGGCCAAAACTAAAGTCATTCATCCTTGTAAAGACATCTCTCTACAGTCACAACAACATTTTTTAATTATGTTATAGCTATCACTAAAAAAGAACCTGGCTGGAGTACAAACATGGTCAGTCCATTAACAACTACATCCAAGTGCCAAACAACTATAAAACCAGCTGCAGTTGAATTTAATGCTCAGTAATTTCAGGTTACACATTTCAGGATATAGGTCACAGTTTAACATCTGCTGTGTCCTAGAGCCTTACAAAGTCAAGGCAGTGAGAAAATTACTCATTTTAATGAGAAAAGCTGCCCTGTCTCTTGATTTCATCAGTCAGTTTCAAGGGCTAAAAAAAAAGATTAGTTTTTACTTTTAAATATTTAAGCACTGTTAAATGTGGAAACCTTACATTCACTCATGTATATTTTTGGCTAGATACCTTGACCTAACTGTCAACTGTTACACTCTAGGAAATAGCCTACCCTATTCATATGTAGTGCCTCATTCAATATTATAAAGTTTCTAAATTAATAGTAATTATTAACCATCTTATAATTTTAACATATGTGAATTGGAAGTCCCCACAGAGATAAGCAAGCAGTGTTTTTCATTTCTGCTCCTTGCAGTTCATTTTACCAAATTAAGTCACTTTGAAGGAATAGTTTACACAAAACTGAAAATTTGCTTAAAATGTATTTCATCCTCAGGCCTTCCAATATGTAGATGAGTTTGTTTCTTCTTCGGAACAAACTGGAGAAATTTAGCATCACATCACTCAAAATGTGTCTTCTGCAGTGAATGAGTTCAAACAGCTGATAAGAACATCATAATAATCCACACTCCAGCCCATCAATGAACTTCTTGTGACTCGAAAAGCTGTAATAATAAAAATCTATCTGTTAGATCATGCCTCCATAACAGAAATATCAGATCCAGCCCTGGATGCCAGATCCTTGTCTGGTACCCAAAACCAGTGTTAACAGTCTTCTATTAGCCAAGTAGTTGACTGAGTAAAGCCAGAGAAGAGCAGAAGCAGGAAACGAAGTAATGATGAATGATAAAGTAATGATAAAAAAAGAGCAAAGCTTATTGAATAGTTGCGTATGTTTCAATGCTCAGACTTTGTCTGCCCAGCATAAATACAACAAGTGTCATTATACCACAATCAATAGCAATGGAAAATTACTGCTTCACAACAACGTCCCATGACGTTAAAAACCTTGGAATGAGACATTCTCTTATCTCTTACTCATGAACACAAATATCCTTGAAACCACAAATCTAACGTCTAAACAACAATGGAAAAATAACATAAAACATAATAATAATAATTTAAATAACTAATCAATTAATATAATGAGTATACAAATTGTTTAAAATTAATATTATAAATAATTATATGATTAAATGGAATAATAAAATGATTATGAATGAATGAATGAATGAATGCAGGAATATAAAAGAAAGAAAGAAAGTAAAACAACACAAATGTATGGCTGCTCTCTTGAGGCAAAACACACAGTTTGCATTTGAGGATCCTTAGATCCTTCATATCATTAAGATGTTTATAATTTCAAACATTTGCTTCCAGCAAAATACGAGTCCTATATCCATAATATTGATTTCTCCAGTGAAAAAAGTCATTTTGTCTGAATCAGGAGAGAAATATGCACATATCAAGCACTTTCAAGCACAATTTACAAGTGAAAAAACATTCCAAAACAGTTCTAAACAAATGTGTGGGTGGATTTTAATGTGAGAGGACAACAGTGGGTGAACCTTTTCACTGGAGGAAACATTATTATGGATTATGGCCAAAAGGGACAGTTTAAAGTTAAAATCATGGATTCTTTTTTTTATTGCAAACACAGGTTTTCACTTCAGAAGACATAAGTTGGTGGACTCGAGTCATGTGGGTTACTTGTGGATTATTGTGATGTTTTTATCAGCTGTTTGGACTCAATTCTCATTCTGACAGCACCCATTCACTGCTGAGGATCCACTGGTGAGCAAGTGATGTAATGCTAAATTTCCCCAAATCTGTTCAGGTGAATGAAACGAACTCATCTACCTCTTGGAAGGCCTGAGGGTGAGTAAATTAAGCAAATTTTCATTTTTGGGTGAACTATTCCTTTGACACAACCGATTACAGTCATATAATTCTTCTCAAAAGCTTATGCTTGTGTATTTAGATGTGTTAGTATACCTTCGCTAGCGTGGCGATCACGGTACGTCCTCTGTGTCTGCGTGCTGAGTCCTTCTAAATCTTGTGTAGATGATACTCTCCTAAACGTGCACATACTGGCCCGTGATGCTCTCCTAGATGCAGTCGGCAAAGGCTCCTGTGGGTCCACCCGTTCCCAAGGGCCCCGTGGAGACGAGTGATCTTGTGGCCCTGAGATCGGTGAGCATGACCCCAGATAATTCTGGCCAATCAGAGCCCAGGTGTCGTTTCCATAGGAAGGGCTACAGCTCTCACCGGTGGGTGGATGGAGCTCACGTGGAGAAAGGGAAAGAGAGACAGATGACGAGCAGGAAGAGCGTTTCTCATTCTGATCAGCCGAATGGATGGTCACCTCATCTGGGTCTTCCTGGGGGAGGGATTGCTTACTTACTCCCAGCATGCTCAGCGGTACAGGCAGACGAAAACGGAAGAAACGTCCTTTTTCTACAGAAAAAAAAAGAACAGAGTAAGTTTCAGAGGAGGTAACAAGAAATAGGCATTATTTTATTATATTGTATAAAAAAGCAAAGTTAACAGTCATATATGTCCATCTCCAGGGGCAGAAATTACGAGGGACTTAGGGCAAAAATGCCACCAAAACGAACAAAAATGCCCTCCAAATTCAAAATAAGGGGGCCCTGTACAATTTAACTACATTTATTAAGACTACTAATGGTTGTTGATTGTGGCATAAGATTTAGATCTGCTCATGTTGCATCAAATTCTTTTTATGCATATTTTTGCAGCATTGCACATTACCAAGCACACAGGTTTCTGTTGAGCGTATGAATGCAATAGCCAATCAGAGCCTTTAGATTAGTCACCGGTGATGAAGAATTCTGAATACTGCACTTTTGCAAATTTACTCATAAACAACAAAGTGCAGATATGATGTAAGATTCATTTTGCAGTGTAGACAGCTTCAGTGATTATAATGGATACACAGATACATTACATGTATACACAGATACATTTAAGAAAGTAATTATAAAAACTGCCCCTTACAAAAAAAAAAAAAAAAAAAATCCCCCAGCAAATCAATTCCAGGGAGCAAACATTGTCCCTTAATTTGAAATATAATTTCTGAACCCGTCTTCCTCCTGTAACACTCCAAAGAGAAAGGAAAGCTTGAAATCGCATCATATGACCCCTTTAAAGGCGCAATATATAATATTGACAGCTGGTGGTTGAAATGGGTACTACAGTCAAAATTTAAAATATTGGAGAGTTGTTATGCTTCCTCCTCCTGAGACTTGCCGTTCACACGGGTTGCCAGATTGAGGACACACAACATGAACGAGCACAACTGACAATGGTAGGCAACAAGCCTTGCACTGTAAGGGTGATGATATACGGGGAAACTTTTTGAGCAATTTTGCTGGGCAACTCTTTTTGAGCAATGTTGCTTGGGCACTTTCACATTGAGAATGGATAACAAATGTCTATCTGGATACTTTAGATCGGTCGTGGGCCCTGTGTGTCATCTGGTTGCCCGTTGGAGGCAACATTGCCCAAAAAGTTGCCCCGTGTATCATCAGCTTTAGTTTATAAGCTGATTTATCTGCATTTTAATATGCCTCTTGTCACAGAGCTTTTTAGATAGATGCCTTTTTTAGTTCGGGTAGAATCTGCAATCTCTGCTCCAGTTCATTTGCTCGCTTAATGACTGCAATATGCTGTGTTTTCTGTCAGCTGGCAACGCTAGGGTGTCAAAATACTATTGGGTAAACTGACAGTGGGTGGAATCCCACAGACCAAAACAAACCAGGCATTCCGACCAGTGTTGCCAGATTGGGCGGTTTTGAATTTGATTGTGCGGGTAAAAATTGGCTTGAGCGGGTGGACAAAATTTGGGCTGGTTTGGGGTCAGTTTGGCGGTTTTCAAACATATAAATTGCATAGGCTAATTGTTTAACAAACAAGTCCAAGTATGCATGTAGGCCTACTGCATCCAATCAGTCATCACAACGTTACTACACACACACACACACACACACACTGCAGAGGCGCTGGCGCTGGTGCTGCTGGGGTGCCTCAGGGCTCAGTTCTTGGACCACTTATCTTCTCTGTCTACATGGCATCACTAGGTTCTGTCATTCAGAAACATGGCTTTTAGAGTTGGGTCCGAGTCCACCTTTGTCGAGTACGAGTCAAGACCAAGTCTTAAACATCAAGTCCAAGTCCGGACTCGAGTCCGAGTCCAAGTTCGAGTACCCCAACTCTAATATTTAGCCTATATTATTTTGTTTTAAGGAGTTAAAATGGCCCTTATCAACCTTGATTCGCATATTTCATCACATTATTTTGACAGTTAAAGTTTTGGGCGGTTTTTTGTGAGCTTTTGGGCTGGAAATCGTCCATCCAATCTTCAGCAGACAGACATTATGATTCATGAGTGACAAGTTTTTAGCGTAATAAATTATAACGTATCTGATTTTAAATGTAGTGACTGTATATTCAAGTAATCACAATGCCTAAATATAAGTTAAAGAGTGGGAGAGTGACTCAACTCTCAAAACGTGAATTATTGTGGAGTGAGATGACACGAAGGCTCTACCACTGCAACTCCAAAATCAGAGCACATTTGAATTAATAGATTTATAATGCAACATTACACCTTTCATTAGCTGGAGCTGGCCACTAACATGTGGCCATGGGTGGCTCATATAGGACACAGCTCCAAAGGACTTCTTGTAAAACCTGATCACTTTCGAGGAAGGAGGCAATCAAAAAAGAGAGAAAAAACGTTACAGAGGTGATCTTGTGCTTGGATTTCAGGTATGGCTTGTTAATTTTCACTTGGCAATACTGATTCATAAAATGTACTACTCTGTGTCTCGTGTACTACTCTGCAGCAGTGTAGTCGGCGTAATCTTACAATCTTAAGTCGGCGTAGTAGTAGTATTATCATTACATTAACTAATATATTTCTGTCACAATTTCTTCAAGTTAAACCTAACTTTTGTTTTGACGGGTTGCTGTGAAGACCTTTAAGTGTCTGTTTGTATATGATATGATGATAGTTTTTCTCAAAAGAAATGGTGAAATGGTCATGAAGTGACTCTCAGAGCAGTTCTAGAGATTATGTTCATGTATATTGAGGTGGCAGAAGCTTAAAACACTAAGCATAACGCGCACTTCAGTATGTGTGTAGTAAACGAATCCGTGCATCTGTGCCATTCATTCCCACAGAGACACGAAGAACATGCATGATTCATATTTAAATAGTATTTTTGCAGCTTAATATTCACAAACACTAGTCCATACAATAGTTTAGAGTTGGGTCCGAGTCCACCTTTGTCGAGTACGAGTCAAGACCAAGTCTTAAACATCAAGTCCAAGTCCGGACTCGAGTCCGAGTCCAAGTTCGAGTACCCCAACTCTAATATTTAGCCTATATTATTTTGTTTTAAGGAGTTAAAATGGCCCTTATCAACCTTGATTCGCATATTTCATCACATTATTTTGACAGTTAAAGTTTTGGGCGGTTTTTTGTGAGCTTTTGGGCTGGAAATCGTCCATCCAATCTGGCAACACTGATTCCGACACAGAACGCTCATTTCAAAGTAGAATAACTGGCTGTAGTGTTTCTCTGAGAAACAAGTATGTGAACTTAGCATATTTCCTAAGTATCTGCAAACATATTATGGTATTTTTATGCTTTAGTACAGTCAAAAAGTGGGAGAGTGACTCAACTCTCAAAACGTGAATTATTGTGGAGTGAGATGACACGAAGACTCTATCACTGCAACTCCAAAATCAGAGCACATTTGAATTAATCAAAACCGAAACTAAATATCTCGGTTCATAGTTCATACGATCCTGTCTTTTATTTAAGTATGTGAACTTAGCATATTTCCTAAGTATCTGCAAACATATTATGGTATTTTTATGCTTTAGTACAGTCAAAAAAATTACATCCAGCACCTTTAATTGGATGTGCTTGTTTGTGTGAGCAGCTTTCTTCCTTTCTTCCTACTGATGTCTCTGTCGTATCCAAAAAGCACCATAAATAGTGAAAACATGGTCCCTGGAGGTACTCCAGGGGCTCTGGGATGAAGATTTACATTTTCATGATATTTTTAACTTTCAGGTCATTTCTAACTTTCTAGCTAATTACCTGTTCTGTAATCATTGTATTATGTAATAATGTTAGATAACATTCTTTATGGTGCTATAAAGTGTTACTAAGAAAATCAATCTTTTTATACAGGGGCCACTGGATCTGTAAAGGTTAAAAGCCTGTGTTGCAGAATACAATGAACAAAAGACCTGTTTTTAAAATGCAACTGGTTTTAAGATGCATTTTGGTCAATCGGATCACAAATAAATGAGGGAGACACGTTTCTGATTTCTTTGAAGGGAGGTTCTATGGGTGGGTGTTTGTGTGGGCTTTTTCCTGATCTTTCAATCTAATATTATGAAATAAGCTTGCGCAATTTACTTATGAATGCGAAAGGAGACAATGGAAAATGACACAGAGAGCAGCAGCATTCATTTCTGCTCTGATAGCCACAAAACTACGCTGAACAATGTGGATTTGTGTTACAACCAGAACTGGTAGGAGAACAATGTTCTTTTAACATTTATTTCACCTTCAAAATAAACTTAAGATTTCAGCCAGCAAAGTTAAATCCCATCTGGCTAGCACGCTTCAGAAATATGTCCTGTAATGTTTAAGAATTAGGTCATTAGACAGAGAGGAGGCGGCCTTTAGTGACTGGCCTTTACCTATGGAACTGGTCAAAAGTGGACTAACTCAAAATGTTTCAGACCCCGTTTACACCTGTATTTGTGATCATATCAACAAAAATGCATTTTAATACCAGGTGTAAAAAGGGCCTTTAAGTGTCTCTTAACCCAAAGCCATTTCTAGGTCTCAGACACAGCTGAGGGGGTGTCAATGTGGGTCACTGCATAAGGAGAAAGTAGAATACACATAATTATTTCTTACTAGGAATGGGCGCGACTAGTTGACTACAGAGGTGTAAAGTATTTGAGTAAATGTAATTAATTACTGTACTTGAGTATCTTTTTGGATACTCTGTAGTTTTACTGAGTATCAAAGGTATTAGCAACTTTTACTCTCTACTTCACTACATTTTTTAATAAGTATCTGTACTCTTTACTCCACTACATTTGTAATGAGTGTTGAAATTACACATTACATTTTGCACAGCACCTAGCTTTTTCTACAGCAGTTTATTTCTGCTACAAAAGAAGTGATATCGCCAACTACAGGGCACTGAAAGTACTGTATCTTGTGCATTTTGCCCTTACTCACCCAAACTTGTCAACAAGGCTACTTTACGTGAATGCGAGTTCCTTAGCAAGTAGTTGTGAATCACAGGTGTTTTATATATGAGATGAGGACATTACTGCAGCCTGCAATGAAGCTGGAACCAGCACATCCAGTGCAAGAATGCTTTGACTTTTTAATTTTACTTAACATTATTTTATTTATCAGTTATACTGAAGAGAACTTTTTGAAGGATATTATGTTTTTTTGTGCAATTTTGAGGTGTTCAATTTTATTTTGGTTTTAGAAAATAAACGTGATTGCTCTCCTCACACATCAACTCTTCCTTTTTTTTCACTGGCATGTCTGACTATTGCATCTTTGAGCCTATATTTAGTATACATAAAATACTTAAGCACTGTTAAGATCAGATACTCTAAGACTTTTACTCAAGTTGTTTTGGAATTGGTTACTTGTAAACTTGTAATTTTGTACTCTGTACTTTTATTCAAGTATGGTTTTCAGGTACTCTTTACACCTCTGGTTGACTAGTCGAATAAACGGAACTGCTGCTGCTAGTCGACATTGGAAATACTAGTCAAAATTTTGTCATTTTAATGTTACGTTTTAAAAATAATACATTATTTTGAAAAGTGCATATGTGGAGTGGAAAACGTATTAATTTAATTTCACCTCAGACCTTGCAAGCATGCACTTTCTTCATGTTACTCACTGCGGGCTCAGAGAAATGTCCGCTTTGAAGACAAGCAAAGTGTGGGAGCGTATTTACCAGTTTAAAGGGGGAAATATTATGAATGAAAGGAAACTGACTTTCTTCAAAAAGGTTTTGTTGAAATTTTTCATGTTATCTCCATATAACGCCAAATGAAATAGTGATTATATGTATAGCTCTGCTTTGTTTACAGGAGTAACCATGGTATCTGCTGAATTTCTGCTTGTCCATAAGCGCCACCTACTGTCAGAGAGTGAATAAGCATTTTCATTCACCCCATCTGCTGCTTTAGTTGCCGTCAGTGTTTTGAAACTAACTGTGAAAATAAGAACAGTTCAGATAATAAGGTATCTGGAATTATTTGATTGTTTGATTCATAGTTTAAGTATTTCAAATAGATCGCACATACACAATGTTTTTGACTGTCTTCTGAGGTTTTTTACTTTTAGACTAATTGACTAGTCAGTTACAAAATTTCCATGACAGTGAAATTAGTTGTTGTGCACATCACAATTTCCAACACCAGAATTACTAAGGATACTTTGTAAAAGAGTTCATGTACAGTGCAAATCGCAGCATTACAGCAGCCGTCAAACAAGGTTACACTAATGGGGTCTCTGCAGCAAAACCTCTGCAGCCAAGTGGTCCTACCCACACCGTGAATCTTTAACAAGAACTTCCTGAATGTTAGACAAGCATAAATATCTCTGATGGAAGGAAAAATGGGACATCAGCATCAATGAAATTCAGTGAGAAGACGAGAGGAGACATGGATCAAATGAGTGCTCTCTATGCATCTTTCTCCTCTGGAGGACAAGACAGCCCCAGGACTCTACATGGATTTCATTACCTGAGCTTCATATCAACCACAGAAAAAATACGGCTAAATCATTTATGGACCAGTGAGACCAACTTTATCAAATATTATATTATTGGGCAATACCACAGCATTGAGTGTAGGAGAGCTTCATGAACACTTGATGCCCTACAAAAACATTACTTGTGTCCTAGGAAAACTCATGAAATCTGTTTCTATTGTATTAGTGTTGTTGACATAACACTTCAAGCAGCCACAGCAGTGTTCTGCAGTCTGACATGCTACATTTCATTTAAAACAATTTTTAAAAGATTGTTTTCTACTTTAATCTGAATCTGTGTATCATTTGTGTTTTTTTTTTTTATTTAATATTGAAAATAGAAAAATGAGAAACAGTGTCTTTTTTGTTTTTCATAAAAAAAAAACAAAACAAGATTGATTTTTCGTTTTTGTATTCAAAGGTAGAAAAGAAATAAACAGCTTAATAAATATTCAATGTCTACATTTGGGGGTTAATGAAATGCCCCTTTGTGCTGATTAGTCAACCAAAGATCAAACCGTGTTGTCATCAGTTCTTCCTCAGTTCCACGCAGTAGAATAATAGTCCACTGCTGCTACAGTTGTACGGATTCTTAAAGCGTTTATTGCAAATACATTTCTTCTTTTTCTCATCAAACAAAGAGACTAATGAATGGCTCGACACAGACTGTACCAGGGCAGAGCCTAGACAGGGCTTTCTTCTTTGTAGACATATATTCACCTACACATGAAATGGCATCACTTGGGTATGGCAGGGCATGACGGCTGTCATACCTTGGTCACCAAGTAAGTTCTAAAAAAATCATTAACAAAATGAATCAAGATATAAGTTATTAAATTAGATGTGAATAATTAAAAAAAAAAAATAGTAATACAAATGAACAAATAATACACAGATTTACTTTTATACAGATTTAAATGTATTATTTCTGTCAGGACCACTATCGTCAAAGATGATTGACAATTAGCATAGTTTGGATTGGCGGTATGGTTCTGTTCTGGGCAAGAACTCCCTGAGCATCCATGCATGCAGTCTAGCATGGATGAGAGCAGGGAGAGCAGCAATAACCCCCCAGGGTAAACAGAACAGAACCAACATAAATGTATTGCAGATATTGTTAAAGTTCAATAATTTTATGTACACATTTTAGAATTAGTCTGATTCAAAGGAGAATCAGAAGGCTGAATCCCGACTGACAGGGGAGGAGTTGGGGATGGAGGAGGGTAATTAGTTATTGAGCAATGCGAAAACTGCTGATAATACCGAGGGACCTTATATATGAATGCTTAGATAGGTGTCGTATTCCCATAGGTAGATGGGGATCAGCTGAGAGTCAGCTGATGCGAGCTTGACTAACGTGACCTGCCAGAACTAACGCTACGCTTGATTTATAATTATTTTACATGAAGTTTATATGACCTCATGTTAATGGAGAGACTATTAATGGGATAGTTCATCCAAAAATGAAAATTCTGTCATTGTTCACTCACCCTCATGTCATTCCAAACCTGTATACATTTCTTTCTTCTGCAGAACACAAAGAAAAATATATTTTGAACAATGTTGGTAACCAAACTGTTTTGGTTCCCATTGACTTCCTTTCAGTCGGTCACTTTCGACGTCACATCGGTGACCGACGAATTGGGATCTTGATTAGAGAGACCAATCCACTTCGAGTGTAAACTAAACGAGCCAATGCAGATTGGCATGCGATGATTGCATCTAGCTGCCGCTGATCACAGCGTGAGCATAAAAAGGCAGCCGGTGCAACACATACCAGCTTTTCGCTTCGGAGCCGAGCGATCACATCGTTTTGCTCCTGACTACTCTACTGAGAGAAGAAGACTGAACAAGTTCAGCGCACTCTTTGGAGCTCTTGGTGTTGGCGGAACGGGGCTTCAGCGGTGGTGGTTTCCCGTGTCAAGTGGGTTGCACACATCAGGCTGCACTACCCCCTGTTTGTGTTGCAAGCAGCCATCTCCCCTGTGCGCTTCAGCACACTGAAAGAGCTTTTTCCCTAAAAGAGCATTCACGGGTGCGTCTTTTTAAAGACGACGTTGCGTCTGGTAAACTCGACGTTGTGTCTTTTTAAAGATGCTGTTGTGTCTGGCAAACTCGACGTTGCGTCTTTGTAAAGACAACGTTGCGTTTTGCTACAGACAACGTATCACCTGTGCGTTTCTGGATGTTGTCGTTACCTGGTGTCGGATGATGGTCACGATCGCCGCCTCACGTGTCTGGGCATTAAGCACGCTGAGGTGGCATTCGTGGATGAGTAATGTTCTTATTGCAGGAAGATGACCATCTCGGAGTTGTGGGCCAAGCTCCGTTACCTTAAAAGGGGCGGAGCTCCATTGCCTCTGCCTCGATCTAGTTCTCATCATGGCGGCAGTCAGGCGGGGGCTACTTCAGGCAGTAGCACGGGCGGTCTGAGGGTAACAGTGATGGCAAACCCTCCAGGGAACCAACCCTTGGGGGACCATCGCTCCTCTTGCATTCCACAACCAGTTGAGCTGCCAAAGGAACGTGTTGGGCCCTCTACAAGGAGCGTACCAGCAGTATCCTTCGGTGCTCATCCCGACGGATGTCGATCGCTGCATTGAAGGGTGAGCCGGAGCTTTCTGGAGAGGAAGATTCGGCTGCGCTGCTGCCCTCTGGGACTATAGCAATGCCTGAATCGAATCCGGAAATGACGCTTTCCTGGGCCACCGTGAGGGTAGGGCTCGAGTGGAAATCTCCACCGTGTCCTGAGCCCTCAAGGTTGGATGATTGGTTCTTCAGGGTGGCCCGCGCTGGTTCTCAGCACCCCGCCCCGGTGCCATTCTTCCCGGAGGTGCATGAGGGGGCTTACCAGGTCATGGAAGGCACCTTTTTCTGCCGGAAACCGCCCTGCTAACTCCTCCTCCCTCACCACTCTCGACGGTGGTGCAGCTAGGGGGTATACGGGGGTCCCCCTGGTGGAGCGGTTGGTTGCGATGCAGTTGTGTCCGGATACCGCCTCCACCCAGCAGGGCAAACCGTGCCTCCCCTCCCGGGTCTGTAGGTACTCGTCTGGTCTGTCCGGCGATGCTTATGTGGCCTGTGGAGAATCTGCCTCCGCCTTACTAAAGCACTGAGGGACCTGCACGAGGGTGGTCACGATCCGGAAGTTCTGAAAAAGCTCAGAACTGCAACTGACCTCGCGCTCCGAGCGACGAAGGTCACTGCGAGTTCTCTGGGTCGTGCAATGTCCACACTTGTGGTCCAGGAGCGTCATCTCTGGCTGTGTCTGGCCGACATGAGGGATGCTGACAAGTTCGGTTCCTCAAGGTTCCTGTGTCCCAGACCGGCCTCTTCGGCCGCAGTCGAGAACGTGGCCCAGCAGTTCTCGTCTGCACAGGAGCAGACTGAGGCGATCCGACATATCCTGCCCAGGCGGGCAGCTGCTGCTTCCCCCCGTCCGCCAGCCGCAGTGCCCCAGTCTGCTCATCACCGAGGGCGGCCCCCTGCATCCACCCCTGCTTCCGCGTCGCATCCGCAGCAGCCTCGAGCAAGCGGCGCCGTGGAGCTGGGTATAGGCAGGCCACCCCGCCCGAAGGATGCGATAGAGCCGGTCCCTCCAGCCGATATGAAGACGGCTTCCCCCCGTCCGCCAGCCGCAGTGCCCCAGTCTGCTCATCACCGAGGGCGGCCCCCTGCATCCACCCCTGCTTCCGCGTCGCATCCGCAGCAGCCTCGAGCAAGCGGCGCCGTGGAGCTGGGTATAGGCAGGCCACCCCGCCCGAAGGATGCGATAGAGCCGGTCCCTCCAGCCGATATGAAGACGGGGTTTTACAGGCCCTACTTCATTGTACCCAAGAAAGGCGGTGGGTTACGACCGATCTTGAACCTGCGTGTCTTGAAACAGGCCCTTCACCGGTTACCGTACAATATGTTTTTTTAATTTTTAATTTTTGGTGTTTTATGCCTTTTAATTAGATAGGACAGTAGGTCGACAGGAAGCGAAGTGGGTGAGAGAGAGAGGGGGGGCGGGATAGGGAAAGGTCCACGAGCCGGGACCCGAACTCGGGACGCCCGAAGCGCAAAGGCGCTATATGTTGGCGTGCTGCCCACGAGGCCATTGGCGCCGACACCGTTCAAGATGTTGACGCAGAAACGCATCTTCGGGGGCATCCGTCCCCGAGATTGGTTTGCAGCGATTGACCTGAAGGATGCATACTTTTATGTGTCGATCCTTCTGCACCACAGACCATTGCTGTGGTTCGCATTCGAAGGACGAGCATATCAGTACAAGATCCTGCCCTCCGGGCTGTCCCTGTTGCCCCGTATCTTCACGAAAGTTGTGGAGGCAGCCCTTGTTCCCCTGAGAGAGCAGGGCATTCACATTCTCTACCTCGACGACTGGTTCATACTAGCTCAGTCTTAGGATCAGTTGTGCGAACACAGGGACTTGGTGCTCTCACACCTCAGCCGGTTGAGCCTTCAGGTCAACTGGGAAAAGAGCAAACTCTCCTCGACAGAGAGGATCTCTTTTCTCAGTATGGAGTTGGATTCGGTCGAGCACGCCTCACGCAGGGACGGCTCAGTCGGTGTTGAACTGCCTGAATATGTTCAAGAGCAGGACGGCGGTCCCACTGAAACAGTTTCAGAGGCTCCTGGGGCATATGGCAGCTGCAGTCACGCTGCTGGGGCTGCTTCATATGAGACCGCTTCAACACTGGCTCCATGGCCGAGTCCTGAGTGTGGGCGTGGCTACGCGGCACTCAACGGGTCCAAGTCACACCAGCCTGCCGCCAGATCTTCACCACGTGGTCAGACCTTGCATTTCTCTGGGCAGGAGTACCCCTGGAACAGGTCTCCAGGCATGCTGTGGTTTACACGGATGCCTCCACCACTGGCTGGGGGGCCACGTACAATGGGCACGCAGTGCCGGGGTTTGGACGGGCCCCCAACTGCACTGGCACATCAACCGCCTAGAGTTGTTAGCAGTACGTCTTGCCTTGAACCGCCTCAGAGGGAGCTTACAAGGCAAGCACGTGCTGATCCGCACGGACAACACTGCGACCGTTGCGTACATCAACTGACAAGTTGAGCTGAAGTTTCTATCAATGAAAACTCTGCTCCTGCTTGCACTGGCCTCCATCAAGAGGGTAGGGGACTTGCACGCATTTCGGTCGACGGATTCGTGCCTAGAGTTTGGGCCGGCTGACTCCCAGGTATTCCTGAGGCCCCGGCCCAGCTATGTGCCCAAGGTTCCTACTACCCCCTTCAGGGATCAGGTAGTGAACCTGCAAGCGCTGCCCCCGGAGGAGGCAGAACCAGCCCTAGCTTTACTTTGTCCCGTCCAAGCCTTGAGATGGTACGTAGACGGGACACAAAGCTTTAAGACCTCAGACCAGCTCTTTGTCTGTCACGGAGGCCGGCAGAAGGGGAATGCCGTCTCTAAGCA
>NW_015645076.1:953241-956558 GCF_001515625.1 Sinocyclocheilus rhinocerous | reverse complement strand
GGACACAAAGCTTTAGGACCTCAGACCAGCTCTTTGTCTGTTACGGAGGCTGGCAGAAGGGTAAGGCCGTCTCTAAGCAGAGGATGGCCCACTGGGTAGTGGATGCCATCACCCTGGCTTATCAGGCACAGGGTGCGCCCTGCCCGCTCAGGTTTCGAGCTCACTTTACTAGAAGTGTTGCATCCTCCTGGGCGCTGGCTCGTGGCACCTCGCTGACAGATATTTTGTAGAGCTGCAGGCTGGGTGACCCCCTGAACAGTATTTTAATTAAACAATGATTTTACAGTACAAGAGGGGGAATTTTAGCTTCAGGAGCCGACAAGGCCAAAATAACAAACAGAAAACAACTAATATTCAAACCTCTAAATTCCCTAGCTCACAAAATAAAATAAAAATAAAATACAATTACTCCCCTAACTTCCTATCCAAAAACAATCAATAAACAAGGTTCCAACAAAAATGGCGCCGGTCTCCCTGCAGAAGACACACACAAACACTTCCCAAACAAAAGAAAACACAGAAGTAGAACAAAAGGGACGTAACACCCCCATACACAAGAATACACATGTTTCATGTTTATGAACAAGTTCTTGAAAGAGAGTCAGCAATAACATTATTTTTTCCCTGCTTATACTTAATGTCCAAGTTAAAATCTTGACAGATTAGAGCCCAACGCATAAGTCTTTGATTTTTGTTACAGAACTTTTGCAAAAATACAAGAGAGTTGTGATCAGTAAAAACTTCAACAGGTTGCGAACTGGTACCAACATAAACCTCAAATTGCTGCAAAGCTAACAAGAGGGCGAGGGCTTCTTTCTCAATGGTACTGTAGTTACATTGATGGTGATTGAAATTATTAGAAAAGAAACACAAGGGGTGATCGATTCCATTTTCACACACAAACACTTCCCAAACAAAAGAAAACACAGAAGTAGAACAAAAGGGACGTAACACCCCCATACACAAGAATACACATGTTTCATGTTTATGAACAAGTTCTTGACACAGAGTCAGCAATAACATTATCTTTTTCCTTCTTATACATGATGTCCAAGTTAAAATCTTGACAGATTAGAGCCCAACGCATAAGTCTTTGATTTTTGTTACAGAACTTTTGCAAAAATACAAGAGAGTTGTGATCAGTAAAAACTTCAACAGGTTGCGAACTGGTACCAACATAAACCTCAAATTGCTGCAAAGCTAACAAGAGGGCGAGGGCTTCTTTCTCAATGGTACTGTAGTTACATTGATGGTGATTGAATTTCTTAGAAAAGAAACACAAGGGGTGATCGATTCCATTTTCATCTTCCTGTAACAGTACAGCACCTGCACCAGTATCACTAGCATCAACCTCAAGTTTAAAGGCTCTTGAAAAGTCAGGAGCAGCTAAGATTGGTGCACTACATAACAAATTCTTTAAAGAATCAAAAGCATCTTGACACTGAGGAGACCATACAAATGGAACAGCTTTTCGGAGGTTGTCAGTAAGAGGTTTTACTACATCAGAAAAATTCCTACAGAAACTTCTGTAGTATCCTGCCATGCCCAGGAAGCGTCGGAGTTCTCTCTTTGTCTGAGGTATAGGAAAGTTAACGATGGCACTAACTTTAGCTTCTATCGGTCTTACGGTACCCTGGCCTACTTCCTTTCCTAAATATCGAAACGTAGCATTTAAACCTCACATTTAGCGAGGTTTAGAGTTAAATTAGCTTCTTTAAATCTAGTGAACACTTCTGCTAAGGTCTTCAAATGACTATCCCAGGTCTCAGAATAACACACAACATCGTCAAGATAGGCTTCACAATTGTTCACATTGGAGAGTACCTTCCACATTAAACGTTGAAGCGTTGCCGGAGCATTTCGAAGTCCGAAAGCTAACACCTTATACTGCAGGAAGGCATCTGGAGTAGCGAATGCTGAAATTTCTGAGGCACGTTCTGTAAGTGGCACTTGCCAATAACCCTTGAGCAAGTTTAACTTGGTTACAAACTTAGATCTTCCAATTCTGTCAATCCAATCTTCTATTCGTGGAAGTGGATAGGAATCTGCTTTGGTGACTTGATTAACCTTTCTGTAGTCTGTGCAGAAACGTGAGGACCCATCAGGTTTAGGAACCAGCAAGCAGGGTGAGCACCAGGGACTAGAGCTAGGCACAGCTAAACCATGCTTCACGAGGTAGTCCGTTTCACATTTGACAGGGTTAACGCGATAAGCATATTGCTTGATTGGACAATGATCAGCAACATCAATGTCATGTTTTAACACAGAAGTTACAGTAGGTACGTCAGAGAAAATTGATGAAAATTTTGCAATTAACTGTAACAATTCACTTCGAGATGACTCCGATAAATGGGAGAGTGAGGGCTTCTTTCTCAATGGTACTGTAGTTACATTGATGGTGATTGAATTTCTTAGAAAAGAAACACAAGGGGTGATCGATTCCATTTTCATCTTCCTGTAACAGTACAGCACCTGCACCAGTACCACTAGCATCAAGCTCAAGTTTAAAGGCTCTTGAAAAGTCAGGAGCAGCTAAGATTGGTGCACTACATAACAAATTCTTTAAAGAATCAAAAGCATCTTGACACTGAGGAGACCATACAAATGGAACAGCTTTTCGGAGGTTGTCAGTAAGAGGTTTTACTACATCAGAAAAATTCCTACAGAAACTTCTGTAGTATCCTGCCATGCCCAGGAAGCGTCGGAGTTCTCTCTTTGTCTGAGGTATAGGAAAGTTAACGATGGCAGTAACTTTAGCTTCTATCGGTCTTACGGTACCCTGGCCAACTTCCTTTCCTAAATATCGAACAGTAGCATGACAAAATTCACATTTAGCGAGGTTTAGAGTTAAATTTGCACCGTGACAGAGAGAAACTGTACTGTACTGTTTGCACTGTACCGTGAAAACCTGGTATGCGTTGCACTACTAAATATTGTAGAAACCTAATTTGCTGTAAAGTTGCTTTGCAACGATTTGTATCGTGAAAAGCGCTATACAAATAAACTTGAATTGAAAGTGAAAAACCAAAAGCAGTCATATCATTAATTATTATTATTATATTATTTTTATTTTGCCAAAAACTAAATAGGTTTTCATGACTATTTTACACCCTGTCTCTAACCTTTAAAATTAAACAGGCCATATTTGCCGCAACACCAGTGTTGGGGAGTAACTAGTTACACATTTTTTTACAAAATATTTAATTACAAAATAAATGTAACTGTAATTAGTTACAGTTACTGAGAAAAATCTGTAATTAAATTACAGTTACTTATGAAAATCTTAAAGATTACAAAGGGGGTTACATCTGAATATT